>NC_069684.1:27178057-27485604 GCF_023699985.2 Odocoileus virginianus
CCCAAGAACACTGGAGTGGGTAGCCTAACCCTTCTCCAGCAAATCTTCCCAACCCAGGAATCGAACCGGAGTCTCCTGCATTGCAGGCAGATTCTTTACCAACTGAGCTATCAGGGAAGCCCAAGAAGAAATAAATATAAGCAAAAGGCCTGGAACAAAGGAGGGTTCCAGCACAAGGAGATTCTCAGCCACCCATTTGTAGGGGATTTCCACAGATTGGGTGGCAATTTCCACCACCCTTGTCAGTTCATAGGGTCACTAACTCAGAACTCAGCATATCTGGTCACTGCTTCCCCCTTCTGAGAAGCCTGGTCCCCAGAAGCCAAGACGGCATAGGGCACAGCTGCTTCTGGGTCTAAGCTGTGTCACTCACCCACCACCCTCCTACTCTTTCCCATCCTCCATCCTCCTTCCTGAGGGCCAAAGCCCCAGAGAGGGCCCCCTTCTTCCATCTTTTGCTGGTTTCCCTCCTCCCCACCACCCCACACAGTATTCCAAATCCTGGATGAGATGGAGAGAAAATCCCAGCCTGGCACTCTCCTCCTGGACTTTGTGGGTCTCTGGGTGAATCCTCCAGAGCATCTACAGTTGGTTCTCCAGTACCAACCAAGACACTTGAAAGGGACTTCCCTGGTGATCCAGTAGTTAAGAATCCCCCTTGCAATGCAAGGGACACAGGTTCAGTCTCCGGTCAGGGAACGAAGATCCCACATGCCAGCGAGCAGCTAAGCCCATGTATCCAAACTACTGAAGCCCACATATTCTGGAGTCCACCACTATAACTAGAGTCTGTGCACCACAATGAAAGATCCTGCATAACGTCCCAAAGATCTGGAGTTCCACCACTAAGACCCAACACAGCCTGTTGAATGAATAAATAAGACTGGAGAGTTTAATTCAGCTACCAGGACTAGGTCTTTGATACCCAAATCAGAGGTCTGCTGGGACTAGTGACTCCTGCCTCAGGGCAGAGACCCTATTGACTCACTCCCTTCCTGACCCAGAATGGTTTAATTCACATTGGGAATTTCTCTCCAATAACAATAAGGGCCTCTTTGTACAGAGCAACTTTTCATTGCTTGCGGCTTCATTTCACAAATGTCAACTTGTCAGGATTGTTACTGACCCCATTTTACAGATGAGGAAGTTGAGACTCCAAAAGGATAGATGACTCACCCAAGAAACTGCAGTCAGTAACTGTAGAACCAGGACTGTAGAACTGTTGAACTCAGGCAGCTCAACTACAGGGCCATGTGCTCAGGACCAAGTTAGACTACCTCACACAGGCACAAGTCTAAATATAAGTGCTGGGAAATCCATGGACAGAGGAGTCTGGCAGGCTAAAGTCCTTAGGGTCTCAAAAGAGTCAGACATGACTTAGTGACTAAACAATATAAGGTGAAAGAAATGGGTATATTTCTAACAGGAAAAGATCATGATCCCAGTTAATACAAAATTTGAAACTCTGAATTACATTGAATTGTGTAGAGAAAACCACTTTCTCCCTTTCTGGCCAGAGGACCAGTTAGCCTGATGGTGCTGTCCAAATCAGGTCCTCAAGCCAAGCTAGCAGAATGCAACCTCTGGGAAAATCCACAGCCATGGGGTAGGTCTGTCTTTCCCAGCGTTGCACAGACTTATAGTCCCCAGCCCACTGGCTGCAGAAAGCCTCAGAGCAGAGCCCCTGGCTGAGTGGAGGGCTGGAGGTATAGATGGTTTATCAGGTGCTCCTCACCAGAGATGAGGAAGGAATGCCTTTCCTGCCCAAGCGCTTAGAGAAAACAGCTGCTCTCTGAGCCCCAGTGACTAGCAAGCTCTTGGATTGCTCAGGGCCCTTTGACAGGTGACAGCCAAGGGACATAGGGTGAGGCTCTGCAGAGAGCTGAGCAGAAACCCAGGGCACCTTCTAGGCTCTGCATTATAATTGGATTTTCCAAGAAATGGCTTTGTCCAGCTTTTCAAGCTGCTGATTTACAAACTGACCTCAGCCACCATTTACTCTTCCCTGTAACTGGATCTGCCAACTCTCAGACTCGGCCTCTTGTTTCAGCCTTCCATTTTTATCCCTGCTCTTCTCCAGGGAGTTAAGCTGCCCCTGTTGTCTGGACTCTCTCACTGCGGGTTAAAGTGGCGCGACGGGGGTCAATATACGTCTCTATGTCAGTAACGGCCTCCTATCAGTCACAGCCATTCTGCCAATCGTCTAGGGGATAGGCGGGCCTTGGAAAAGTTCGGCCAATGGCCTTTCACTTTCGCCCAGGTGAACTTGTGACTGGCCGTGACCGTGTGCAGAAGGGCAGGGACACGGGGTGCAGGAAGCAGGAAAGGTGTTCGTGAAACAAAGCCATACCTTTGTGAGAAGGTTCAAGTTCCAGCTCTGCCCCCCACTAGCTGTTGACTTTGGACAAACACTCCATTTCCAATTTGAGGTTGAAATGAGATAATGCATGTAAAGTGTTTAGCACAGCACCTGGCATGTACAAAGATGATGAAGGGTTATGGTTTAACGGATGGTACTCTTCAGTCCCAGTTTTTCTTATTGTTTCAAGATCCTCTCCACCCATAAAACTCAGGCAGCTGTTATCATAGGTCTGCAGGAAGCGATGACATAGCGAAAAAAGAGAGCTAAACAGTCCTTGCTTTTGAATTTTGAAAGCCTAGGAAGTCAGGGAAACAGAATGGACAAGTGTGTGCAGACAACAGAATAGCTTGAGGGGAGGGGCCGGGGGGACAACCAAAATACTGGACTAGCAAGGCTTCCTGCCTCTTAAGACAAAAATAAAGCTTCCCAGAACAGGAGGAAGGCGAGTCTGAAAGCAAGCAAGAGAAACCGAGAATAAGGGCCCTGGGTTGTGTCCCATGGTGTCTCTTTCCCTGTGGAGCCAGGGAGGGCAGTGGAACCTTAGACAGAACAGTAGATTTTATCTGGCAGGTATATCTGAGTTCCATAATGTTTCTCTGCACCAGAAAGGGCAGGAGAAAACTCGTCCCAGGGGACCCAAAAGTGGCAGAAGTATGGAAGAGTGCGGGTTGCCATCTCAAGTGTTTACACGGCCCGGCAGTTTTTATAAATGAGTGAATCCAGAGTGGATGCATAATAGGAAACCTGCAGTGAATCACATGCCCGGTCTAAAGCGGCAGCCGTGACACAGTTTCAAGATTGTTGCCGTATTGGGACCAGTGCTCAGAACCCTCAGCTTCGGATAGCTAGATCCTTATATGAAAACTCCTAAATTTTCAAAGACTGGCAACTAATTTTTTTGTAAAAAAAATTTTGAAAATGTGCTATTTCTTTCTTTCTTTTTTTCCCCCTTCCACTTGTATTGAGATACAATTGACAGGAACTTCCATGGTTGTCCAGGGGTTAAGGCTTTGCCTTCTAATGTAAGGAGTGTGGAAGCTAAGATCTCACATGACTTGGGGGCAAAACACCAAAACATAAAGCAGAAGCAATACTGTAACAAATTCAATAAAGGTTTTTAAAATGATCCACATCAAAAAAACAAAAAACTTTAAGAAGAGTTTTTAAAAAGATAAAATTGACATACATACAATTGACATACATTGCAATGGATAAGTTTAAGGTGTACAGCATAATGATTTGACTTACATAATCATTAAATGATGCCCACAATAAGTTTAGGGAACATCCATCATCTCATACAGACACAAGGAAATTAATTTTAAAAAAATACTATATGGGCCAAATCAAACTGTGGACTACATATGAATCAGAAGATGCCAGGTAGGGGCTGGTCTCCCTGCCAGGTTTTCCCTGGGCCCAGCATGGGGTGGGAGTTGGGATGAGGAATGGCTCAGCAGGGATTTGCAGGGACCAATAGCCAGCAGCCAGTCTAGGTGGAAAGCATTGACCCCCATTATGCTTCTAGAGTGGGGTGAGTGGGGCAGCGCTACACAGGCTCTTAGAACCTAGAAGCAACCCCAGCAAAAGAGGGGAGGTGAACATGTCTGCACCTGGCAGAACAGGGGCTTGGATCATAAATTAGGCTGAGTCATGGAAAAATAGTTACATTTCCTGCCAGCTCGAGTTTGTGGTCTGAGTCTCATCTCCTCTGGTGATTTGGATCAGCCAATCAGAGGTATAGATTGGTATAGAATTTAAAGACTCAAGAGACAGTTTTCTATAACAGTTTAACCTGGGGTATCCTCTAAGGCACATTAATGAAGTTTCCTTTATGTTCATTTGGGAAGGTCCCCTGGAGGAGGAAATGGCAACCCCCTCCAGTATTTTTGCCTAGAGAATCCCATGGATAGAGGAGCCTGGTGGGCTATAGTCCATGAGGTTGCAGAAAGTCAGACACTACTGACCAACTAATACTAATACTATGCTGTATGTGGGTTTTGGTTTTTTTTTTTTTTTTTGAGAATTCTTTTATTCCTTATGTCTCTATGTATTCATTTATTTTATTTATATATTATTTGGGTTAAAGTCTTTGTTTCAAAATAATTAGATTCACAGGAATTTTTTTAAAATATTTGTATTTAATTAATTATTTATTTATTTGTCTGCTCCGGGTCTCAGTTGTGGGATTTTTAGTTGCGACATGTGGGATCTAGTTCCCTGACCAGGGATTGATCCTGGAACCCCTGCAATAGGAGCATGGAGTCTTAGCCACTGGACTGCCAGGGAAGTCCCAGAAAGTTTTGTTGTGGTTTTTTATGTAAAGGAAGATCTTATGTGTTCTTCACCCAGATTTCCCCAATGGTAACCTTTTGCATAATTATGGTATAATAGCACAATCAGGAAGTTGACATTAGTACAATCCATGGAGCTTATTCATATTTCATGTTTTACATGTATTTGTATGTGTGTGTGTGTGATTCCATGCAGTTTTATCACACGTGTAAATAAGTATGATCACATGTGATCAGTCAAGATCTAGAAGTCTTTCATCACCAGAAGCTCCTTTACACAACCATTCCCTCATCCTCTCCCCTCAGTTCAGTTCAGTCGGTCAGTCACGTCGACTCTGCGACCTCATAGACTGCAGCATGCCAGGCTTCTCTGTCCATCAGCAACTCCCAGAGCTTGCTCAAATTCATGTCCATTGAGTTAGTGATGCCATCCAACCACCTCATCCTCTGTCATCCCCTCCTCCCCCTTCTCCACTCCCCTATCCCCTGCCAATGATCTTCATCTCTAATTTAATTATTTTAAGAATATTATATCAATGAAATCATATACTAAGTAACCTTTTGAGATTGGCTCTTTCTACTCAGCGTGATTCCTTCAGCTCTGTCCAAATTGTTGCATATATTGACAATTTGTTCATTTTGATTGCTGCATGGTATTCTCTGGTATGGATATACTAGAGTTTAACCATTCCCCTATTGAAGAACATTTAGATTGTCTCCAATTTGGGGTTACTATGGATCCTTAGTGAATATAAAGCTAGTTTAGGAACTGTCAGCCAGGGAAGCTGTGTTCTGAGTTTGGACAGGGTACAATGTTTTCTCTGGCCCCTTAGTCATAGAATTTTGCACAGGCTTTTTCATTGGAAGTCCTAGGAGGAAGGCAGGGCAGAGATTCATTCAATAGACACAATTTTCTTGAACACTTACTATGCACCATGCATCATTCTAGATATTGGAGTTACAATAGTGAATGAAACCAGTTAAAACCCCTCTCCTTATTTATTATTTCCATTACACATAGATGAAAACTGTGATCTGTTCATGGTCACACAGGTAAGAAATGTCCGAACTGGACTTGAACCCAGGTCTTCTGATTTCTGGGCCACTGCTTTTCTGATTCTATTTCTCTGGCTATCATTATCAGACATCAATATCAGAGCAAAAAGCACATGCTGGAAATCTTGTATGTAAGGCTCTAAGCAGCAGCCCTTAACTGGGGCTGACCGACCCGCAGGGACATTTGACGCTGGAGTCATGGTCGGTTGTCCTGGCGTGAGAGAGGGCAGCCACTCACGTCTAGTGGGTAGGGTCTCAGGGAGGCAGCTAAACATCCTGCAGTGCCCAGCACAGTGCAGAGCTCTGGGCTGAAGAGCCGTGAGAGGCACGGACAAAGGTAACAGTCACCCGGGCAACAGTGTCGTATTGAATTTCCACCCAAACAGACACAATTATGTACTTGGCAAGTATGGTTAGAGCAGGTTGGAGGCTGATGGGGGGGGGGGGGGGGTCCTTATCAAGTTGCTACAAAGAACCATCACCTCCACTATCTCAGTACTAGGAGGCTTTTCTGCAGGAAACGAGGGTGCAGTGAGAGCTGAAATGGTGGAAGACAGAGACGTCTACGTGGGCTGCCTAAAAGAGGATGCAGAAGGACTCCCCTGGTGGTCCAGTAGCTAAGACCCCACAGTCCTAATGCAGGGGCCCAGGTTTGATCCCTGGTCAGAGAACTAGACCTCGAATGCCACAACTAAGAGTTCACATGCCACAGTTAAAGATTCCATGTGCTGCAACTAAGACCCAGTGCAGCCAAATAAAGAAATTAATAAATACATATATATTTTTAATATAAATTTATTTATGTTAATTGGAGGCTAATTACTTTACAATATTGTATTGGTTTTGCCATACATTGACATGAATCTGCCACGGATGTACATGTGTTCCCCATCCTGAACCCCCCTCCTAACCCCCTCCCCATCCCATCCTTCTGGGTTATCCCAGTGCACCAGCCCCGAGCACCCTGTCTCATGCATCGAACCTGGACTGGCGATTCATTTCACATATGATAATATACATGTTTCAATGCCATTCTCCCAAATCATCCCACCCTCGCCCTCTCCCACAGAGTCCAAAAGACTCTTCTATCCATCTGTGTCTCTTGCTGTCTCGCATACAGGGTTATCGTTACCATCTTTCTAAATTCCATATATGTGTGTTAGTATAGTGTATTGGTGTTTTTCTTTCTGGCTTACTTCAGTCTGAATAGTATGCTCCAGTTTCATCCACCTCATTAGAACTGATTCAAATGAATTCTTTTTAATGGCTGAGTAATATTCCATCGTGTATATGTACCACAGCTTTCTTATCCATTCATCTGCTGACGGACATCTAGGTAGCTTCCATGTCCTGGCTATTATAAACAGTGCTGCAATGAACATTGGGGTACATGTATCTCTTTCAATTCTGGTTTCCTCAGTGTGTATGCCCAGCAGTGGGATTACTGGGTCATATGGCAGTTCTATTTCCAGTTTTTTAAGGAATCTCCACACTGTTCTCCATAGTGGCTGTACTAGTTTGCATTCCCACCAACAGTGTAAGAGGGTTCCCTTTTCTCCACACCCTCTCCAGCATTTATTGCTTGTAGACTTTTGGATAGCAGCCATCCTGACTGGCGTGAAATGGTAGCTCATTGTGGTTTTGATTTGCATTTCTCTGATAATGAGTGACGTTGAGCATCTTTTCGTGTGTTTGTTATCCATCTGTATGTCTTCTTTGGAGAAATGTCTGTTTAGTTCTTTGGCCCATTTTTTGATTGGGTCGTTTATTAATTAAATACATATATATTTTTTTAAAAGATGGACTTCCTTGGTGGTCCAGTGGTTAAGAATCTGCCCTCCAATGCAGAGACACATGTTCGATCCCTGGTCTGGGGACATCCCACGTGCTGCAGGGCAGCTAAGCCCTGCACCACAATGAAACCCGAGCACCTAGAGCCCATGCTCTTCAGTAAGAGAAACCACCACAATGAGAAGCCCCCAAACCCCAACTAGAGAGTACCCTCTACTCACTCAACTAGAGAAAGCCTGTGAGTAGCAACGAATACCCAGCACAGTCAAAAATAAATAAATAAAAAAGAGGATACAGAAAGGGCAGGAGTATTATTTCTCTGCTCCACACTCTGCCTCCTCTATGTCTCCTGAAGACCCTTGTTACCCTCCTTCACGTTGAAATATACAGAAGGGCAAAGCTGAACCAGACAGCCCTGTGAGGAACAGCAGCTCTCACGAAGGACCAGACCTGGGCAGGGGGCAGCGGCGATCTCATCTCTGGCACCTGCTGAGGTCGCCTTGTTTCTGTCTCTCAGAAGACAGTTTTTCCATCCTAGGCCTCCTGGAAGCGCTCTCTGGGCCCAGCTTCTCTCTCTTCTCTCTGCTTCTTCTGCCCTCTTGGGCACACTGGAGGCATAGGCAGGGCCTGGCAACCCCCTGCAAGGCTGTCTTGGCCCCTCTGCCCATCACTCCATGTGACCACCCCCCTGCTCCCTTGCCATGTAGGGTAAGCGGAGACATTCTCCCAGGCTCGCCCCCAACCCACACTCTCTCACCCAGACAGCACAGGGTCGCTGTTTCAGCCACCACTCACTTCTCTGGAGACCCAGATAGAGCTCTGTCCCTCTACCTGATCCCCCAACCCACGGACCCTTGACCTTATCTGGGCTGGGGGAAATGGCTCTGGGGTCTCAATCTCTAAACCTTTTGTTAATAACATAAACATTATACCCAGGGGCCTCTAGGACTTCTGTTTTGGAAACTCAAAGTCCACATTCTTGCAACTCAAACTCCTGACTCTCGAAATTCACAAGTGTTTCTGCTGAACTAAGCTTTTCCCAAAGTAAAAGGCACCAAGATCTGGAAAGAGCAAAAGGGAGAAAAACCAGTGTCACTAAGCATCAGCCCACTGCAGCAGCCTGGGCGAGATGAATGGGCCACCAGGACCCTGGCAGGTGTGGAAGACTTGATGTGCTCCTCCTGGGGTCCACCTCCTCTAGGGAAGCTGAATCTCTGTCCCCAGGTTCATCTTTCATCTTCTAAACCTGAATCAAGGAGTCCCTCGGGGTATCATAAACACCACTTACATGAGAGCCGGGGTGGAGAAGTAGGTGAGAGCATGGGCTCCCGTTATGTTGGGGTCATAGGCAGACCCCATCACTTACCAGCTGAGTGAGCTTGATCAAGTCATTTAACTTCTCTGCATCTCAATTTCCTCATCTGTAAAATGAGGGAACTATAGTATCTTCCTTATGTAGTTAGGAGGATGATTAAATGAGGCAGTTTCAAACTGGGAAAGGAATACATCAAGGCTGTATATTGTCACCCTTCCTATTTAACTTATATGCAGAGTATATAATGTGAAATTCTGGGCTGGATGAAGCACAAACTGGAATCAAGATTGTCAGGAGAAATATCAATAACCTCAGATATGCAGATGACACCACCCTCATGGTAGAAAATGAAGAGAAACTGAAGAGCCTCTTGATGAAAGTGAAAGAGGAGAGTGAAAAGCTGGCTTAAAACTCAACATTCAAAAAACAAAGATCATGGCATCTGATCCCATCACTTCATGGCAAATAGATGGGGAAACAATAGAAATAGTCACAGACTTTATTTTCTTGGGCTCCAAAATCACTGCAGATGGTGACTGCAGCCATGACATTGAAAGACACTTGCTCCTTGGAAGAGAAGCTACGACAAACCTAGACAGCATATTAAAAAGCAGAGACATTACTTTCCCAAAAAAAGTCCGTCTAGTCAAAGCTATGGTTTTACCAGTAGTCATGTATGGATGTGAGAGTTGGACAATAAAGAAAGCTGAGTGCCGAAGAATTTATGCTTTTGAACTATGGTGTTGGAGAAGTCTCTTGAGAGTCAATCGTAAAGGAAATCAGTCCTGAATATTTGTTGGAAGGACTGATGCTGAAGCTGAAATTCCAATAGTTTGGCACCTGATGTGAAGAGCTGACTCATTGGAAAAGACCCTGATGCAGGGAAAGACTGAAGGCAGGAGAAGGGGATGACAGAGGATGAGATGGTTGGATGGCACCACCAACTTGATGGACATGAGTTTGAGCAAGCTCTGGGAGTTGGTGATGGACAGGGAAGCCTGGCATGCTGCAGTCCATGGGGTTGCAAAGAGTCAGACACAACTGAGTAACTGAACTGAACTGAACTGAGACAGTACTTGTAAGTTGGGTAGAATAGTGTCTGGCATATAGTCAGTGCTCTGTGGCTGCTATTATTATTTACTTATCCTAGAGGTGAATGTTTTTCCTTGAAATCCAAGTCCCACAGGGCCCTTGTGTTTGCTGCTCATGGTTTCAAAGCAGTTAGTTAATAGGAATAGGATTAGGACATCTGTGCTTGGTCTCTGGCCCTCTTCCAGGCTGCTTGCAAAAGCTTCAAAAGGATTCTCTTAGGGTCCTTTTGTTGTAAGAAACGGAAACTAATCAGACTAGTTTAAACAAAAAGGAAACGTGGTGAAACAAGAATACTGCTCAGCCTTAAGAACTGGAAGGCCAGCAGGAATCCCAGAAGCATCTCTCCCTCTTTCTCTGCAGAGGGTTTTCCTGCTTTGGCAAGTGCCAGCCCAACACAGAGACCTTCCTGTACTGACGGTGGCTGCTATAGTGCCTGCTGGGGGCTACCAACCACCACTGACTTCCTTCTGTTGGCAGAGTCTTCATTTGGTTCAGGTGTCTGCACCAGCCTCAACTGACTCCAGGTACATTCTGAACATCTACTCCAGTCTGGAGGGTCCTCACTGTGATGGATTTAGGAGTGGGCATGTGACTCATCTGGGCTTCCCAGGTGGCACTAGTGGTAAAGAACCTGCCTGCCAAGGCAGGAGACTTAAGAGACGAGGGTTTGATCCCTGGGTTGGGAAGATCCCCTGGAGGAGGGCATGGCAACTCACTCCAGTATACTTGCCTGGAGAATCCCATGAACAGAGGAGCCTGGTGGGCTACAGTCCACAGGGCCACAAAGAGTTGGACATAACTGAAACTGAAGCGACTTAGCACACACGCACGCACACACGTGACCCAGCTCCAGGAATGGAGTGATCAAGGAAGTTTGCTGGGAGCTTCTGAGAAAGGTTTCATCATTGTTGGAAAAGGGACCCACCATAAGAGAATGACAGAGCAGGGAGCCTGAGGCAGCATGAGTAACGAGGCTGAGCGCATCAGAAGGGCCCGCACGATTATGAAGTCCCTGTGTGTCCTTGTCAAGGAGCTTGGACTTAATGCCAATGGCAGAGGGGAACCAGTGCCCCTATCTGTGTTTCACACTTCTGACCCTTCAACAGGGAGAATGGATCCAAGGGGAGAGTTGGGAACAGGACCCCAGTTAGGAAGTAGCTGGATGAACTGACTGGTTATGAGATCTGGAGAAAGCTTTTCTGCAGGGTGGGGGCACAGAAGAATATGGGGTGAAGAGGAGAAAGAATTGCCAGTTCTCTGTGCTCAGGGGTCGCAAGAACCTGCACTCCAAGCCATATCTTCAACAGCTCCATTCTGGACCATCTGACCTGTTTACACAGACCTCATTAAATAGGTAACTCAGGGAGATGTGTATTTCTCAAACAAAAAAATTTCAGGAAATGGGATGAAATGGTTTTAATTAAACAAATGGTCCAAGGATCCAATTTCACTTTGTACTATATGAGCACAATTCCTCACTACACAGACCTGATTCAACCTTCAGAGAGGTTGGGCTGGTATGTCATAGATGATACACTCACACAAGACACATCCTTTCCTGGTGGGTGTGAGCCACTCTAGGCGAAGGCCAGGTTACAAGGACCGATGTGTGATTTACTGCTGACTTTGGTAAGAGTCACAAGGTGAAGACATTGCTTAGATTCTCAGAGTTTATAAATGAGTAAAAAGGTGAGGTGAGTGGGTCACGGTGGGGAAAGACCATGGCAAGAAAGAGAAGACACAGGGGCAGACTAAGGAGTGTGTGCTCTTGATGAACCATACAGGTGGTTCCTGGACCTTCTATTTTTCTAAGTTTTATTATTAAATATGTTGTTACTGAAAAAGTAATAATTACCTCCCCATCTCTCTCTTTCTCACACACACACACACACACACACGCGCACGTGCGCGCGCACACACACATACACACCTCTCCTAAATTTCTAAGGATAATTATGTTTTGCTTTGGGTTGATCCCTCCTGAACACTTTTTATGCTTAATCATATATATGTGTCTCCATCTCTTTTATTTTTAAAAAAGATTTATTTATTTATCTATTTTATATTTTTACTGTGATGGGCCTTTGTTGCTGCATGTGGGCTTCCTCTAGTTGCAGCGAGTGGGAGCAGGCAGGGGCTACTGTTCATTGCAGTGTGTGGGCTCCTCATTGCGGTAGCTTCTCTTGTTGCAGAGCACAGGCTCTATGCATACGAGCTTCAGCACCTGCAGTACACAGGCTCAGTAGCTGTGCACCTTGGGCTCTAGAGCAAGGGCTCAGGAATTGTGGTGCACCGGCTTAATTGCTCCATGGTGTATGGAATCTTCCTGGACCAGGGACTGAACCAGTGTCCCTTGCATTGCAAGGCAGATTCTTGACCACTGGACTACCAGGGAAGCCCTCTCCATCTCTTTCTAAAGTCATTTGTGTGGCATCAAAATGCTTAGTCTCTTGCTTTTCTCAGTTAATGATACATCTTAGATATTCGTCTCTGTGAGATAACTCTAGCTCCTTCTCTCTTCATGACTGCATAGCATTCCAGTATGAGCCTGGGCTGTAATTAATTTAGCATATCTCCTTTTGGTTGGTAGCAATTTTTCATCATTATAAATAATCATGAATGAAAATCTTTGAACACACCTTCTTAAGCACACATGTGAGTTTTTCTACAAGAGGATCGCTTCCTCTAGGTGGATTCAGCTTACTTTATAACTGACTGAGATCTAGTCACCAATTAGAGATAGCCTAACACTTTAAATTAGTTACTTGTTCATTCAGGCAAAGCAAGTCAAAATGAATGCCAGGAATGCTCAGAACAGTATGCAATCCTCCTAAAATCCAGACTTTCAGAGCTGAGCAGACTAATGCCCCAAATGACTCATGTTCAGATGCCACTGGACCATTTATAAGGCACTTTCCCACATTTTGGTTCACCTGATCCTCATATTGGTCCTGAAAAATCTGGCATCACTCTGTTTATAGACAAAGAAACTGAGGCTCAGAGAGAATGAGATATTTGCCCAAGGTCACACAGCTCATAAGTGGCAGAGGATTAGAAACCAGAGAGGTTTGATGTAATCCTGCCTTCTTTCTAAATCCATGATACAGGTTGTATCACGGTGCCTCGTATGAGAAGAATTTTACAGTGAATAGTTAGCTGAAGAGATGCGTGAAATAAGCATCTACCTACTTGGCTGAGTTTGCAGGATTATTAGATTCCACTGCTACTGTAATAAATAACCACAAACTTTATGGCATAGGATAACATGAGGTTCAGTTCAGTTCAGTTCAGTCACTCAGTCATGTCCAACTCTTTGTGACCCTATGGACTGCAGCATGCCAGGCTTCCCTGTCCATCACCAACTCCCAGAGCTCAAACTCATGTCCATTGAGTCAGTGATGTCATCTAACCATCTCATCCTCTATTGTCCCCTTCTCCTCCTTTCCTAAATCTTTCCCAGCATCAGGGTCTTTTCCAATGAGTCAGCTCTTCCCATCAAGTGGTCAAAGTATTGGAATTTCAACTTCAGCATCAGTCCTTCCAATGAATATTCAGGACTGATTTCCTTTACAATTGACTGGTTTCATTTTCTTGCAGTCCGAGAGACTCTCAAGCATCTTCTCCAACACCACAGTTCAAAAGCATCAATTCTTCAGCACTCGGCTTTCTTTATGGTCCAACTCTCACATCCATACATGACTACCGGAAAAACCACAGCTTTGACTAGGCAGACCTTTGTTGGCAAAGTAATGTCTCTGCTTTTTAATATGCTGTCTAGGTTTGTCATAGCTTTAGTTCCAAGGAGCAAATGTCTTTTAATTTCATGGCTACAATCACCATCTGCAGTGATTTTGGAGCCCAAGAAAATAAAGTCTGTCACTGTTTCCATTGTTTCCCCATCTATTTGCCATGAAGTGATGGGACCAGATGCCATGATCTTCGTTTTTTGAATGTTGAGTTTTAAGCCAGCTTTTTCACTCCTCTCTTTCACTTTTATCAATAGCCTCTTTAGTTCTTCTTCACTTTCTGCCATAAGGGTGATGTCATCTGCATAACTGAGGTTATTGATATTTCTCATGGCAATCTTGATACCAGCTTGTGCTTCACCCAGCCCAGCATTTTGCATGATATACTCTGCATATAAGTTAAATAAGCAAGGTGACAATATACAGCCCTGATGTACTCCTTTCCCAATTTGGAACTCATCCATTGTTCCATGTCCGTTTCTCACTGTTGCTTCTTGACCTGCATACAGATTTCTCAGGAGGCAGGGAAGGTGGTCTGGTATTCCCATCTCTTTAAGAATTTTCCATAGTTTGTTGTGATCCACACAGTCAAAGGCTTTAGCATAGTCAATGAAGCAGATGTTTTTCTGGAAATTTCTTGCTTTTTCTATGATCCAACAGATGTTGGCAATTTGATCTCTGAACATGAGGTTATTACCTGACAGTTCTAGAGGTCAGAAGTCCAAAATTGGTCTCAGTAGGCTAAAATTTAGGTGTCAGCAGAGCTGTGCTTCTGCTTGGAGGTCTAGGGGAGAATCCATTCCTGGCCCTTCTCAGCTTCTAGAGACTTCCCACATGCCTTGGCTCATGGTCCCCTCCAGCAAGAGGGGGCATTGCATTACTCTGACCTATGCTTTCAGCGTCACATCTTCTCTGACCCTCTTGCCTCCCTTATAAGAAGCCTTGTGGACTTCCCTGGTGGTCCAGTGGTTAAGAATCCACCTATCAACGTAGGGGACATAGTTCAGTCCCCGACTGGGGAAGATTCCACATACTGCAGGTCAACTAAACCGGTGTGCCACAACCACTAAAGCCCACATGCCCTAGAGCCCTTGCTCCATAACAAGAGAAACCACTGCAAGGAGAAGCCCGTGCATCACAACTAGAGCGTCGCCCCGGCTCACTGCAACTAGAGAAAGCCTAAGAGCAACAATGACGACCCTTGTGATCTTGTGAGGTCCACCAGGATAATTCAGGACAGTCTCCCCATCTCAGGATCCTTAACTCAATCACATATGCGAGGTCTCTTTTGCCATGTAAGGTAACATATTCACAGTTCTGGAGATCAGGCTATAACACCTCTGGGCAGTCATTGCTCTGCCTACCACACAGGGTTCCTAGCATAGCGGTTAAGAGCAAATACATACCTTGGTTCAATTCTTGGCTCAACCACTTGCTAATGGATCCAGGTACATAACTTCTCTGAGTCTTAGCCTCACCTGAAAAACAGGAATAATAAAATTCTCCTTCTAAGGCTGTTGTAGGGATTGAATAACACAGTGCTTGTAGAGCACTTGAAACATAAGGCTCAGTATATGGTGCAACTGTCATCGTCCCCTCTGCCTATTATGGTAACAGTAACAGAAACTCCACTGTTTGAGATTTATTTTTCTGGCTCTTTCCCCAAAGGCATTTCTCAGGCCCTTGTCAGTTGACAGGGGGATCAGGTGGTGGTTACATTGTCAGGCTCCTCGGTGGGACACAGAGAACCTGGGAAGATTCAGAGACGCTCACCACCTAGAGGGAAAAGGCTTGGAGGGGATGATGGCAAGGAGAAATACGCTTCCTTTGCCAGCTTCTGGATTTTGCCTGTGGTTCAGCTTTGAGAATTTCTCCAGCCTCTCCCCAGATTAGCCAGGCTGAGCCTGACTAAAAGGAACACTCTGAAGATGATATTCTCAGATAAATGAGACCTGCCCAGTTGGGTGTGCAGCAGAGCAGGGCGGACCCAGAGTTGGATCCTGGCATGGAAAAGTACTGAGGCCCTTTGCCTCTGGTTAGAAGCTAGAGCAGCTGTCTGAAATGATCACCCCCAGCCCAGGCCTCTCCAAAGCTAGTCTTGCAGAGTGAAATGAAAACCAGATCCCTGGTCTTATCTGAGGACTATGTGACTGTTTCCCATCACTTCTTTGGAGCCTGGAAGGTTCCCAAATTCATTGTCCAAACTTTGCAATGGATACACACAGTTTTCAAACGGGAACCTGTTGTACAGGTCCCTTCTCCACATATGTTCTCCCCATTTGCTAAAATAATATTATTTGGAGTCTTCAATCATCCAGTAAATATTTATTAAGCACCTGCAGGGAGTCAAGCAAAGACTTTTGGGAGCACAGTGGCCGCTGTCCTCAGAAGAGGAGACTGACTTGTAAAGAATTACATCACTATGCAGAGTGTGACAATCATGTCTTCTTCCTGAGTGACAGACTGGAGACACAGGGGAACTTGTCTTAGGGCCCAGAGCCTGATGGGTGATTTTTCTATAGTAGGGAGAGGAGAGGCTCTGGAGGGGATGGATTTGGGTCAAGCTCCCTATATTCCTGATTTGCCTAAAGTGTAACTTTGGGCAAATGACCTCATCCCCTCAAGCTTCAGCTTTCTGTTCTATAAAGTGGGCATAACCAATAACCATCTGCAGGGTTGTTTTAAGGATTAAATAAGATGGTGCAAGGGAAGCAGGTGGTAACTGGGTTCTTGGTCCACAGTAAGGAAATGAAGAATATCAGTTATTGATATACTTAGGGAGACTCATTAGTTTCCCTAAATGCCTCTCCCTCCTCAAAATCACAAGACAGCCCCAAAATTACCTCTTCGTAGACACTAAGGTCCTATCGAACTATTATCATGCATGTTAAGACCTGGAGAAGGGAACTGCGACCCACTCCAGCATTCTTGCCTGGAGAATTCCATGGACAGAGGAGCCTGGTGGGCTACAGTCCCTGGGGTCGCAAAGAGTCGGACAGGACTAAAGGACTAACACACACACATGCATGTGAAGAAGCAGCAATGGGAAAAAATACCAACGTGTAACCACTCTGTAGGTATACACACATGCGAATCTTGTGTACCCACGAAGCTGGCAGTTTGAAAGTGAACCTGATTGCAATTTCCACCAGGGTATCTGTTTTCCATCCTGGACAGGGCAGATTCCCAGTAGGAGGCGCCTTCTGTCCTCAGCTAGATTCTCTGACACCTGGTCTATCAGCTTTTCTCAGGATTTGAACTTCAAAGGGCTGGACACTCGGAGAAATGGACCCTGACCTGACCTCTCTTGGAAAGCAAAACAATCTAAGATTGAAGGAGGAGGAGGACGGCTACCTGCGTGTTTAGAATCGGGCTGGGTCCCAGAAGCGCAGTTCTAGGCTAAACCTCCAGGTAGGGGGCAGAGGTGCCCTCCGAGCTGTGGTTCACCCTGCCCAGAACCAGGCCTCGGGCAGCAGCTCCGAAGATCTGAGCAGAGGCGGTCCACCCGCCTGCCACCTGGTCGGCAAGACACCAACCGGAGCTTCCATGCTCAAGTTCTGGGCAAAGCTGGAGACAAGACGCCAGCTGGGAAGGCACGAGCCAGGGCGCCCCCATCCAGGGCCCGGGTGCAGGCTCCTGGAATGGGCTCCACCCCGACCAAGGCTTAAGTGTGCGACCCGGAGGGCGCTCAAGGGACCCGGGGTGGGGGGTGGGGGCAGGTCGAGGGCCTGAGATGACTCGCTTTTCAAAAACTCGCTTCCTCCTTTCCTACCTCCGCCCATCAGTCACCTGGCAGGGACCAGCCCCGGGAGCTGCGCGCGGGGCCCAGCGCCCAGACCCTGCCCGAGGCTGAAGAGGGAAGGGCAGCCTCCCCAGGAGGGCGCGGAGGAAGAGGGGAGGCGGGGAGGCCGGCGCACCGGCTGGCCAGGTGAGCGCCCCACCTGGAAAGGCGCGGCGGGCGGGCCGGCGGAGCTGAACCTCTGCCCTCGCACCGGGTCTGGTAGGGACTGTCTGGTCCCCTTAACACTTAAAACCCGGACTACCGGCCGACACGCCCTTCCCACCCGGCGCCACAGGAACTGTGCCCCGGGGGGCAGGCGCAAGCTGCTCTCTCCCCCACATCTCGGGTCAGCCAACTTCGTGGGGTCCAACTCCCCCGGCCCGCACTCCCCCAGCCGATCCGGGGAGTGGGTGTCTTCGCTTCGCAGCTGGGGCTCGGTGCCCTGGGGCTCCAGGTGGCCCGGAGGGCCGAGGGGGAGGGTCGACTGGTGGGCGGTGCCTCCCGGGGCCGGAGGCCACTCGGGGCCGGCACCGCCCTCCGCCTCTCTCGGTCCCTCCCTCCCGCACGCCGCCGCTCGGGGGCCGCGCTTCCTGCGTCCCCATCCGAGTCCGAGAGCTGGCGGCGCGCTCTCTGCCACCGTGCTCCTTTGACCGAGCCTCCCCTGATCCCCCAGCCCCGGGCTCGTGGCACCCTAAGCAGGCAGCCTAGGGGAGGGGGCCGGGGTCGTGGAGCCCCCAGCCCCCGGCCGCCCGACAGAGACCAAGCTGGAACCGCCGCCGCACCGGTGAGTCTGCGCCTTCCGCACCGCCGCGCCGGGCGGAGGGACTGTTCCCCACGGGGCCCCGGAGGGAGTCGACGGCTGTGCGGGTCTGTCTGTAGGATCGTCTGAGAGCTTTTTGCCCCGGGTCTGCGGCGGAGGAACTCCGTACTCGCATCCTCGGGACCACCCAGCTCCCGGTCATCGCGCTGGGGCCAGCTGGCTTCGGCTGAGAGGAGACAGCCGGCCTCCGGGCTCCTGTTGGGGGGGACAGTTGCCATCCGCCTGTCAGTTCCGAACCCGTAGCCAAAGAGGCATCTTCCCCCGGTGCTTAGGGCAGAACTTCTCACTAGGTCCCAGGAAACTACCCTGGCGCTGCCCGAACGAGGCCCTTTCCCCCATCCCTTAATCCTTTTTGGAAATGGAGACTTTTAAGGGATTTAGGTTCGTGAGTGTGTGTGTTTTAGGTACTAGAGGCAAAGGGTGACGAATAGGGTGTGAGCAGAGTAGGTGTGACCAGGTTTCTTCATCTACAAATGGGGTGAGGTGGGGCATTCGTGCCTGCCACAGAGCGAGTACTGCTCAGATTCGAATCACATCACTAGTCTGCGCCCTGAAGGGAGCCCTGTGGCCCCGAACTCCAGGTCTGATTAACAGGGATAGTCACTTTCAGAAAGAAAGCTTTCCTAGCCGAAGTCTAGGGTGCAGGAGACCTGCACGTCCCTGCGGTTTCCCCGGCCCCTCCCGAGACTTTCCAGGCGGGTAGCGGCCCCGGGCACCTGTGCTGCGCCCAGAGACGCCTGTGTGGTCCCGGGTCGGGTCCCTCCTGTCTTTGCCGGTGGTCCAGAAGCGCGGAACCGAGGCTTAGCCGGAGCGCGGTGGGCGGGACCGGAGCCAGCCTGTTGGGCCGCTGGAGAGGGATTGGCGTCTGATATTGCTGGCTTCTGGCTTTCGTTTTGAGGGGATCACTTGAAGATGGCTTTCCTAGTCGGCTCTGGGACCTGTGAAAGGCCTTCGCACTTTGCAGACGTCACGCGGGGATCTTGACCTAGGTTGATGGGGCCAAATGGAATTGGCAGGGAGCCCCTTTCCCTCCAAATGTGTCCCTCCCCAACTTGCCAGAAGTACTGCCCAGACCGGGAGAAAACACAGAAGACAGAAGAAGGGGAGGGAGCTGACTGTGATCTGTTCCTCTAGGTGTCCTGAACTGACAGTGTTTCAATGCTTAGGGCTTCTTGGGCATGACAAAGGCCCAGGCCTGCCCCGAGGGTACAAGGTCAAGGGGCCTCAGAGAGCTACCAGTCTAGTGAATAGTAAATAGCAAGTATATTAAAGAGGTGGCAATATAGTCAGACCCCACCATTTCCTGGCAGTGTGACCCACAGTGGGCTGTCACAGCCTCTGTGAGCCTCAGTTTCTTCACCTGTATAATGGGAATGATAACCTAGGGTGTGGGACATTCATGCCTAGCACATGGCAAGTTCTCTGTGGGAAGCTGTGGTGCCAGGTTAGGGAGGAAGAGAGGAAAGAAAGAAACTCAGGGTGAGGCATGCCAGGAGATCCTGCTAAGAAAAGAATGTTGGGATATTAAATAGTGAAGTGGAGTCTCCTGGAGGGATGGGGTAGGAAGGGTGTCTGGGCAGATGAAACAGCACAGGCAAAGGCATGGAGGTATGAAGGTGCACGGGATGTACTAGGAGGTGCTCAGGTCATGGCAGGTTTGTGGGAAGACGGGGGGAAGTAAAGGGAGTGGAGGATCTGGGAAGAACTGAACTGGAGAGGCAGTGCCAGGTCATCACAGGTGGGACTTTGTTCAGTAGACATCTTGGAGCCACAGATGTCGACTGCATGCCTGTCTGGACCAAACAGCGTCCTGGGTGCTCAGCATACATCACTGGACAGGAAAGACAAAGAAAGATGCAAATTCCGTTCAAGTTCTTGAAGCAGAAGAGTGATTCGGCCCTGTTGATGCGTTCAGAAGATAAACCTAGCTGCATAGAAGTTAGGTGGGAGTTTGGAGAAGGTTGATAAGAGAGAGGAAGGGGGCTGGCCTGCAGGTTTGTGGGGGCAGAGGGGGTGATAAAGGAGGCTGATATGGAGCCCCAGTCAGGAGGCAGAGATTAACATGTGCTCTTAACACGTGACCACTGGTCAAGAGTGAGATTTGTGGATGTAGGGTGAGGCTCAGACTGCCAGCCTGTCTCCTGCCAGAGTGAGGTGGTGGGATCTTGGCAGGGTCCAAGCCTGTCCAGCTGTGGCTTTCCAGCTCTCCATCTCCAGAAGTCATGGGGCCCAGGAGTTTCTGTGTGCAAGGAATGGCAACGCTGGAAGCAGAGCCAGCAGGCCGTCTCCTGTTGACATTTACACTGGACAGCCTGCCCCTTTGGGGGGCTTCTGGGTCATGGTTCTGGTAAATGTTCTTCCCTCCTTCTACAGGGCTGGTTGTAAAGCCCTCCGAGCCCTGGGGCTGGAGGAGGTCAGAGCTCCAGGGCCTTTGACTCTGGGCTTCTCATTTGAGGCACTGAGAAGACTTTTCTCCCTAAATGCTGGGGAAGTTCCCGAACTTCAGATGCCTTCTGACTGCGGACGAGGTGAAGGGTCCGCTTCTGGCTCCTGGCTTTTGCTTTCACTTTTGTTGTCCGCTCTGAATCTTAGAGGAGTTCTTTTTGCAGTTGACAGCTGTAAGGGTATCCTTCTTCCGATTCTAAGTCTCCTTTACTTGGAAGTGGACCATGCATGGTCTTTCACCTGCCACAGGAGGACCTAGGCATGTCCTCTCATTTGAGGAGAGGAGAAGGAACTCACCCAAGGGCACACAGAAAGTCAGCAGTGGAACCTGTTATCCCAGGAGATTGGCCACAGTCAGGTCAAAGGCTTGTTCCAGGCCCTGGGTTAGTCCAGGGAGGAGGTTGTCTCAACATCTGTCTCACTCCTCCCCAGTTTGGACAGGTGGCCCTGTTTAGCCTTGTGATGCTTTTTCCTCCCTCTGGATTGAGCATTTGGTGCGCTGGCCACCCTTGCTGGGAACTCCAGCTCCACAAAGAAATGGGTCACTTGTTTGGCTTTGCCTACTCCGGGCCAGACTGCCCTACCCTTTGGAGACAACCCCAAGACACTGACCAGAGGCCATGCTCTGGGGGCAGGGGGCTTGCTAAGAACCTCGGGCTGATTCTCAACTCCTCCCTCCTCTCGGCCCCAAGCCCTGTGTCAGGACACTAGGCTGGGCCCTCGCTTTCTACTCTGAGTTGTTTACTCAGCCTGAGCAGCCGAAAGTTCCCTTATTCTCTCTTGCCCTAGATTCATCTGGCTTAGCAACCCTTAAATCTGAGTGCTGGTTCCTTTAGCTCTTAGAATATTAGAGCCAAAAGGGGCCTTACAAATGGGGAAATTGAGGCCCAAGGAAGGGAAGGGACAGGCCTGAGATCAGAGCTAGAGCTAGAGCTCAAGTTTCCTGATTTTGCCTTGAATGATTTTAAGGATGTTTCTTGAAGGGAAAAAAAGAAAAGCAGAGCACACACCCCCTCCAAGAACCCCTCTCTCTGTATACTCCACACTGCCAGGAATTTAGGGGGACACCCACAGTCACATGTTCAGCAGGAGTAAATGCTGAGGGCCCCCCTCCCCGCCCCAAAACAAGGAATATATGTATCTTGACATTTTCAGGACCTATCTCTTCAAACTGACATTCATGCCAGGGAATAAGCTAGTGATTAAACTTACTTACTGCTCCCTGAACCATACTTTATCATGTGCCCCTGGAGAGACAGGCTCTTAAAGTTATTTTTGCCCCCAGATTACAAAGGAAGTACATGCTTATTGTAGAAAACTTGGAAGGAATATATCACGAGGTGCGGACACCCACTGTCCATTCGGTGGTGTCTTATTCAGACTTTTTTTTTTTTAGTTTGCTTGCTCTATTTCATACTCTGGTTTTTCAACTCATAATCATAATGTGTACTTTCCTGTGACAACTTTTTCACACTGGTTCTAACCTGCCAGTCTCATGTGCTCCTACTATCTGATGGCTGGAGGTACTTAGGAGGCCAGAATTTTGAGTTGGCTCTGACAGAACACTCCAGGAGCCTGAATCCTACGCACACATGCGTGCTCAGTTGCTGAGTTGTGGCCAACTCTTTGCGACACTATGGACTGTAGCCTGCCAGATTCTTCTGTCCATGGGATCCTCTAGGCAAGAATACTGGAATAGGTTGCTATGCCTTCCTCCAGGGGATCTTCTCGACCCATGTCTCCTGCATTGCCTGCATTGTAGGTAGATTCTTTACCACTGAGCCCAAATTTTGTAACCCTATGCAAATTACTCACTACTGTAGGACTTCCAGGGGCCATTTCTCTGCATCACCGTGGGTGTTGGGAAAAGGGTCGTGTTTACCAGATCTAAAGCAAACACTGATTGTCAGCAGCCTCTTAGAAATGGAGGACATCAGTTATCAGGGTAGGGTAGGGTGGATGTGATCCACAGATTATAGGGGGAGGGAGAGAGCTTTGTTTCTTCGATCCTTGGCTGTGTTGGTTTTAACCTAGCCTGGTGCTCCCACCCTGTTGTCATCAAGCCTTCCCCAGATCTCCCCAGGACTAGGCACCAGGGTGGCAAGTGTGGGTCCCTAGAAGTCAGTATTTGGTTTGCTGTCTCCAAGCCTGCGTCTTGGAGAGTAGGTGTTTCAGTGGCAAAGATGTGCAGAAAATGTGTTACTCAGATGATAAGGTCAGGCACTCCACCCTGGGGACAGGATTTTCTGGCATCTCTCATCCTCTAATAGGATCACAGCTTTACTGCATGCCGGCTACATGCTCAGTTGCTCAGTCATATCTGACTCTTTGTGACCCCATGGACTGTAGCCCGCCAGGCTCCTCTGTTCATGGTATTTTCCAGGCAAGAATACTGGAATGGGTTGCCATTTCCTACTCTTCAGGATCTTACCAATCCAGGGATCAAACCTGCATCTCCTGCATTGACACTTTACCACTTAGCCACCTGGGAAGTCTAAACGCTTTACTAGATGCCAATACTAGAAGTGATCTCAATACTAGAGATCATCAATACTAGAAGTGTTCTCAGAGGTTCCTTAGGCTGTGCTTACAGACTACAGGCAGAAATTTATTTGTGGGTTTGAAATTCAGTGAAACGGTTTTCCACTGGCTCTTTTGAAGTGAAATAGAAGAAAGTAAACTAGTAAGCAATGCACCTCCTGCCGTGAGAAGTATTCTTCAGTGAAACTTTCATCTCAATTATTTGTAGGCAGCTCGGCAGCAGGGTAAGAACCTTGGGCAGCAGTGCTCTGGTTCACCGGTTTTTATACTGTGATCCTGGAAAACTTGGGATTCCTTGGACAGATTCCCAGAAGCAACTCAGGGGTTTATGAGGGGCCAGCTGAGAGAAACTCTGCTTGCAAATATTCCAGATGTCACTGTGCGAAAATCCCTTTAAAGAGATTCTGCAACTTTAAATAAAGAAAACTGCTGCTGGTCAAGCTGCCTCGATTCTTTTTTTTTAATTAATTTATTTATTTTACTTTATAACATTGTATTGGTTTTGCCACACATTGACTTAAATCCGCCATGAGTGTACATGTGTTCCCCATCCTGAACGCCCCTCCCACCTGCCTCCCCATCCCATCCCTCTGGGTCATCCCATGGCACCAGCCCGGAGCACCCTGTATCATACATCAAACCTTGACTGATTCTTAGAAGAAGAAACGGAGGCCAGAAGACAGAGTGGCCTTTGCGGGTGAGGTGGGCTCTCAGGCTCACTTGACAAGGGTCTCCATGAGTTGCTGAAGTCAGTACAAGTCAGAGCTCCTGGCTGAAGACAGGTTGGCCCTGCAGCCTGAGTCTCCCCTGAGTCACACTGGTATGTTCACTAGGAGCTCATGTTTATCATAAAGCCTGTAACTGTCAGGCCAACGGTCTAGCTTAAATTGTCACAGTGCACAAAACAGGCACTTGTTCAATACCAGCATTTAAAACACATCACAGGGTTGGTTAGCTAGCATTACCAGACATAATTTGAGTAAACTCTGGGAGATAGTGAAGACAGGGAAGCCTGGCGTGTTGCAGTCCATGGGGCTGCAGAGAGTCAGACACAACTTAGTGACTAAACCAGGGTTCATTAAGCCTTTTGGCATTTCTTTTTTTGATGTCCCCAGAGCTTCCCAAATGGGAACATCCTATAGGCAGTGGGCCCAAGGTCACTCAGCAAATCTTGGCAGAACCAGGATGAGAATTCACTGGGTGAGTGAGGTCCTTTTTAAAGATCGTGATCCTTTTTAAAGGCGTAGGTCAACAGTGGCCTACTGTGGGGTCAGAGACACTGACTGTAGCAGTCCCGGGAGGCGTGGCTTGCTGGCATAAGTCCTTTTGGAGGAGTTCGCCATTATCCCACTCTTATTCTTGCCTGGGAAATCCCATGAACAGAGAAGCCTGGTGGACTATTGTCCATGGGGTCACAAAAGAAGACACAACTTAGCAACTAAACAACTTATGTGATGTATTGCTCTGGATGTCTCCAAAAGGTTCTGCTGTTTCTTCTATTCAAGACCTAGAACCACATGGCTCTAATGCTTGGTGGATTTTATGTCTTTGCCACTTTTTCTTTTTCACAGCTGGTCTGAAAGAGACAGAGTTTACTTACCTTACTGTTGGTCCATATTTTCCCCATGCCCAGCTGGGCTTGTGTTGGTTAGGGTGTGGGCATGGTTTCTTGAAACTTGGGAATGGGGGGAATATGATAAAAAAAAAAAAAAACACTCACACCCTGACTCCAAATATTCAGCTTCATTAGCTACAGTGTGGTGGGTAAGGATATGTATGGGAGTTGTCCTTGGTTAATTGTTTTAAAACACTGACAGATGCAAATTCTACTGTGTGGGGTGGAGAGGAAGTTGTCTTTGGCTGCCACCGGCTGTTATGTACAGAAATGTATTGTTAGTACTGTGAAAGTACTGAGAGTCATGTCAAAGCTATGGTTTTTCCAGTAGTCATGTATGGATGTGAGAGTCAGAGTATAAAGAAAGCTGAGCACCATAGAATTGATGCTTTTGAACTGTGGTGTTGGAGAAGACTCTTGAGAGTCCCTTGGACTGCAAGGAGATCCAACCAGTCCATCCTAAAGGAAATCAACTCTGAATATTCAATGGAATGACTGATGCTGAAACTGAAACTTCAATACTTCGGCCACCTGATGCAAAGAACTGACTCATTTGAAAAGACCCTGATGCTGGGAAAGGTTGAAGGCAGGAGGAGAAGGGGACGACAGAGGATAAGGTGGTTGGATGGCATCACCAACTCAATGAACATGAGTTTGAATAAACTCCAGAAGTTAGTAATGGACAGGGAGGCCTGGCGTGCTGCAGTCCATGGGGTCGCAAAGAGTTGGACACGACTTAGCAACTGAACTGAACTGAGTACTATGTCTTGATCACAGAACTGGTGGAGAACCGAAGAGGCCAGCTCTGCCCCCATAGGTAGACCAGTCTTCCCAGGAGTCACCATTACAATACAGCTGACCAGTGATGAGGAAGCCCAAGAGCTTGAAGGAGACAGTTTAACCCAAACTTGGAGAGTCAAGTAAGGATTTTCAGAAAGAGCTGAGTCTAAGCTGAAGCCTAGAGGGGGAACAGAAGGTTAGCTGCTGTGCCTGGTGGAGGCACAGCCTGTGCAAAGGCCCAGTGGCATAAAACAGTTTAATTCACATGGGCTGTCACTAAATTCACATCTAGTGAATGGGGAGGAGTGGGGAAAACCATTTACTTGATTTCTTTCATTCAACCAGTATTCACTGAGTTCTCTCTACAGGCCACAGGTTCAGGGTTTTGGGGTAAAGTGTTCCATAAGTGAGACTCACTTCCTGCTCTCCTGGAGCTTACACTTTATTGGGTGAGGGGAGGGGTCAGGAAGTTAAGAAACAGACAAATGAAATAAATCAATAATCATATCAGGCAGGGAACTAAAATCTTTGCCACTTCGCTACTGTCTGGTCTTCCCTGTTGGCTCAGATGGTAAAGAATCATCTGCAATGAAGGAGACCTTGTTTTGATCCCTGGGTTGGGAAGATCCCCTGGAGAAGGAAATGGCTACCCACTCCAGTATTTTTGCCTGGAGAATCCCATGGACAGAGGAGCCTGGTGGGCTACCATCCATAGGGTCATAGAGAGTGAGACGAGACTGAGCGACTAACACTTTCACTTTCACTTTACTGTCTGCAAGATCAAGTCTGGGCTAGGCCTCTTCTCTGTCAAAGCTCTGAAGACTCCACAGCCCCAGTGTTTTGGTCAGAAGGAACCAGGAACCACTCCCTAACTCACTTTCCTCCCCCACCTCCACCCATAGCCCAGACTTCGGTGGCTTTTCTTGCCTGGACTGCTCTCTGTCCCAATCAAAGCTAAAGGAAAAACTGGATGGTGGGGGGCATTGTACATAACCAAAGTGCACACTTCAAAACTAAGAAATTAACGTTACTACTGACTAAATGACTTTATTTGGCTCTCACCAGTGTTCCCACTGTCTCATTTCTGTATCGGGATCTAGTCCAAGATACCACCTTGTACTCAGTTCTCACATTCCCTTCTTCTCTACTGATCTGTGACCATTTCTCAGTCTTTCCTTGAATTTCATGACCTTGAAAACTTTGAGGAGTGCTGATCAGTGCTTTGTAGGATGTCCTTCATTTTGGATTTGTCTGATATCTTTTCATGATTAGACTGGGGTTTGAGGTTTGCAGAAAGATTACTGCAGGGATGAAGTGTTCTCATGACATCATGTCAGGATTTCCACAGTATCAGCATGACTTTTGGGGAATGTTAACCATGATCATTTGGTCAAAGTGATGCATACAAGATTTCTCCACTGTAAAGTTACTCAGGCCCCTTTTAGGAAAAGGCTTTTAAAGCATTGTAGTGAAAGGTCAAATTATAAAAGGAATTCCAGAAAGTGGTTGA
The DNA here is from genome assembly GCF_023699985.2 of Odocoileus virginianus. Classification (NCBI taxonomy): domain Eukaryota; kingdom Metazoa; phylum Chordata; class Mammalia; order Artiodactyla; family Cervidae; genus Odocoileus; species Odocoileus virginianus. The sequence goes on from NC_069684.1 coordinate 27,205,206, forward strand.
TAGATTGGGCTCCTAAAATTAAAAAACTTTGATATAGCAAATATTAAACTACAGCAATATTTGCAACACAACCAGACAAGAGGCTGTTTTCTGGACACAGACAAGATCTTTTCTATTCAGAAAGAAAAGACTATGGGCTTCCCTGGTGGCTCAGCAGTAAAGCATTTGCCTGAAATGCAGGAGGTGCAAGTTCCATCCCTGGGTCAGAAAGATCCCCAGGAGTAGCAAATGGCAACCCACTCCAGTATTCTTGCTGGAAAATTCCATGAACATAGGAGACTTGTGGGCCACCAGCCAATAGGTCTCAAAGAGTTGGACATGACTAAGTGGCTGAGCACATCCCACGCAAGGAAAGGCTAAATGCTCTAGTCAAGAAATAGAATAAAGAATTGCCATTGGCCCATAAGCACATAGGAGGAAAAAAGAGGAGGAATAAGAAAGAAACACATTCAACCTCATCATATTAAGAAAAGGCTGGGACTTCCCTAGTGGCCCAGTGATTAAGAATCCACCTTCCAATGCAGGGGACGCAGGTTTGATCCCTGGTTGGGGAACTAAACTCTTCTATGCCATGGGGCAACTAAGCCTGTGCGCCACAGCTAGAGAAGCCCACTCACTGGAGCAAAGACCCAGCACAGCCAAAATTTTTTTTAAAAAAGGAAGAAAATTGCTAACTAAAACAATGCCATCTTAAAATTTTGCATGTTTTTAAAATTAAAAAAATTTAAACTAAAAAGGGAATGGTAATATGGGGAGGTGGTGCTTTCAGGAGCTGAGGAGGGAATATAAATTGGAGGACATTCTGAAAACGCATATCAAAGCTTGAAGAAACATAGCAGTTTCAATACCAGGAATTTATCTAGAGGAAACATGATTGTATAAGAAGTTAGTTTCAACAGTTATTTTTTTTATAATAGCAGTAAAATTAGAAACCAACTGTATGTCTGGCAGTAGAGAATTGGTTATATAAATTAGGGGTCTGCCATGTACTGGAATAGTCCTCAACCACTAAAAATTACAGTTTAGATGAATACTGATGATGTGCAAAAATTATTCATTATACATCAAAAAAATTTTTCAAGGTCACAAAAGCATATTGCATTGATGTCATTTTTGTAAAAGAAATAAGTCTATTTGCAAAGAACTCAAAGTCCAGCACATCATAGATAGTATCAGTAGTTAATAGAATACCCATTACTCAACGGATGATTTTAATAGATTTATTCGTTTTTATTTAATAAACAAGCAGTGTTTTATGACAAGAGAAAATATTTAACTTTTATAAGTCTCATAGGGTTTTTGCAGATCCCCTGAGGGTCACTCCTAGGTAAAGTACTGTGTGAGCTATAGAAAGTGAAAGTGAAAGTCGCTCAGTCATGCCTGACTCTTTGTGACCCAATGGACTCTACAGTCCATGGAATTCTCCAGGCCAGAATGCTGGAGTGGGTAGCCTTTCCCGTCTCCAGGGGATCTTCCCAACCCAGGGATCGAACCTAGGTCTCCCACATTGTAGGCAAATTCTTTACCAGCTGAGCCACAAGGGGGATTTGCAAATATTAGCCATTATTCCAGGTGATTCCTTTCCCATTTTTAACTTTGAGCATCTGGGTCTCCTTTCCTAGGCTTCAGTTCAGTTCAGTTCAGCCACTCAATTGTGTCCGACTGTTTGCAACCCCATGGACTTCAGCATGCCAGGCTTCCCTGTCCGTCACCAACTCCCAGAGCTTGCTCAAACTCATGTCCATCAAGTTGGTAATGCCATCCAACCATTTCCTCCTGCCTTCAATCTTTCCCAGCATCAGGGTCTTTTCCAGTGAGTCAGTTCTTCACATCAGATGGCCAAAGTATTGAATATTCAGGACTGATTTCCTTTAGGATTTACTGGTTTGATTTCCTTGCGGCACAAGGGACTCTCAAGCATCTTCTCCAACACCACAGTTCAAAAGTGTCAATTCTTCGGCACTCAGCTTTCTTTATAGTCCAGCTCTCACATCCATACATGACTAAAGTCTCTCACTGTTTCCATTGTTTCCCCATCTATTTGCCATGAAGTGATAGGACCAGATGCCATGATCTTTGTTTTTTGAATGTTGAGTTTTAAGCCAGCTTTTTCACTCTCCTCTTTCACTTTCATCAATAGCCTCTTTAGTTCTTCGCTTTCTGCCATAAGTGTGGTGTCATCTGCGTATCTGAGGTTATTAAATATTTCTCCCGGCAATCTCGATTCCATCTTGTGCTTCATCCAGCCCGGATTTTGCATGATGTACTCTGCATGTAAGTTAAATAAGCAGGGTGACAATATACAGCCTTGACATACTCCTTTCCTGATTTGGAACCAGTCTGTTGTTCCATGTCCAGTTCTAACTGTTGCTTCTTGACCTCCATACAGATTTCTCAAGAGGCGGGTCAGGTGGTCTGGTATTCCCATCTCTTTCAGAATTTTCCAGTTTGTTGTGATCCACACAGTCAAAGGCTTTGGCGTAGTCAATAAAGCATAAGTAGATGTTTTTCTGGAACTCTCTTGCTTTTTCAGTGATCCAACGGATGTTGGCAATTTGATCTCTGGTTCCTCTACCTTTTCTAAATCCAGCTTGAACATCTGGAAGTTCATGATTCACATACTGTTGGAGCTTGGCTTGGAGAATTTTGAGCATTACTTTGCTAGTGTGTGAGATGAGTGCAATTGTGCGGGAGGCTTAGGAAGCCAAGATAGGAGTTAGGCAGGAACCACCGCAGCTCACTCATCTGTGACTATGAAAGCTGTCTGTTCTAGGTTGAATGTCTATGTTCCCCCCAAATTCACATGCTGAAGCCTTAACCCCCCAATGTGATGGTATTAGAAAACAGGGCCTATGGGGGATGATTAGGTTTTGATTAGGTCATGAGTGAGACTGTCCTCCTGGGATTAGTGTCCTTACATGAAGAAAAAGAGAGAGATCTCCTGGAAAGGCCATATGAGGACACAGTGAGAAGGCTGCCATCCACAAGCCAGGAAGTGGGGCCTCAGCAGACAACAAATCTGCTGACACCTAATGAAATATTAATAGCACCCTCCTCTGCAATGTGGAACATTAATGACCTGGGTTGAATACCCAGTAGAAACAATTTGCCATCTCTCCTTGACTGATATTTTGCATTTTCCCCCAACTGATGTGGAGTCAACTCTGCCAGGAAGTAAGTCAACTTTTCCCTGCTGACCACCTCCCCCTTCCCTGTGTGTCACAGAAGAGGAAGTGACAATGGCTTATATGTATAGTTCCTAGCTTAAACAACTTTTTACTAACTTTTTGATTAGCATTTTATTGGAAAATATTTTTATACATGATAAAAAAAAATTGAACAGTGTAGAACCATACCCAATGAAAAAATGTAAATCTCCCTCTCATCCCAGACCCCAATGCCTTTTCCCAAAAAGAACCATGGCTCATAATTTCTTGAATATGGTTCCAGAAATTTTCTATGCATATAATGATGTTTGTAAAGGCAGGTTTTGGATATTCTCCTGGAAATCAAACATTATAGTTGTCTGGATCACTTTGAAATTGTTGGGTAATGTTAGACTTGTAATAACTCATATCATGATCCTCAGAAGAGGTTTAAGGACCCAGTAACCATCTGAAATTTCCTGTCAGACCTTCCATCTCTGCATTTTTTTGTGGAAGGTCAGTAGCTTCCATAAGATTTTTTAAAGGGGAAAAATCGGGGAAGGCAATGGCAACCCACTCCAGTACTCTTGCCTGGAAAAATCCCACGGACGGAGGAGCCCGGTAGGCTGCAGTCCATGGGGTCCTGAAGAGTCAGACACGACTGAGTGACTTCACTTTCACTTTTCACTTTCATGCATTGGAGAAGGAAATGGCAACCCACTCCAGTGTTCTTGCCTGGGAGAATCCCAGGGACAGTGGAGCCTGGTAGGCTGCCGTCTCTGGGGTCGCACAGAGTAGGACACGACTGACGCGACTTAGCAGCAGCAGCATGTACCAAAATAGGGAGGTGGGGAGAAGCAAGGCCAATGGTATAAGAGAAACAACCTTTTACAGATAAACAGAAGATAATGGGGGATACAAGTTCTTAATTTATGGATCATTGGTGATTAACTTTGTGGTTGGAAGCTGATGGAGCCATAGGTTGAACAGGGAAGTGTGCCTGGCTGAGCCACCAGGGATGAAATTCTTGGAGTTCTCCAGCCCTGGGTGTTACTGCTAACTCATCGCATGTGGGGAAGTTAATGTCTGAGGCTTTAGAACACTTGTATGCTCTTGCCTAGTTAATCGGAACTGGAATGAAGTTGTCCAGTTACTGGGAAATTCTCACGGACAGGAGCAAGACAACTTGTTTCCTAACAGAGAGTTTCAGGCTGAAAAATAATTCAAAATGAGTTTAGGGAAATTCCTGGGAGGCAGAGCCATATCCGGTGGGTCATGAAAGTCCCAAATGTTTGGGGAAATATCCTTCATGGGATCAATATCCTTGATGGAGTTTTGGGGGTGAGGGATGGTAGGAAAGGTAAGCAAGTTTTACGTTACCCCCATTTTGGGTTGGTAGGCTGGCTGGCCAGGTCTGACCTTACAAGGTATTTCTAATATTAGTTTAAATGTTTGTAGCAATTGTGTCAGACACTCTTGCAAGCATTTTGCATATATTAACCCCTAACTCCTTGATCTTTGTAATAGTTCTACAACATGGGGAAACTGACGTTGGAGTATGCCAGCTACTGTGCAAACAACCCCACATCTCAGCAGCTTAAGAGACTTAGTAGGTCAGGACTTAATGTGTTGGGTGGATGACTTAAGATCCACCAAGCCATTCAGGGCTGCCCAGGACTCCCCATCTTGCTGGGTTGCTACCTTGACAGTCTCAGCGGAAATGTCGCTGTTTCTGAGAGATCTTCCTACATCACCTTGCCTGAAGCACCATGTTCTTCCTTTACTGAGTGACTGAACTGAACTCAACTGAACAACAAAAGACAGAAAGTAGGGGTGAAAATGACTTCCTCAAGACTCGTGTGTGTGGCCAGTTGCAGTTGGCTGAGACCAGTGCCTCCCATCAATGGCTCAGAGGGGAGCTGCTTCCTGCTGGCTGTGGGGGAGGGGAATCAGCTGGATGTGGAAAGAGGCTTAGCCTTCCCGGTTAGCTGCAGGGAGGGGAGGAAGCCAAGGCCCAGAGTCTCCATGTGCAGAGGCTGGGAGACAGACCCACGTGACCTGAAGGCTGACATCAGGACTGTTTCTCTCCCTTGGATGTGTCCCTGACATTGCACTGATCTTGCTCTTGTTTACTCCATGCCGATACCACTGGTGCCTGGTACAGAGCCCTGCACCCAAGGCTCATTCATTCAGGAACACCAGGAGTAAGGTTGAGTAAGCTTGGGGCAGTCCACACCCTCCCAGGAGTTTGGACTTTGTTCTGTAGGCTATGAGGGACTCCTTTGATGGTTTGACCTACAGGATAGCTGGAGGGCTGTGTGGCTGCGCTAATAGGCTGAGAAAGCCTTAGAGAAGCAGGTTTTTAGTCATTCTTGAAATCCACCAGCCCTGAGAAATAGGAGGGGGAGGTGGGTAGGGCAGGAAGAATCACTCCAAAGAGAGGCTTTGAGAAGAAAAAAGAAACAAGTTTGGGGACCAATGGAATGTGGAAGTGGGCAGCGGCTACAAATGCACTTGTCTGAAAGGATGAAGCAGCTGGCCTTGAGAGTGTCTGGCCAGAGGTGAGGCGGCAGGGAGTGGTGGGGATTGTGGCAAAGCACACGGCAGGCGCCTTGCATAGGAAACAGCTGCAACTCAGCACCAGCTGCCTGTTACATGTGAGAATCAGGCGGGTTGCCAGGTTTTCAAGTTTTATGTATGAGATCACCATGGTTTCAATATTGGGCAGCTACTCTATAATATATAAAATAAATAAAACTTCACGGGCCAAATAGGATATATTAGTGGGCCAGATACAGCCACCCCCCCCCCCACCCCCCAGGTTGCCAGTTTGAGACCTGGTATGTGTGTGGGTTGGGAATGGGGTGAGGAGGGGAGAGAAGGCTCAAGGACACTGAGATTTCCAGGCCAAGTGACTGGGAGAATGGTGGCCTTTCACACTAATTAGGAAGTCTGGAGGTGAAGTCTGTGGGGAAGGACTGAAACAGGAGGGAAGCAGGCAGGGTACAACCTTTGAGAGAATGATATAGGCTGAGGATGCAGCATAAACTGATTAGAATTGAATGGGTCCATGATGGCAGAGAAGTCAACTCCTCAGGATTCGCTCAATGAAACACAGCAGCAAGCTAAAGGACATACCCAGAGGCGCCATGACAGTTCTAAGACCAACCATCAAAGACCAAAAAGTGAACAGTGGCCCAATTCCTGGAAATCTCTGCCCCTTCCCCAAAACAGTTGGAATAATCCTTCCACTCATTAGCTTGTAAAATTACCCAGCCGATAGAATCTAACTTACCTCATTCTGCAGCTGCATTCAGTCTCTGGGACAGCCCTCACTCTTGTCTGTGAAGTGTGTTTCTCCCCATGAAAAGGCAAAAAGATATGACACTGGAAGATGAGCCCCCCAGGTTGGTAGGTGTCCCATGTGCTACTGGGGAAGAGCAGAGAAATTCCAGAAGAAGTGAAGAGGCTTAGCCAAAGCAGAAACGATGCCCAGTTGAGGATGTGTCTGGTGGTAAAAGTAAAGTCCAATGCTGTAAAGAACAGTACTGCATAGGAATCTGGAATGTTAGGTCCATGAATCAGGGTAAATTGGATGTGGTCAAACAGGAGATGGCAAGAGTGAACATTGGCATTTTAAGAATCAGTGAACTGAAATGGACGGGAATGGGCAAATTTAATCCAGATGACCATTATATCTACTATTGTGAGCAAGAATCTCTTAGAAGGAATGGAGTAGCCTTCATAGTCAACAAAAGTCGAAAATGCAATACTTGGGTGCAGTCTCAAACGACAGAATGATCTCGTTTGTTTCCAAGGCAAACCATTCAACATCACAGTGATACAAGTCTATGCCGCAAGAAGCTGAAACTTAACAGTTCTATGAAGATCTACAAGACCTTATAGAACTAATACCAAATAAAGATGTCCTTTTCATCACAGGGGACTAGAATGCAAAAGTAGGAAGTCAAGAGACACCTGGAGTAACAGGCAAGTTTGACCTTGGAGAACAAAATGAAGCAAAGCAAAGGCTAACAGAGTTCTGCCAGAGAATGCACTGGTCATAGCAAACACCCTCTTCCAACAACAGGAGAGGCAACTCTATATGTGGACATCACCAGATAGTCAATATAAAAATCAGATTGATTCTATTCTCTGCAACCAAAGATGGAGAAGCTCTATGTAGTCAGGAAAAGCAAGACCAGGAGCTGACTATGGCTCAGATCATGAAAACATTATTGCAAAATTCAGACTTAAAGTGAAGAAAATGGGCTTCCCTGGTAGCTCAGCTGGTTAAGAATCCACCTACAGTGCAAGAGACCCCAATTCAGTTCCTGGGTCAGGAAGATCCCCTGGAGAAGGGACAGGCTCCCCACTCCAATATTCTTGGGCTTCCCTGGTGACTCAGATGGTAAAGAATTCACCTGCAATGCGGGAAACCTGGGTTCAGTCCCTGAGTCGGGAAGATCCCGGGAGGGGGGCATGGCAACCCACTCCAGTATTCTTGCTTAGAGAATCCCCATGGACAGAGGAGCCTGGCAGGCTATAGTCCATGGGGTCGCAAAGAGTCAGACACAAGTGAGTGACTAAGCACAGCACAGGGAAAACCACTTGGCCGTTCAGGTATGACCTAAATCAAATCCCTTATGATTATACAGTGGAAGCGACAAATAGATTCAAGGGATTAGATCTGATAGAGTGCTTGAAGGATTATGAGAGGTTCATAACATTGTACAGGAGATGGTGACCGAAACCATCCCCAGGAAAAAGAAATACAAGGCAAAACTGTTGTCTGAGGAGGCCTTACAAATAGCTTAGAAAAGAAGAGAAGCAAAAAGCAAAGGAAAAAGGGAAAGATATACCCAACTGAATGCGGAGTTCCAAAGAAGAGCAAGGAGAAGTGAGAAAGCCTTCTTAAGTGAACAATGCAGAGAAATAGAGGAAAACAACAGAATGGGAAAGACTAGAAATCTCTTCAAGAGAATTAGAGATACCAAGGGAACATTTCATGCAAAGATGGCACAATAAAGGACAGAAACAATAAGGACCTAACAGAAGCAGAAGAGAATAAGAAGACGTGGCAAGAATACACAGAAGAGCTGTACAAAAACAGTCTTAATGACCCAGATAACCATGATATTGTGGTCGCTCACCTAGACCAAGACATTCTGGAGTGTGAAGTCAAGTAGGCCTTAGGGCACATTACTGTGAACAAAGCTACTGGAGGTGATGGAATTCCAGCTGAGCTATTTCAAATCCTAAAAGATGGTGCTGTTAAAGTGCTGCACTCAATATACCAGCAAATTTGAAAAACTCAGCAGTGGCCACAGGACTGGAAAAGGCCAGTCTTATTCCAATCCCAGAGAAAGGCAATGCCAAAGAATGTTCAAACTACTGCACAATTGCACTCATTTCACATGCTTGCAAAGTAATGCTCAACATCCTCCAAGCTAGTCTTCAGCAGTACATGAATCAAGAACTTCCAGATGTTCAAGATGGATTTAGAAAAGGCATAAGAACCAGAGATCAAACTGCCAACATCTGTTAGATCATAGGAAAAGCAAAAGAATTCCAGAAAAACTTCTGCTTCTTTGACTACACTAAAACCTTTGTGTGGGTCACAACAAACTGTGGAAAATTCTTAAAGAGATGGGAATACCAGACCACCTGACCTGCCTCCTAAGAAATTGTATGCAGGTCAAGAAGCAACTGTTAGAACTGGACATGGAAAAATGGACTGGTTCAAAAATTGGGAAAGGAGTACATCAAAGTTACATATTGTCACCCTGCTTATTTAACTTACATGGAGAGTACATCATAAGAAATGCTGGGTGAATCACAACCTGGAATCAAGATTTCCAGGAGAAATATCAGTAACCTCAGATATGCAGATGATACCACTCTAATGACCGAAAGTGAAGAGGAACTAAAGAGCCTCTTGATGAAGGTGAAAAAGGAGAGTGAAAAAGCTGGCTTAAAACTCAACGTTCAGAAAGCTAAGATCATGGCATCCGGTCCCATCACTTCATGGCAAGTAGATGGGAAAACAATGGAAACAATGACAGACTTTATTTTCTTGAGCTCCAAAATTACTGTGGATGGAGACTGCTGCCATGAAATTAGAAAACACTTGCTCCTTGGAAGAAAAGCTATGACAAACCTAGACAGCATATTAAAAAGCAGAGACATTACTTTGCCTACAAAGGTCTGTATAGTCAAAGTTATGGTTTTTCCAGTAGTCATGTATGGATATGAAATTTGAACCATAAAGAAGGCTGAGTGCCTCAGAATTGATACTTTGGAACTGTGGTGCTGGAGAAGACTCTTGAGAGTCCTTTGTATTGCAGGGAGATTAAATCGGTCAATCCTAAAGGAAATCAACCCTAGATATTCATTGGAAGGACTGATGCTGAAGCTCCAATACTTTGGCTACCTGATGCAAAGGACCAACTTATTGGAAAAGACCCTGATGCTGGAAAAGATTGAAGGCAGGAGGTGAAGGCAATGACAGAGGATGAGATGATTGGATGACATCATAGACTCAGTGGATGTGAGTTTGAGCAAACTCTGGGAGATGGTGATGGACCAGGAATCCTGGCATGTTACAGTCATGGTGTCACAAATAGTGAAACACGGCTTAGTGACTGAACAACAGCAATAACACATCAGCAAGGTAAATCACACACCCAGAGGCACCATTACAGTTCTAAGACCAAAAAGTGGGTGGTGGCCCAATTCCTGGAAATCTTCACTCCTTGCCCCAAACAGCTGGAATAATCCTTCCACTCATTAGCCTATGAAATTACCCAGCACATAAAAGCTGACCCCACCACATTTTGAGGCTGCACTCACCCTCTGGGATGGCCTGTACTCTTGTCTGTGAAATGTGTTTCTCTCTAAATAAATCCACTTCTTACCTATCACTTTGTCTCTCACTGAATACTTTCTGCAATGAGACATCAAGAATTGAACTTCATTAGATCCTGAAACCAGGTCTGTGATCTTAGTTGAAAGATCATGGGTTTTGGCTGGATTCGAGTCCTGGCCACATGGGTTCAGATACCAGTCTGAGGCCAACGTTTTCAAGATGAGGTGAAGTGCTGTGGACGTCAAATGACACAGGAGGACTCAGACTGGCAAAAGGAGTTTTTATGTGGAAACAGCTAGATCACCCAGGTCATTGGTTAGAGACTGGAGGGAGGGCCTGTGAGTGTGGTTATTTGGTGATGGGTATGGCAGTGATCTCTCTGGGACCTTCTATAAGAGGATCATTATGTTTTGGATTTGGCAGAAGGTTTATTTATGATTTGCACCCTGCTATGTGTTCATTGGAGGGACTGATGCTGAGGCTGAAACTCCAGTACTTTGGCCACCTCGTGCGAAGAGTTGACTCATTGGAAAAGACCCTGATGCTGGGAGGGATTGGGGGCAGGAGGAGAAGGGGATGACAGAGGATGAGATGGCTGGACGGCATCACCGACTCGATGGGCATGAGTTTGGGTAAACTCCGGGAGTTGGTGATGGTCAGGGAGGCCTGGCATGCTGCAATTCATGGGGTCGCAAAGAGTCAGACACAACTGAGCGACTGAACTAAACTGAACTGAGGAGTCAAAGGGTGCTTCCTGGGTGGCTCAGTGGTAAAGAATCTGCTTCCCAATGCAGGAAATGTGAGTTTGATCCCTGGGTGGGGAAGATCCTCTGGAGAAGGAAATGGCAACTCACTCCAGTGTTCTTGCCTGGCAAATCCCATGGGCAGAGGAGCCTAGCCGGCTAGAGTCCGTGGGGTCGCAAAGAGTTAGATACAACTTAGCAACTAAACAACGAGGTGAACGTAAGAATGCTATGTTACAGCCTTTGAGACACAGGTTCAAATCCTGGCTCAGCCCCTGGCTGTCCAGTACCTTGGGTGGAGTCTCTCCAGGGGCCCCCTTTCCAGGATCTCCATCCCATGTGGATGATAATATTGGCCTTGATGGGTTGGGAGGAAGTGTCCCCAGCTCCCTCCCCAGGTCCCCTGCCCCACATAGAGTACTAAAATAGTTGTTTTCTTGCAACCCTCATTCCCCAGGACCCCGGCGTCCTCTCCTGGAACAAGGGGCTCGGATGGGGTGCACACAGGGTCCTTCCTGGTTCCCTTCATCCCGTCTGGGCCTCATGAATTTCCCCCTCCCCCAGTGGGGCTGCCCCCTCAGCCACCTAGAGCCATGGCTCACCCTCGACATCCAGAAGAAACTCCTTTTACTGCTGAGGACTCAGCGCCCCCGGGAGGGGTCCTGAGGAGCAGTGAGTGGCCTCCTCCTGGTTCAAGGTAGCTGGAGAACATCCTGAGGCTGTGGACACCGATTCCGGGTTAGTTTTATGTGACAAGGGCCCTGTCTTCATGGAGCTTCTAGCCTCTGGCAGGATGGAAGCTGCCACAGGCTACTCAGGACTATCACCAGATGACAGTGTGTGTGGTAACATTTATTGAGTACTTATTGGGTTGGCGAAAAGGTTCATTTGCTTTTTTTTCTGGAAGATGGCTCTAGTAGTGTTTAGTTGTCCTTGACTTCATTCGAAACAGTTCTGTTAGATTGCATTGTGACCACTCTCATATCAACGTGCATTAAAAAAAAAGCTTATCAAAACTGGTGAACATTTGCATAGATGTTTTAATATTGAAAATGGAGGGGGGAGCAATATTTTTGGCATACTTTGCTTTATTATTTCAGGAAAGGTAAAAACAAAACTGAAAAGCAAAGAAAGTTTTTGTGCAATGTATGGAGAAGTTGCTGTGACAGATTGAACATACCAAAAGTGGTTTGTGAAGTTTTGTGTTGGCGATTTCTCACTAGATGATGCTCCATGGTTGGGTAGACCAGATGAAGTTGATAGCAATCAAATTGAGACATTAATTGAAAACAATCAATGTTACACCACATAGGAAATAGCTGACATACTCAAAATATCCAAAGCAAGCCTTGAAAATCATTTGCACTGAGCTTAGTTATATTAATAAATTTGATGTTTGGGTTCCACATAAGTTAAGTGAAAAAACCCTTTTTGACCATATTTATGCATGCAGTTCTCTACTTATTAGTAATGTACCAAAGATGTTCCATTTTTAAGATGAATTTTGACAGGCAATGAAAAGTGGATACTGTACAATAATGTGGAAAGGAAGAGATCAAGGGGCAAGTAATATGAACCCCCATCCACACCAAAGGTCGGTCTTCTTCCAGAGGAGGTGATCTTGTGTATAGGTGGGACTGGAAAGGAGTCCTCTATTATGAGCTCCTTCCAGGAAACCAAATGATTAACTCAAATAAGTACTGCTTCCAATTAGACCAACTGAAAGCAGAACTCATCAAAAAGCATCTGGAATCAGTCAACAGAAAACACATAATTCTACACCATGTTTCTTTGATGACCAGGCAAACACTTATAGCTTGACTGGGAAGTTCTGATTCATCACACTGTAATTTACCAGACATTGCACTTTCAGATTTCCATTCATTGTGGTCTTTACAAAATTCTCTTACTGGAAAAAAATTTTAATTCCTTGGAAGACTGTAAAAGGCACCAGGAACAGTTCTTTGTTCAAAAAGAAAGTTTTGGAAAGATGGAATTGTGAAGTCGCCTGAAAAATGGCAGAAGGTAGTGAATACTTTTGATCTGTGGTACTGGAGAAGACTCTTGAAGGAGATCAAACCAGTAAGTCCTAAAGGAAATCAGTCCTGAATATTCATTGAAAGGACTGATGCTGAAGCCGAAGCTCCAATACTTTGGCCACCGGATGTGAAGAACTGACTCATTGGAAAAGACCCTGATGCTGGGAAAGATTGAAGGCAGGAGGAGAAGGGAACAACTCTGTTGTTCTGTTCCTTTGTTCCCAACAGAGGATGAGATAGTTGGATGGTATCACACCCTTGATGGACATGAGCTTGAACAAGCTTCGGAATTTGGTGATGGACAGGGAAGCCTGGTGTGCTGCAGCCAATGGGGTCGCAAAGAGTTGGACATGACTGAGCAACTGAACTGAACTGAGTGGATACTTAAGTCCCATGACAATACACTAAGGATTGTTCTCTTATGATGCCCACTTCACAGACGAGTAAACTGAGACTCAGTTAAGTAGCTTGCTCCCCTTCCTTCTTGGGTTGCAGAAGCTGGGCCCCCCTGACTCTCAGGATACCTCACTGTTTAGCTCTAGAGAGCTAAGCACATGGATTATTAGGAGCATTGTGGACAGAGTGGATTCAAGCTGAGATCCAGTGGAGGGAGAAAATACTTGAAAGGAACAGCCAGGTGCACAAGAGAGCCTTGTCTTCTGTGCCCACATTCTGTGCACTGAGGAGTATTTCTCAGCTGTCAGCAGTCACCCACTGCATCCCTGAACCCAAGATGAAGTCCTAGTGCTGCATCAGTACCAGGTGATGGTGGTAAATACCCTACACACTTGAGCTCATGACTTCCTCTGGCAGCTCCAGCAGACAGACACACTTTTTATTATTCCCCTTTTATGGCTTTGAGCTTTCCAGCTGGCTCAAACAGTAAAGAATCTGCCTGCAATGCAGGAGACCCGGGTTCAATCCCTGGGTCAGGAAGATCCCCTGGAGAAGGAAATGGCAACCCATGCCAGTATTCTTGCCTGGGAAATCCTATGGACAGAGGAGCCTGGCCGGCTACAGTCCATGGGGTTGTAAAAATGTTGGACACGACTTAGCAACTAAACAGCAGCAACCACACGATGGACTTCTGAGTCAAAGAGAGGAACCAAATGAACTACAGACACAGGCAACATTGTGGATGAACAAAAGGAGCAGACACACACTCTCTTGGTTCATTTATGTAAATTTCTAGTGCAGGCAGAACTAACCTATAGTGACAGAATGCAAATCAGTGATTACCTGGGCCAGGGGTTGACTGGAGGAAAGCGCACACAGGGAACTTTCTGGGAATGGCTTGTGTCTTAATCCCAGTGGTAGTTACAGGACAGATATTGTTAAAACTTATCAAACCGTACACTAAGACCTATGCCATCTACGAGATGCAAGTTACACCTTAAGTAATCAAGTAAGTGAGCAGATGCCTCCACCCCAGCCCTGGCAACTCAGAGTCAGCAGTCTTGGGTGGGGTCTAGGTGTACCTGCCACAGACAGACTCAGCCCTGGGTGGGCACCCCGGACTCTCATTGCTAAAATCTCTTCTGGCCAGGACAGTTGAGTCTTAGAAGATGTCGAGCATTTACTGTTGGTCTGTTTCTAAGCGTAAACCTAACTCGGGTCAAAGTCTGGTCCTGGGGCTGACTCCTGATAATTGGCAAGACCAGCTCTAAGCCGTGTACAAAGCACCCTCAGTTGCTGGACTGATCCTGGCTGTGTGCCAGGCATCACAGGGTCTGCCGTGCGGGGGCAAGAGGGCGGGACTCCTGCACAGGGCTGCAGACATCTGCCTGGTGCTGGACATCAGGCAGAACTCGACAGGCCCTCTCTGGGTTCTGTCTCCCTGCCCGCCAGAAAAATCATGACTTTGGCTGTGTATTGAGGAGCTGTTGTGTTATAGTGTTTTGTGTACTCGTTGAATTTTGTAAGAAGATGCTCTTAGGATGTTTCTTAGGTGCCTCAGCTCAGAGGCAGCCTGGCTTAGGTCCCCCATCTCCACAGTTAGCTATGTCTTTGTGCAAGTGACTTAACTCTCTCTGTTCCTCATCTGTGAAATGAAGAAGATGGCAATGCTTCACGGTGCCTTGAGCAGGGGAAGCATAGTAAATGTTGACTGTTACAACTATTAATACCTAACTTAATGCTTATAATAACCTGTAGGTGCTATTTGTATGCCCATTTTACAGAGCCAAAACTGAGGCTTAGAGAGGTCAAGTCAGTCTGCCATCAGACTTGTGGGGATCAGTGCAGAAGCATCCCCCCTCCCCCATCCTGGAAAGAGAATCCATCGCTGGTTAAACTAGAGATGTGTCCTCCTTCAGGAAGGCTGTGTGTACTGGTTCTGAAAGGGGGTTCACATCGTGGCTCGGGCAGCTGTGGAATGCTGGGCAAGCTGCTTAACCGTCTCAGTTTCCTCATCTCTAGAATGGGAGTGCTAATCCTGACCTCAGCAGGCTGCTGTGAGGATGAAATGAGTCAGCATGTGTGTGTCACCCAGAAGGGCACCCTGCACGTGGTCAGCCCATCAGCCCGGTCAGCTTTATTTACCGCCACTGTGAGAGCACGCACGTCTCTGCAGGGCGGCCTGTGGCAACAGGAGGAGTCAAAAGCCACGTGCAGGAAATCTGAGGTTCTGTGGTTGAACCCTCTCGTGGATTCTCTCATTTTACATACTCAAAGCCTTGTTCCCAGCCTTGTCCCATGGGTCCTAACCATCATGTTTACTCCACTGGAAGAGATTCAGGGCTGACAGTCACCGTCATGTCTAAATGGGCGGTGACAGGCTTCTCGCCTCACTGACGCTGGTTCTCAGATTGGGGGATGGGGTGATAGCAGGTGCTGGACAGGACTGAGGTCAAGGTGAACAGACAACCCTTTTGTTCATTGACTTTGTGGATTTTTTTTTTTTTTTTTTTGCCTGCATCTTGGGAACCACAGTGTGGGTTTCTTTAGCTGTTCTGTTTCCTTTGGGTTGAAAACAATAAAAGGCAGACCATCAAACCGGAACATCCCGATGCCTGCACGAGACTCCGAGAGGACTGGTTTATATTGAAAAATGTGTGACCTCACTAAGCTGAGAGCAGAGGGGCCACACAGCACGGTACATCTCTTCTGAATTCTAACCCCTGTGCTCTTCTTGGCCTGAGGAGGGGCCAGTCTGCCTCTCAGAGCCTCAGTTTCCCCATTTATTAAGTGGGTACAGCTGTGGCACCCACATCCTGGGGCTGCTGTGAGGTCAGGCTGTCAAGGTCTTAGCACAGTGCCTGGCACACAGTACAGACTCAACAAGCATGAGCCAAAGGGATTATCGATTTGCCAGCCCCACTCTGGGTTGAACTGTTCAAGTTCTGGATATCTCACCAACTGGCTGTGTGATCTTGGGCTAATTACTTCACCTCTCTGAACTTCAGGTTCTTAGCAAAAGTGAGACCCCATGACACCTATGTAAAAGCTTGTCCTGAGGACTAAATTAAGGAAGATAACTCCTAAAGGCAGCCTGGCACTGTCCTTAGGATATTCAAGTGATTGTGCTGACCATGCAATGCTGGGGATACATGGCCTTGACTTTCAGGGAGGTCGAACAAAGTCATAAGCATCCCCCAGTGATGCTGGGGTGCCTGGTCCAGCCCCAAGTGAGAAGGAACTGGGTTGATGCTTCTTAGAGTGAGGGAGAGGCCAGGCACAAAGGGCCTGAGAAAAGCCCTAATCTCCAGGGATGAACATTGGGCACTTACCAGGTGATGGTGAGGGGTAAAGGAGTGCCAGACGACAGAGGAACGGAAATAGCAACCGTTCCTTAGCTTGGGTGGCCACTGGGACTTCTGTGTTGGGCTTGTTTCTGGACTCATGTCTGGAAGTAAAATGTTTTATAGCAGCAGTCTTTGGGAACATATGGATAGACAGAACTTGCTTACATGGATTCTGAATACAAAGATGTCATTTACCCAAAAAGCACATGAAGGGATTAGGATTCCCCAAAAGCAGAATTCTTTACTTTATAGAAGCACTCAAGGAAATTCTTCTCCATGTCAAATGCCTCTCATGCATGTAAAATGTGGTTTGATTTATAAATAAGAGGGCAAGATTGTGCAGTGGTAGCGGGTATAGTCATGGGGTCAGATTTCCCAGGTGGAACCCCTACTCTGCCTATTACCACCCATGAGACCATGTGTCATGTGCCTCTGTTTCCTCATCTGCAAGATAGGGATTATCATAAACAATACCTATTTCACCTCATAAGTTTCATGAGAAATAAATCAGATAACCCATGTGAAGAAAAGTTAATGCCACATACTAGGAGCACAATACTTGTGGCTATTATTAATTCCAAAAATATTTACCGAGCATCTTCTATGTGCCTGGTGCTCTCTGCCCTGTGTCTGCCCTCGTGGAGCTTATTCTAGGGTGTGGGATATGGTTGGGGTGGGGCAAAAGTCAGGCAAAACATAAGCAAACAAGATGAATTCAGGTTGCCATCATAGCTATTTCCCAAACCAGCAGGAAGCTAAGATGCAGGATCATGTAGGGCAACTACTTGAAAACAGTGGACTTTGAACACCTCAGTGTGATAGCGATGTTTAAGTGACAGACGAGAAGGAGCCAGGGTTGAGGGGCAGGGTGGTTGGAACATGGGGTGGGGGCGAGGGGCAGACTGGAGCAGCTCCTCACAGACTTGAGATGCAGCTTGCATCACCTATGGACATGCAGGTGCTGCTCCAGCGGGCCCAGGTGGACCTGAGGTTCAGCTTCGCTAACCAACCCCAGGGCCTCCAAGACCGCTGGTCCACGGACCGCACTGTGGCCAGGACCGGAAGACAGAGGAAGCCAGGGTCCAGGTGGCAGAGCACCTGGAAGGCCTGTGGGGAGCTGGATTTCATTCCTGAAGACAGTAGGAGGCAGGTAGGAGAGTGAAATGGCTGAAGGACACTTCCAGAATCTCATCTTGGCTGCTGTGTGGAGAAGACTTGCTGGGGTCAGGGTGGCAGCAGGTAGGCCCAGCAGGAGGTGATACAGTCCTTAGACTACGTCGGAAGAGGCAGGACGTAGGTTTATTTGAGCACTTTGGACAAGTAGGTTGACAATACTTGAATGAATACAGATATTCATTCTATATTCAGTGTTGAATATAGATATCCTTAATCATCTTTTTTTCCTTAATAATCTTAATAAATATTCTTAATGTGTGCTTTATTTTAAAATATTTTACTTCAATAGTCTAGAGCAGTGGTTCTCAGCCAAGGGTTTTCTGCCACCCTCCCCCCACCCCTAATCCAAGGAACATTTGGCAATGTCCCAGCTGGGATCAGGTGCTTTTTACAGGACTTCCTTGGCAGTCCGGCAGTTAAGGCTTCCAAAGCAGGGGCCCGGGGTCCGATCCCTGGTCAAGGAACTGGATCCCGCACCAAGTGCCGCAACTTAAAAGCCTGCACGCTGCAACTAAAGATCCCTCGTGCCACAACTAAGACCTGGTGCAGCTAAGTAAATAAATAAAGATAAATATTTTTTTTAAAAAGATGCTCCTGGTGTCTAGTGGGTGGAGACCAGAGATGCTGCTAAAAGGCCTATGATGCACAGGACAGCACCCCAGCAAAGAATTATTGGGCAACTGGGCAAAGAATTATTGGATACAACATGTCGATGGTGCTGAGGGTGGAAACCCTAATGTAGAGGCATAGAAAATCAGATGTGCATAGCCCCCTCCTCTCACCCCAGCCCTGCACCCCAAAGAGAACCACCGTTACCAGTTTGCTGCACAACTGCCCAGGCAGTACTCTGTGCATACACAGTTCACAGATTTCCTGTAAATGGTCTCACCTGAGAAGGGATGCTAGGGAAATGCTTAGAACCCAAGGGCACTGAGATGGGCATGGAGCAGGGCATCTGTTTGTTTTGCTAAATCTAACCTGTTCTCACCCGCCAAAGGTCACACCAGCCAGGGGAGGGGTGGGGAAGTGACCGAAAGCCTTAGTCAGTCAGTTCAGTCGCTCAGTCATGTCCGACTCTTTGCAACCCCATGGACTGCAGCAAGCAGGCCTCCCTGTCCATATCAACTCCCAGTTTACTCCAACTCATGTCCATTAAGTCAGTGACGCCATCCAACCATCTCATCCTCTGTGATCCCCTTCTCCTCCTGCCTTCAATCTTTCCCAGCATCAGCGTCTTTTCCAGTGAGTCAGTTCTTCACATAAAGTGGCCAAAGCATTAGAGTTTCAGTTTCAGCATCAGTCCTTCCAATGAATATTCAGGGTTGATTTCCTTTAGGATGAACTGGTTGGATCTCCTAGCTGTCCAAGGGACTCTCAAGTTTTCTCCAACACCACAGTTCAAAAGCATCAATTCTTTGGTGCTCAGCTTTCTTTATAATCCAACTCTCACATCCATACGTGACTACTGGAAAAACTGTAGCTTTGAATAGACGGACCTTTGTTGGCAAAGTAATATCTCTGCTTTTTAATATGCTGTCTAAGTTGGTCATGGCTTTTCTTCCAAGGAGCAAGCACCTTTTAATTTCATGGCTGCAGTCACCATCTGCAGTGATTTTGGAGCCCAAAAAACTAAAGTCTGTCACTATTTCCTTTGTTTCCCCATCCATTTGCCATGAAGTGATGGGACCAGATGCCATGATCTTCATTTTCTGAATGTGGAGTTTTAAGCCAACTTTTTCACTCTTCTCTTTCACTTTCATCAAGAGGCTCTTTAGTTCCTCTTCACTTTCTGCCATAAGTGTGGTGTCATCTGCATATCTAAGGCAATTAGTATTTCTCCTGGCAATCTTGATTCCAGCTTGTGCTTCATCCAGTCCAGCATTTTGCATGATGTACTCTGCATATAAGTTAAATAAGCAGGGTAACAATATACAGCCTTGACATACTCCTTTCCTGATTTGGAGCCAGTCTATTGTTCCATGTCCAGTTCTAACTGTTGCTTCTTGACCTCCATACAGATTTCTCAGGAGGCAGGTCAGGTGGTCTGGTATTCCCATCTCTTTCAGAATTTTCCACAGTTTGTTGTGATCCACACAGTCAAAGGCTTTGGCATAGTCAATAAAGCAGAAATAGATGTTTTTCTGGAACTCTATTGCTTTTGCTATGATCCAACGGATGTTGGCAATTTGATCTCTGGTTCCTCTGTCTTTTCTAAAACCAGCTTGAACATCTGGAAGTTCATGTTTCACATATTATTGAAGCCTGGCTTAGAGAATTTTGAGCATTACTTTGCTAGCATGTGAGATGAGTGCAATTGTGCAGTAGTTTGAGCATTCTTTGGCATTGCATTTCTTTGGGATTGGAATGAAAACTGACCTTTTCCAGTCCTGTGGCCACTGCTGAGTTTTTCAAATTTGCTGGCATATTGAGTGTAGCACTTTGACAGCATCATCTTTTAGGATTTGAAATAGCTCATCTGGAATTCCTAAAGCCTTATACCTCTATAAACTGTGATATTCTTTCTTTTCTCCAAAGAGAACTCTGAAAACTGCACATTGTTATGCAGGCAACCTCTCTAACTCACTCATGGGACTAACTCATGGAGTCCAGGATTTCAGCACAGGATGCAACATTGAGATAATCTAGTCCCACCCAACCTCTTATTTCACAGATGGGAAAACTGAGGCCCAGGACTTTTTGTAAATAGAAAAATCCTTGTATCAGTCTCTGCTTCATTTACTGGGACTTTTAATTTCAGACTTCCACTGTAATGCACAGTGACAGCTTATGTTCCTGATTTTTTTTCGTGGACATGTGCATATGTGAGGTTGGTTACAGTGGCTGACAAAGGGGATGTAATTTAGCAAAGTTGGAAAGCTAAGGACAATGTCCCCTTCATGGATCACAGCCTTGTCACGGCAAAGGGGCTTGCATAACTCAGTGAAGCTATCAGCCATGCTGTGGAGGGCCACCCAAGATGGATGGGTCATAGTGAAAAGTTCTGACAAAGAGATCAAACCAGTCAGTCCTAAAGGAAATCAACCCTGAATATTTATTGGAAGAACTGATGCTGAAGCTGAAGCTTCAATGGCTTTGGCCTCCTGATGCAAAGAGCCAGCTCCTTGGAAAGGACCCTAATGCTGGGAAAGACTGAAGACAAAAGGAGAAGGGAGCAGCAAGGGATGAGATGGTTGGATGGCATCACCAACTCAATGGACATGAATTTGAGCAAGCTCTGGAAGACAGTGAAGGACAGAGGAGCCTGGCATGCCACAGTCCATGGGGTCACAACGAGTTGGACACAAACTTAGTGACTGAACAACAACAGTGTATTAAATTTCCCTGAAATCAGAATTATTTTTGAGTGTGTCCTATACTCCAAGATTATCTCCTACCTTTTTTTTTTTTTTTTTTTTGACTGTGCCATGTGGCATACAAGGTATTAGCTCCCCAAGCAGGGTTCATACCCATGCCTCCCATTTCGGGAATGTGGATTCTTTACCGCCGGATCACCAGGAAAGTCCCTCTCTGCTTTTAAAGGATGGCCATAGCAAAGGGGAGGAGTTTTTCTGTTCAGATTTGTTTGGTTTCAGTGCCCTTACGAGGTGGAAAAGAAAGGTTGCAACCCATTGACAGTCTTCTTGAAAGAGCAGAAGGGATTTTACTGGTCTGTGAACTCCCAAGGTCTAGGAAGTACTGGTTTAATCCCTTCACTGGCTGAATTGAGGGCAGGGCTTGCTGTCATTTTCCAACACCCACTGAGGAGCCTCACAACTTTGGGGAGGTCGGGTTTTAATGCAGTCTCAGGTATGGAGTGTTTCCCCCAGGGGTCATGCTCCCATCACCAAGCTCCTGTCCTTTACGAGGCTCCAAGGAGCCCCCAAGTGGAAAGCGTGATCACCGCCCATGCAGGACACCGAGTGAGGACCCCATAGAATCAGAGGTCAGTTCTGGCAGCAGTGAGGGCACCCACACCTGGAATCTAGCTGTGGTCTTCATTGGCCAGCCCTCTCCCCTCCCCCATGCCCAAAGGATTTGACCCCCTGCCTGGCCAACTCCTTGGAAGAAAAGTGATGACAAACCTAGACAGTGTATTAAAAAGCAGAGACATCACTTTGCTGACAAAGGTCCATATAGTCAAAGCTATGATCTTTCCAGTAGTCATATGTGGCTGTGAGAAGTGAAGTGAATGTCACTCAATCGTGTCCAACTTTTTGCGATGCCATTAACTATATAGTCCATGAAATTCTCCAAGCCCAAATACTGGAGTGGGTAGCCTTTCCCTTCTCCAGGGGATCTTCCCAATCCAGGGATTGAACCCAGGTCTCCCACATTGCAGGCGGATTCTTTACCAGCTGAGTTGTGAGGAAAGCCTGGATGTGAGAGTTGGACCATAAAGAAGGCTGGGCACCGAAGAATTGATGCTTTTGGAGTGTGGTGCTAGAGAAGAGCCTTGAGAGTCCCTTGGATGGTAAGGAGGTCAAAGCAGTCAATCCTAAATGAAATTAACCTGAAGATTCATTGGAAGGACTGTTGCTGAAGCTGATGCTCCAATACTTTGGCCACTTGATGGGAAGAGCTGACTCATTGGAAAAGACTCTGATGCTGGGAAAGATGGAAGGCAGAAGGAGAGGGGACAGCAGAGAATGAGATGGTTGGATGGCATCATCGACTCAATGGGCATGAACTTGAGTAAACTCTGGGAGACAGTGGAGGACAGAGGGGTCTGACATGCTGCAGTCATTGGGTCACAGAGTCGGACATGAGTGAGCAACTGAACTGGCTACAACAACTGGCTAGTGAGAGAGGTGGGAACCTTAGTGAGGAGGGGCTGCATTAGGAGGACTCCCTGGGCATCCTCCTTACCTGTTTTCCCAGATCCCTCAGCTGGAGGAGAGCCTGAACTCCAAGCTAAGGGGTGTGGCTTAGACTCTTTGGCACTGGGGAGCCCCTGAAGCTTCTGAGCAGGTGAGAAACAGAACTAAAAAAGCTGTTTCTTGGAGCTCAAAATGGCAGCAGCCAATTCCAGAAATTTGACTGGAAGTCTGAGCTGGAACAGGAAGCTAGGTGGGCACAGGCAAATGTGAGGGCTGCCTCTGGAGTGGCAGCCGTGGGAACCGAAAGGGAGGAAGAAGAGGAGTGGGCGGAACTCAGGCCTGGGTGAGGGAGAGCCCCGGCCCTGGATGAACAGGGTTTCCAGCGCTGATGGGGAGGATGGTGGCTTTGCCAGTGGGGGAGACCGCAGAGGTCACAGAGCCTGTCCCAGCCTCAGTAACATTATCTGCAGAGATCGGGTCATGGAGTCGGGCGGGAGGCGGGGAGACGGGTATGCAGTGAAGGTGTGCCTGGAAACCACCCAGGCCGCAGGGGAGCAGCAGACAGGTTCCAGGGAGCTGTGAGCAGGGCTTTGTCCTAAGGGCCATGGGGGTCCATGGACAGCTCTTGACAGCCAGTGATATGATCATATTTGCCTTTGGGAACCAGCCCCCGAGAGCAATGGAGAGAGGGCAGGCTGGGCGGCAGGGGGGGCAGTGCAGGAAGCCTCTGTGGCCAGTTGTCAGCTGAGGTGTGAGGTCGGCCTGGGCTAAGCAGGAGGTGATGGGCCCTCCTGGAACATGGCCACCCCCACCCCAGGACCCAGCTTGCTTTCTGTCCCCTTTGTGCACAGGCAACCAGTCCGGTGAATTGAGGGTAGCAGGCCTGGGTCCCAGCGACCCCACTCTGGGGCTCTCTGTGACTGTGTCTGTGCACACAAACCATGCCCTGGGCTGGCCGCTACGACAGTTGCTGGGACAGCAGAAGCCTGGCCGTTTGACCAGAGAGGCAGCAGCTGCCTCATGGGAACATGAGGTCCAGCACCAGGTCTAACTTTCCTCCCAAAGAACTTACCCCCACCCCCCACCTCCCAGCTCCCCATCCGCCCCACGGCCCCCAGCAGTCTCCTCGCCACTGGCCTGCCTCACTGGGGACCCGATCTTTATTTCTCCTGCCTCTCCTCTCTCGTCTTCCTCTTGCTGTGATTTCACGGTGTGCACGTCATTTTTGCTCACTTCTCTCTCCCTTTGGATTATTAATGCCTCTTTGTTCCTTCCTGTCTCCCTCCCCAATGTGTCAGCTCTCCTAGTTTTTCTTCTCTTTTGCCTCCTCTTGCTGCTGGTGGCAAGTGCCCGGCACAGCGCCTGGCCCACAGGGCACAGATGGTGTCCCCTTGGGCATGGCGACCTGTTCCCTGTCCCCACATGCCCTTCCAGTGCATTCCCTTCCTCCTTTCTTTTCTCCCATGTGTTTATCCGTTTGCAAGATGGACCTTATAACCTTGGCAGTGACATTTTCAAGGCAGGCTTGGTTTTCCTGCCCTCTATTTCCTGCTGACTACCTAGAGGCATTCCCTGCCCAGTGATTTATGACAGTATCTACCAGGTAGCATGTTCCACAGCCGTGTCCCAGGGACAGACTTGTCAACTTTTCACCCCTGTGATGGTGTCTTTCCTTGGTCACACCCACAGTCACAGGCCTCTCTTGGTGACTGACTCTGACAAGCATCATCAAAACATTCCAGCCAAGGAAACAGGCCCAGTAACCCTGGAATCAGGCCTTGTCTCTCCCCCCAAGCTCCAGAACTCCCACTTGTGGCCTGACACTGCTATCTGAGGGGACATGGGTGGGGGATGTCCAAGGAGTGGGTGGCTCTGTCAGCACCAGCTTGCCTGGGAAAAAGGGAAGGTTGAGGGCAACTGGCTAGTTTTATTTTTTAGTCATTATTTATTTAAAAAAATTTTTTTTATCAGGCAAAAAGGGTGTGCATTGGTTCACGTAGCAGAAACATTGGTAGGCAGGTGTGAGGGCTCACCCTGGAAGGGCAGTGGAAACAGAAAAGGAGGAAGAAGAGGAGTGGGTGGTACTCAGTCCTGGATGAGGAAGGGACTCATGGGTTCAAGTCTTGCTCACTCTGCGTCACAGGTCTCCTTTCCTCCATGCTGGCCCCCTCCTTGAGCAACCTCTCCCCTAGGAGGACCAGATGGCCACCAACAAAGACGCTACACCTTGTCCTTCCAGCATACACGACAGGGGAGGGCCCCTCAGGAGAGGACAGGACTCCCCCAACCAGTAGTTCCTGAACAGTGGCCATCTGAGTCTTATTGGTCCTAGCTGGGGTGAGGCCCCACCCATTGGCAAATAGGAAGATCTGATTGGCCAGACCTGGTCACACCTAGTCTTAGAGCCAGGAGGAAGGGGTTGGGCACTCAGCATTATGCACCCCTCTAGGTGTTCCTGGGCAGCCTGGCTCCCCCAGCCCAGTGTGGTTCTTCCTCCAGACCTCCAGTGACCCTCTTCAGGAGTGACCAGTGCAACAGGCTCTGGATCACTATTCGAAGGGTCCCTGTAGAGATTTCTGGAATAGCAATAGGCACCACTCATATTACCTGTTTGGGATTTTCCTATTTGATATTGGAGTTTTATAAAGGCAGGGCATCCCTAGGCAATGCCTTTCACTGGCTGGTTTCTCTAATATGCCTGTTGCCATGTCCCCACGCACCTGGACTACTGCCCGGTGTGTTGTGGGTATGCAGTTAGTGTTTGCAGAGTCAGTGACTGGAGGGGAACCACAGGCCCTGCTCCTGCCCCTCAGGGCCCACCCTCACCAGGCAGCACCATCCCTCCAGCCCTGCCCAGCTTTCAGAGCCACTCAGCTATCTTATCATCATTATAATTATTGGTGGTGGTGGTTACTTGTGACTGCATCAGTTCAGTTCAGTTGCTCAGTCATGTCCGACTCTTTGCAATCCCAGGGACTATAGTACACCAGGCTTCCCTGTCCATCACCAACTCCTGGAGCATGCTCAAACTCATGTCCATCAAGTCAGTGATGCCATTCAACCATCTCATCCTCTGTCATCCCCTTCTCCTCCTGCCCTCAATTTTTCCCAGCATCAGGGTCTTTTCCAATGCGCCAGTTCTTCACACCAGGTGGCCAAAGTATTGGAGCTTCAGCTTCAGCATCAGTCCTTCCAATGAACATTTAGGACTGATTTCCTTTAGGACTGACTGGTTTGATCTCCTTGCAGTTCAAGGGACTCTCAAGAGTCTTCTCCAATACCACAGTTCAAAAGCATCAATTTTTCAATGCTCAGCTTTCTTTATGGTCCAACTCTCACATCCATGCATGACTACTGGAAAAACCATAGCTTTGACTAGACGGACCTTTGTCGGCAAAGTAATGTCTCTGTGACTGCATGGCCATTGTTATTGTTCAGGCCAGAAGTATCTCCCAACTCAGGGAGCAATCTTTTGGTTTGTTTTGTCTTGTTTCTATCAGAAAGGAAAGTGAAATCACTCAGTCGTGTCTGACTCTTTGTGACCCCATGGACCAGGCTCCTCAATCCATGGAATTTTCCAGGCAAGAGTACTGGAGTGGGTTGCCATTTCCTTCTCCAATTTTCTATTGGGGTATAGCCAATTAACAACGTTGTGATAGTTTTCAGTTCCTAGGAGACTTTAAAACCTGGGGAGGGGGAGGGGCTTCCTTGGTTGCTCAGTGGTAAAGAATCCGCCTGCCAAATGCAGGAGACACAGGTTTGATCCCTGATCCAGGAAGATCCCGCATGCCACTAAGCAACGAATCCCATGCGCCACGACTATGGAGCCTGTGCTCTAGAGCTCTGGAGCCTCAACTACTGAGCCCACACACCACACCTACTGAAGCCCGTATACCCTAGAGCCCATGCTCTACAGAAAGAGAAGCCACTCCAATGAGAAGCCTGCACGCACTGCAACAAAGAGTAGCCCCTGCTCACAGCAACTAGAGAAAGCCTGCTCAGCCATGAAGACCCAGCACAGCCAAAAAGAAATAAAAAGCCTGGGGGAGTGGGTGGTGGTGAGTGTGGGCTAGTAACAGGCTGGGGAAATCCAAATGTCATCCTTCCCTCTCTACACCATGTCTTGACACTTACTGTATACCCAGCATAATACACTTAACATGAATGAGACATTCACTCCTCAACCCTGTGAGCTTAATTCTGTCTGTTCTGATCACCTCTAGAAAGAGATGGCTTTCACTCTGACCTTTGCACTGATTATGCCTTGACCTCTCTGCAGAGTAGGGGAGGCAGCCCAGCCCTCACAGGGAGAAGACATTGGAAAGCATGAGCTTTGTCGTGAAGGTACTAAGCTCTTGACCAGGGGTAGTTCTTGTTTTGTCTCCCAGCGTACAAGAGGTGTCAAGGCCCCAAAACAAGCCCCCTTCCCCAGGCTGTTTTTCTCCTTCCCCTCTCCTGCAGGCTGCCCTATTTTAACCTCTATTCCAGTTTTATGATTAAACATCAGTGTCAATTATTTACAGTCTGTCCAGATGAGTATCAGGGCTGCAGGGGACTGAGTGACTCACACGGGGGCAGTTGGTTCTTATGGAGGGGAAATGAGAGGAAGGAAAACAAGAAATTCTACCTCCTGACTACAGAGGCTGAGGTCGGCCTAGGCAGGGCTTCCGGTGAACGGGGTATAGGGACGGGGCACTCTGTTGGAGTGTGGGGACTGAGAGACCATGGGTGGTGGGGCATGCTAGCTCTGGAGTCAGACATAACCAGTCTGAATCATTACCGTGCCATTTGCTGTGTGTCCTGGAACAGGTACCTTAACTTCTCTGAACTTCAGTTTCTTCACCTGTGAAATGGGGATTTTTCTAGATACTTTCTCATTAGAGTTTGGGGGGAAAAAGCAGGATAGTACATAATAAATTAAAATGTAGTTATATTAAATAGAAATGATAAATTATCAATATTAATGTCAAAAATTATAAATTTTATAAATAAAATATTACATGAAATTAATTTGTTGTTGTTTAGTCACTAAGACATGTCTGACTCTCTTGTGACTCCGTGGACTATATAGCCTGCCAGGCTACTCTGTCCATGGGATTTCTCAGGTAGGAAGGCTGGAGTGGGTTGCCACTTCCTTCTCCAGGGGATCTTCCCGACCCAGGGATCAAACCCACGTCTTCTGCATTGCAGGTTGATTCTTTACCACTGAGCCACCAGGGAAGCCCAACCTGAAATTAATCATAATAGTAATAAATGCATGGAGAGCAGCCAGCACAGTGCCTGGCACTTGGTGTGTGTGTGTGTGTGTGTGTGTGTGTGTGTGTGTGTGTGTTGATTGCTCAGGCCTATCTGACTCTGAGTCGCAGGCTTCTCTGTCCATGGGGTTTTCCAGGCAAGAATACTGAGAGAGTCGATTCCTAGGCAGATTGATAAGAAGTTCAGGGTCCCCAAGGAGGAGAAAGAGGTCTGGGGCTCTGGAAGTGGAGATTGGGGGCCTGAAATTCTCAAGAAGGAGAAAAGGACAAACGTTTTTTCCCTCTGCATTCCTTAGTCTTAGTCAATTACACAACTCAGTTTAAACTCTGTACTAGGAATTATACAACAACAGTGTATCTGGCTGGAAGACAGTTTCTCCTTCCTGGAAACCTTCCAGGAGTAATGCTGATATTTTAGAATGTGTATTATGGGAGTGGGTCTGGAGGATCTTTCTATTGTTAAATTCTAATCTTGTTATCCTAAAATGTAAATTGCTGGAGTAGGTCTGGTAAAATTTTCACAAACTTGAGACATTCTTTTGATTCATTGTAATAGCTAATTAAAAGGTATATAACTCCATTGCTAACACTAGCAAGGGGGTACTCTTTCTGCCCCCTTCTGATGTCTATGTCAGGAGCTTTCTCTATCCCTTTTATACTTTAATAAAACTCTATTGCACAAATGCTCTGAGCGATCAAGCCTCGTCACTGGCCCTGGATTGAATTACTTTCTTCCGGAAGCCAAGAATCCCAGCATCTTTTCGTGGGTCAGCAACGACCTTTCAATCCTGCACTGGGTTACCATGCCCGCCTCCAGCGAATCTTCCAAACCCGGGGGTTGAACCCAGGTCTCCCACATTGCGAGTGGATTCTTTACCGTCTGAGCCACCTGGGAATCCCAAGAATAGTGGAATGGTAGCCTATCCCTCCTCCAGGGGATCTTCCCGACCCAGGAATCGAACCAGGGTCTTCTTCATTGCAGGCAGATTCTTTACCAGCTGAGCTACTGGGCACTTGGTAATGCTTAGGAAATATTCAAGGGTGTTGAGACAATTCCAAAATGTGACTGTTGGAGAAAGAATTGAGTGTGACAGGTTATTTCCTAAAAATCAGAAGCAGGCGGAGACGGGGCTGAAGATGGAAGCTCTGGCTAAAATCCTTCCAGTGGGAATCACTGGTGAAAAGTGGAGAGGAGAGGGTAGGGAGGGGGTTGGATGGCTCAACTATGTTCCCAAAGGGCTCTTGGCAGAAGGTTTGGGAACCACTTCTATGGAGGCAACATTGCTGTAGCTAAAAAAGAAAATGTCCAGATATGGGCAGGATAAACTTTCTCAAGCTGTGTCCTAATCTCCAGAATCAGGGCCAGTCTGATAAAGGCCTGGGAACAGGGCGGGTTTGGATCTGCGGGATTCATCGACCCTCAGAGATCTGTCTGTCTCCTCCACACACCTCTGTTTGGTTGTTAAAACCCCCTCATAGAAATACCACGTAAAATAAATATCTGCCTTGTTTTGGCCTCACAGTTTAGGAACTTTAGCTTTGAGCCACCAGGAGAGCCTGCTGATACAAGCCTGAGAGTGTTTGCCTTTTATCACACTTTCTGCCAAGCAGAGTTAGAACAGGTGCTGACTTGGCTCACGAGCAGAATCGCGGGTTATCCTGTAAACCAGGTCAAAGAGTGCCAGGATGCCCAGCCTCCCTCCAACCCAGTCCCACAAGGAATGGGTGCAAAATTCACCAAGTGATTGGTTTGGTCAAGAGTAAGGAACTGTGCCTGATTAAACCAACTGTTAGGTAAGTAAACAGCCCGAGTGTTGGCAGGTGCCATAGAACACGAATGCTGCTTGTATTCATTTCCTGTGGCAGCTATAAGGAACTACCCCAACCTGGGGGACGGAAAACATCACAGATTTATTCTCTTGCTAAAGTCAGAGGGGCTAGTTGCTTCTGGAAGCTCAGGGGAGAATCCCAGTTCTTGTCTTTCCCACTGTAACAGCCCAGGGAGGGAGATCCCAGTGTGGTGGTGGCATTGGTAGTTCAGTTGCTAAGTCGTGTCCAACTCCTGCAACCCCATGGACTGTAGCCTGCCAGGCTCCTCTGTCCAAGGGATTCTCCAGGCAAGATACTGCAGTGGGTTGCCATTCCTTCTTCAGGGGATCTTCCTGACCCAAGTATCGAAACTGCATCTACTGCATTGCAGGTTCCCGCATTACAAGTGGATTCCTTACTTCTGAGCAAGAAGTAAGGCTCAGAGGAGGATGGATCTGTCTATCCATCCTCTTACAGATGAGGCAACAGGATGAGAGGGGTGAGAATTCACCTTTCTAGGTGATGATTCAGTAGCAGAGCTGAGATGCAGATGCATTCTTTGGCCCGGAGCCCACTCTGGGAATCCCACCACGTGAAGGGTGGACCTGACCCTTGCAGTAGCCCTCCATTGTCCTGGATTTTAGAAGTTCTCCCCTCTGCCCTCCTCTACTATGTGCTGCAAAATGACTCTTGGGAAGGAAGAACCAAAGGACTCAAGCTGGTGCCCAAAACAGCCTGCTACACAAGGACAAACGGTGTGTCCAGACCGTGCCCAGGTTCACACGAGCCTGTCTGGCAGCCGGGGGTGGGGGGCAGTGAGGTGAGATGAGCTCCATGCTCTAGTCTATCCCCCCAGTCCTCCCACCTTCCCAGACTCAGAGCTGCACCTCGGATGCCTGTGCTTCTGGTCCCCGGAAGGTCTGCTGTGACGTCTCACTTAACTTCCTCCTTGTGCCCAGAGGACAGTCTCAGTGGTGGGACCATAGACCCAGCCCTTAAGAATAGCACTGCTGCCCTGCCTTAAGTAGAGTTCATCAGGCTTGGCTAAAAGGCTGCTTTTCCATCACCCCACAGATGAGGAAGATCTGAACAAGAAGCTGTGCTCAGGGCCACCACCTCTAAGCTGTGAGACCTGGGACAAGTTTCTCAGCCTCTCTGTGCCTCAGTGTATTCAGTGATGATGTGGACAAAGGTGGGGACCGCCTCATCTGGTTGTGGGGCAGGATCAATGAGCTCACTTGTGCAGAGCACTTAGTGTGAGCCTGGCATGCAGTCAGTGTCCAGGAAGCAGCAGCAGATATTTTATAGTTGCTGATGGTGGGCTGGGGCTGAAGTCGGGGAGGCCAGGTAGGTGGTCAGTGCCTTTGTTCAGCCCTGCTTGCCAGAGCAGGAGGCTGTTGTTGGCTCATTCCCAGAGCCTGGAGAAAGAGTCAGGCTCGCTTTGATGGTGACAAGAGCTCTCAGACTCCATCCTGGCAGGGAAACACATGGAGATGTCACATTTCCCGAGAAATATTGAGTGTGGCGGGAGCCCTGGAGATCAGGTCCCAGGGCCAGCCCTGTAAGTAGGATCACATTCCAGCTGCCTGCTTAGTTTCTCTAAGTTTCTTGAGAAACTTAGACAAAAACTTAGTTTCTTGACACCAAGTCAAGATCCCAAAGAAAAGATACCCGGTTTGTTAACTTGCTCCTTCTGTTTATGGCTCCTGGAGTCTTCAGAATGAGTTAGTCTTCCTTGATTTCCTTCCTTAATTTCACCAACACTTAGTGGATTAGCAACGAGACTGAGGACATCAGACCTTATAAAAATCACTGATGTCTTATGTGGGGGAGGGGAAGCTGCCTCTTTTCTCTTCAAGAAGTGGTGCATCCTGGGAGTTGCCTGCACCCCCTTATATGTATCTACTCCCATATATGTGTGTGTGTATATATATATATACTTAGTTGCTCATTCATGTGCAACTCTTTGTGACCCCATGGACTATAGCCTGCCAAGCTCCTCCTCCATGGGATTCTCTGGACAAGAATATGGGAGTGAGTAGCCATTCTCTTCCCTAGGGGATCTTCCTGACCCAGGGATCGAACTCCGGTCTCCTGCATTGCAGGTGGATTCTTTACCATCTGAGCCACCAGGAAAGCCCATCTCCTCCCCCATCTCTGTGCAGCTTTCCAGACTCAGCCCTTCCCACAGGACACTTTACCTCCTCCTGTCCCCAGACTTTGCCCCAGTAAAGTTTACAGATGCCTCCAGGCCCTGCAGAACTGCTGCTTTATCCTCCTCCTTCCAGCCCCCTTCAAAGTGAATCGGTCACTCTTTCTATAGGCTCTTTGGAAATGCCCTGTTTTAGCAGTGCTGGGTAGTGATGAAAAGCATGGGCTTTAGAATCAGACATAACCTACTCCTGCCTTGTACTAGCTGTGTGGCGTCTGACCAGTTATGTTCCCTCTCTGAACCTCACTGTCCTAAATGGAACTAATAACTAACTATTAAATGATTGGGCACAGAAAGATCTCAACAGAGGGCCTGGCACAGAGTCGGCATTCAACACACGTTCCCTCTCACCTGATGCTGACTTCCCTTCTAAGAAGAAGAGTAACCTGTCTTTCTGCTGGACTGTGAAAGTAGTCTCACCCATCTATGTGTCCTCCAAAGCCCCCGGCGCACAGTAGGGACCCACGAGTTGTTGGGACTAGATTCTTTAAAAAGCCATTTTAAAAGAAATGCACATGTTACCCCTGATGCTTTGGTGATGAAGTATCTCCAGGGCTCAACTGTACATTGCCCATTTCTGGCCTGTGTGCGCCCCCTCCCTCCCTCCCCGGGAGTGGCCCACAGGGACTAGGCCTTGTGGGAACAGATGTGATACAAGGGGAAAGAGGTGGGCTTCAGAGTCAGATGTGATTGTGCATCTTGACTCTGCAGCTTACAGCTGTGTGACCCAGGGCAAAATGCTTCACCTCTCTGAGACTCAGAGGTCCTGGGGCTAATCCTCTTTGAAGGGCACCTCTGAGGTTTGGATGCCTTTAGAAAGGGTACCTGTCTCCTTCTTGAACTGCTCCTATTATTACCCTTACTCTGTCTCTCAATTCACTCAATACCCTTTCCTTTTCATTACCCTATCAGCTCTCTCTGGCTCAGGCAGCCCTCCCCTCTCCTCTGCCTTTATGACTCACTTGCACAGTGCTCTTCATTTTTTCCCAAGTACCCAGTCTCCAAGAACCTGTCCGAAAAGAACAGGAACCTGATACTCTTTGACCTTAGGGAGATGGCCTGAAACTCCCAGGAGGGACAGAGCCAGCAGCAGAGGTTTCTCAGAGCCTTTCTTCCAGCCCCTACCCCCTCCCCACGGCAGAGGACTGGAGCTTGGTGACCAAAGTGATTGTGAGCTGAAACTTGGCAGAAAGGGCTTCACTGAATTCTTCCTTTGTGACGGAAATGTAGCACAGCCTGGTCCCTGCGAATGGAGCCGGGGATCCCTTTCCCAATTATGCAGCTTGGCAGAGAGAGCTTGGGGCACAGGGAGAATGGTCAAGGAGCCTCTTTGTCACGGGGGCTGGTTATGCTGCCAGACACCTCCGACTGCCGAGATCTCCTCCCCCTAAAGCCACCCGGACGGGCTGGACACTTCTGGAACTGTGCCTTCCGGGGCCTGAGAGCAGAGCTCAGAGGCCACATGAGGGTCTAGATCACAGCCTAGGTTTCTAAACTGTGTTCCGGAGAATTGCTGGGATTCAGTGGGAGAGGGTCAAGGGAAGGCTTGCCCATCAACACTTGGGACACTGTGCTGTTTCAGCCAGAGCAGTGCTGTTTTCTGTTGTTCGATTTTATTTAAATTGTTATCTTTATTCTGTCTCTAGGACTTCTCTGGTGGCTCAGCTGGTAAAAAATGCAGCAGACCTCCTGCCATCAGGAGACCCGGGTTCAATCCCTAGGTCAGGAAAATTCCCTGGAGAAGGAAATGGCAACCCACTCCAGTATGCTTGCCTGGGAAAATCCCGTGGATGCAGGAGTCTGGCAGGTCCATGGGCTCACAAGAGTCAGACACAACTTAATAACTACACCACCACAACCTACTGTCTCTTTGTCTATATACTGGAAAGTGAAAGTGAAAGTCGCTCAGTCATGTCCAGCCCTTTGCGACCCCATGAACTATACAGTCCATGGAATTCTCCAGGCCAGAATACTGGAGTGGGTAGCCTTTTCCTTCTCCAGGGGATCTTCCCAAACCAGGGATCAAACTCAGGTCTCCCACATTGCAGGCAAATTCTTTACCAACTGAGCCACCACGGAAGCCCGCGTCTGTATAGAAAGAGATTCTAAGTGTGGACTGGTGATAAGTATCCACCCCCCTCCACAAATCGGGTCTCAGCCAGGTGAGCACTCAGATGTCACAGCCATGGTGGGGCTCAGCCCTCTCATCCCCTCAACTCTCCAGGGAAATCCCTTGTTCTGGCTGTAGTTAGTTGGCCAAGGATGTGTGTGGGAATAAAGACAGCAGATGCCCAGCTTGGAGGAGCAAGGCTCAGGGTGCTCACCTATCTGCTGGGAAGACCAGGGACTGGCTGAAACCTCAAACCCCACCAGGAAATACTGACAGAGTCACCGTCTTGGGTCAGAATGAAAGTCACATTTAACCTGGGTGACTTTCCTGTGTTGTTGGGAAATCATTTGCATAAGGACACAAGACTTGAATATCCTGAAAATTAGCTTTATCTAATCCTGTCCCCCTCGGTGCCAACCTTGGACTAGGCCTTTTCCCTACAGGACATCAGTTAAACTTTCTAACTTGCTAGGTAGTCATTCATTCATTCCACAATAGCTATTAAGCACCTGTTACAGTCTTGACACAAGGTGCTGAGTGCTGGGTATACAGAAATGAACAAGGCAGATGGGACTTTTCTGTCAAGGCGTTTACACTCCAATGGGGAGACAAGGAGACAATAGGAAAGCAAAGCAAGGCTGCTGTAGACTGAGGTAACATCATCCATCCATAGGAAGGAATGTCATAAGGACCAAAGCACAGGGCTTGAGAGTAGCTGGGTAAGGGAGGGGAGGGGACATTATTTATAGTGTGATCAAGGAAATCTTCGCTGAAGAGGTGGCATTTGAACTAAGAAACAGAAGTGGTAAGAAAGTGGATAAACAAAAAAGGCAGGTAGATGGGAGGGAAGTTCAAGAGGGAGGAAACATATGTATACCTGTGGCTGATTCATGTTGATATATGGCAGAAACCAGCACATTATTATAAAGCAAATATCTTGCAATAAAAACTTTTTTAAAAAGGGATTTTTTTAAAAGGGGTGGGGGAGGAAGTTTATAAAAGGAAGACTAGAAAAATAAATACATCATGCTCAAATCCAGAAAAAAAAATATATCATGTTCAAATCGAGAAAATAAAGCAAGAGACAGGTGGAAGAGTTTCAGGCTTTGGGAACAGTAAGTGCAAAGGCCCTGCAGCAGGATGTGTTTAATGTGACTAGAAACAGACAGGAAGCCCCCTGAGAGCTGGTGAGTCAAGAGATAAGATATGAGAGAGGCAAGAGCCCAGTCCAATCTGGAGGGATTTGAAGGCCACAGCAAAGGAATTTGAATTTTATGCTAAGAATAATGGAACAATATCAACTCTTAGAATCTCCTACTGTAAAATATTCCAGCCAATCAAAAGAGTATATATAGGTGTAGATATATGTGATATTTAATTAATAATTTAATGAATACCCAGGTACCCTTCACTATTCCTCCTTGACACCATTTCTCACTCTTCCAGGGAGATACCTATTGTCCTCAATTTTAATTCTTAATTTTGCCTTTCTCCCTAATAATTACAGAGATAAAGGAATACATTGCTTGGTTTTGAACTACATATAAATAGAATCATGCTATGTGTGTTCTTCTGCAATTTCCTTTCCTGTTCAACCTCACATGTTGTCAGAATGGTCCATGCTGGTGCATGTAACTGTGGTTTATTCCTTTTCTCTGTTGCATTGTACTCCACTGGACTATAACTGCATAGTCAGCTACTGTCAGGGTTTATTTTTTCTCCTGGGACATGACATTATTCGATTTTCTAATGTTGAATTAACTTTGCATTATTGGGATAAATCTTTTTGAAAAATGTGGTTGGATTCCATTTGCTGATATTTTGTTTAGGATTTTTGTTTCTGCGCTATCAGATCAGCTTGACCTGTCATTTTTCTTTCCTGCCTTTTTGCTTTTGGGGTCAAGATTGCACATTCCCCATAAAGTGACCGGGGGAGTGTTTCTCCTTTTACTTGCCAGAGCACTTGTGTAAGATGGAGAAAATCATGGAAAGATTTCATCAGTGTGACTGCCATATCACCATCATTTTGCAGCCCCACTCTTTGTTTCAGAGTCTTGGCTTCTTTTGATACAACTTTTCTTGCATGTGCCTTCTCCCCCAAAAGCAAAGAAAACATGTGCCTCCCCCATGAGTACCTCAACTTGACATGCTCACAGCCTACTTAGAAAGCTACATTTCTGTTTTTTTACAGATGGGTCCTTAACACAAGATTTTAGCATGAAGAGTTGTTGTCAGACCTGTCTCCCCAGCTAACCACAGGTAGGTGCCTCTCTTAACTGGTTCACAGCTTTCTTGAAAACCTAAATACAGGATCATTCATTCATCTCTTAGGGCTGCCTCGAACCTGAGCTGTGACAGATCCAATTCCTGGGTCCCGAGGTGAGTCTAAGCCAGCTGGGACCGCAGGCTGCTCACCAAGGCTGCTCTGTTTTAAGGACATCTTGGAAACTATGTGGCCCAAATCCTCTAAGCACAAAATTAGCTTCTTTCCATTATTTTTGAAAGGGAAAGAACACCATGCTAAATATAACGTGGATCAACAAGCCAGAAACAAGATAAATAGCCACCAGCTGCACACTGGGGAGCTGGGTCTCCACCCACCCCCCTGCACACTGGGGAGCTGGGTCTCCACCCACCCCCCACCCTGGTGAACCTTCGAGGTCTTGGTTTCCAGAGGGTGGGAGGAACCAGCAAACGATTTGAAGCTACCATTGGACACAAAACTCTGCCGCAAACCCAAAAAACAAATGCCTTCATTTTGTTTTCTTATGCGAAAAACAACACATTTCTGTGTTTTCCAGTTATTACCCTCCTAAGAAGAAAAAGAAAATAAAAACCATTCTGATCCCAGCACCCAGAGAAAATAACTATAAACATTGTGGTGTTTTGAAATTTAATATAACACATTCAGTGGTGTCTCTCCCAGCCTTTTATTCCCCACTATCGTTCTTTCTTTTTAGATGTTCTTTTTGTAATGCTCCCCCACCCCACCACTCCATAAAACTTTAATACCAGATAGGCTGAGTATCTATGTACCATGGAGGACCACAAACTTTTGTAACAACTAAGATTATTTTATACCATCCCCAAGAGCTAATTTCCCCCCCCCCCCCTTGTGGGTGAGCTCACCCCATGGAGAATGCAGGCTTTAAATAATATTAAATAACAAATCTTCCTGTAAGAACTCATTGTGTGCTGGTCATATACTGTTCTGGGTACTTTATGTACATTTACTTGTTGACTTATCATAACTCTCCTATGAGGTTGAATCCTAGAGAACTTTTATCTGCATC
Organism: Odocoileus virginianus; assembly: GCF_023699985.2. Lineage (NCBI taxonomy): Eukaryota > Metazoa > Chordata > Mammalia > Artiodactyla > Cervidae > Odocoileus > Odocoileus virginianus. Next base: position 27,242,417 of record NC_069684.1, read on the forward strand.
TTAACAGTTGTAGAAACTGAGGCACAGAGAAGTTAAGTCATTTGTCCAAGGTCACTCAGCTCGGAAGGTGCAGAGAGCCCAGGCAGCCTGGTTCCACAGCTCACACTTAACCACCAAGCTGTGTTGCCTTAAGACAACACATTCTAACTGTAAAAAAATTCAAACTATAGAAATGGAGTGTGCCGGTCTTTTGTCTCTAAAAAAATACAGAAATAGAGTAAAAGTTACACTTCCTAGGCCCCCTTCATCCCCAGAAACAATCTTTGGCACAATTGGAATGTGTCTCTCATCTGGGATTTTGCATATATGTTTACATATATGAAAATATATTGCCTCTTTATTTTAACTTAAGTAAAATCATTCAGCCTTTCCCCCTATATATTCATATGAATAATACATGCCCATGTATAGAGCTTTGTAAAAATTAGGATCATACTGAACATATTCTTATTTGATTTTAAAATGTATCATTAGCTGCTTTGAGACCATAAGTCAGTAAGTGCATATTTTATTTAACCAGATCCAGACTACTGGCTGTCTAAATAGTTTCTAGTTTTTCACTACTATCAAGTTATGATGAATATCCTTGCCCTGTACATAATTCTTAGAAGTTGGAATGACAGAGCCTGAGGGTATAAACATTTTTGAAACTTTTGATCCCTAAATGCCAAAACTTGCCACCCAGAAAAACCCATCCCAACACCCTCACCCACAATGAGTATTAGTGCCTGTTTTCAGACATTGACAACAGGCCAAAAATGTGTTCATTCTGACCTTTTCATCTCTGCCCGTGTCCGTCATCAGGGGCCTGTTGTACTCATGTGACAGCACAAGGCAGACCTTGAATTGAGAATGAATGAGAGTGCTCGCTTCGGCAGCACATATACTAAAATTGGAATGATACAGAGAAGATTAGCATGGAAGATGGTAATGATAACCCTATATGCAAAACAGAAAAAGAGACTCAGATGTATAGAACAGACTTGTGGACTCTGTGGGAGAAGGCGAGGGTGGGATGTTTCAAGAGAACAGCATCGAAATATGTATATTATCTAGGGTGAAACAGATCACCAGCCCAGGTTGGATACATGAGACAAGTGCTCGGGCCTGGTGCCCTGGGAAGACCCAGAGGGATCGATCGGGTGGAGAGGGAGGTGGGAGCGGAGACCGGGATGGGGAATACATGTAAATCCATGGCTAATTCATTTCAATGTATGACAAAAACCACTGCAATGTTGTAAAGTAATTAGCCTCCAACTAATAAAAATAAATGGAAAAAAATAAGAGAGAGAGAATGAATGAGAGCAAGGAGCCAGTTTGGGTAACGTGGCCACAACACTGCTTTAATAAACAGGTTGTCAGCCTCCTGGTTAAGAGGCCTGGCTGTCCAACCCTGAGCAGGTGCTCAGTAAATAGTTTCTTCATCTCCCCTGCTTCCAGCACAAGGCTCAGGCTGCACCTCTCTACCACTGAGCCCCCCAGGTCTGACCTTTGTCTCCAATCCATTTGGCAGCACTAAGGCATTTCTCGGGCTGCGAAACCCCTCATCCTTCCCTTCACTGGTCGTGAGTGATGTGAGAAGCACACAGCCTTGTGTATACAGTAGGCTGTTAGCAGCTGGCCTCACTGCAAGTGTCTCTAACAGGATTCTTGTTCAGTGTTCTGCATGCACACACGTGCATGGTCCTACACCAACACACGGGCATGTGTGTGCATGTATGTACGCACTTGTGTCCACCCATATAGTATAGCACATTCAGGAGGCAGACCCTAATGTGTGAAGTGGGTCTTCTCTCTCACGAGATTCTCCATATGCCCTCCAGCCTGAGTTAGGACCCCCGGCTACCTAGTGCCACAGTGCCTGTACTTTCTTCTCATTATTTTTTTAATTTTTTAAAATTTTATTACTTTATTTTTAGCTGTGGGTCTTCAATGGTTTTATTTTGTGGGTCTTCAATGCTGCAGGGACTTTAGTTGCAGTGAGACAGGGATACTCTAGTTAATGTGGCAGGCTTCTCATTGCAGTAGCTTCTCTTGTTGCAGAGCCAGGCTCTAGGGCACACCGGCTCAGTAGTTGTGGCTCCTGGGCTCTAGAGCACAGGCTCAGGATTTGTGGCCCACGGGCTTCGTTGCCCCATGACACATGGGATCTTCCTGGATCAGGGCTCGAACCCATGTCTCCAGCATTGGCAGGCAGATTCTTGACCATTCAGCCATCAGGGAAAGCCTTTTTAATATTTTTTAATGTGATAAAAGTCACATAAAACATACGGTTGTAACCATATTTAACTATGCAGTTCAGTGGCACTAAGTACTTTCACATTGTTGTGCAGTTCTCACCATCATCACCATCACCTATCTCCCGAATTTTTCATCTTCTGAAACTGAAACCCTGTCCCCATTAAACACTAAGTCCCCATTGGCATCTACCAATGTACTTTCTGACTCTATGAATTTGACTCTTGTAGGTACCTTATATAAGTGGAGTCAGGTGGTGCTAGTGGTAAAGAATCTGCCTGCCAGTGCAGAGATGTAAGAAATATGGGTTTGATCCCCTAGAGGAGGGCATGGCAACCCACTCCAGTATTCTTGCCTGGAGAATCCCAACAGAGGAGCCTGGTGGGCTACAGCCCATGGGGTCCCAAAGAGTCAGACATGACTCAAACAACTTAGCTCCCAATGTATATTGGAATGCCTTAAGATTAACTTAATATATGTCCTAAAAACAGATTATGCCTTATTTTTTTCCCTCTCTTTCTTCCTACTTTATTGTTATTCCCTGTGGACTGTTTTCCTGCTAGCCTGAAACCTCCCCACTAATCTTTAACTTGTTCATCAGTATTTCTCTAGTACTGAACACTGCTTAGCAGGTACATGTGAAATATTTGTTGAGTGGGAGAAGAAAAAAGAAGGAATGGACTTCAAGCCGATAGAGGATGTTATCCCAATTATTTTTAGAGTATTTTTGAACAAAGCGGCCAGTTTCAGATGGAGCCCAGTGCTTGATGAGACAATATCTCGGCAGCATCAGATTTCACATGGCCTGGTTAGCCGTCTTTTTGCAAGGAGCGGCGGAAAGAATGTGGAAAGGCAAATAGGACCCTGGCCATCTAAACAGCTGTAAAGTTTTACTATTCTGCAAAGATTGCTGTAGCAGGGATAATGTATTGCAGAATAATTAGCCAGGAGCCTCACTCGCTGGTCCTCCAGCCCCCTGAAAAGTGTTCTAATCTCAAACCTTCAAGTCACTGGCTTATCAGGCTCCCTCTCCCTGCCAGCAAATTGTTATGGACTCCCAGCTGACTGATCCCATGAGCCAGAGGTCTCAGAGCTGCTTCACAGGAGAGGGTTTTTCATCCAGCTGGGCACAACAGCTAAGATGATGGATGTGCAGGTTTCTGCCCCTTTAAGAAAAGCAAAACTCAGAACTTCCCTGGCAGTGCAGTGGTTAAGACGCCCTGCTCCGCATACAGGGGGCACAGATTCCATTCCTTGGTTGGGGAAGTAAGATCCCGCAAGCCACACATGCTGTGCCAGACAAAAATAAACAGAAAAGCACCCTTTAAGAGAGAAGGAAAAAAAAAAAAGGTAAAACTCCATGTGGCTGAAAAGAAGCATGCCTTGCAGGACAGCTTCATCTGGCTATTTCATTCATTTGATTCAGCAGACATTGGGGGAGGGAGGGTGCTGCTATGTTCCAGAAGCAGAGTGAAAAAGATGTGGTGCCAGAAAGAAAGAGATTTGCCACAGAAGATGCTGGGGGCTTGCGGGAGACACAGAAGGGTAGCTGAGCAGGGTTGATCAGAGAAGGACAGAAACGCTGAAGGGAGTTTGCAAAGGGGGGCAAGGTGCAAGATGAGTGGGAGAGGCAGGGTCAGGTTGAGCACACCACGAGCAGGATTTCAAGGAGCCTGGATTTTGTGCTGCCGACAATGGGAAGCCACTGAGGGTGGTGAACACATCACAGAAGGCCCCTTCGATGGGTCATATCATGACTGATGCCAGTCAGCCAGGCAATATTGACATGGCTCAGGCAGGCCATGGTTCACTCTCGCCGTACCTGGTGAGAGGGTGAGATTGTACTGCACTTCACTAAATCCCACAAAATATCTGGATGACCTGCAACTCTGACCTTTCTGGCCTCCTGCAGGGAAAGGTCTAACTTCTCCTTTTCTGGTGGGGGAGGCAGATCACAGAAGGAGCATGAGCACGTAAGACATCTGGAATGCATCAGAGGCGAGCCCAGCCCGGACCATGACTCAGTCCTGCCTCCCCCTACCCACCCCCCTGCAACACCCCCCTGCCCCGCCCGTATTCAGGAGCACAGCCACCGCATTCAGCAGAGCGCCTTGAATCAGAAATGACTTTGCTCTCTCCTCTCTGTTTTCCTCGCAGGCCTCCTGGACACAGCCGTCCACACAGGATGCCTCACGTTGGCTTGCAACCATCCCTCGAGAGCCCAGCTGCCGTTGTTTTAGTGTGGCACTAGGGCTTTCGTTCAGGCTTTCGTTTTGTTGCAGCTGCTACTTTTTATTTATTTATTTTCTCTCTTTGAACCTGGACTTTGCCCCACTCCTGCTGGCATGATGGCCCAGTCCAAAGCCAATGGCTCGCACTATGCGCTGACCGCCATCGGCCTTGGGATGCTGGTCCTTGGGGTCATCATGGCCATGTGGAACCTGGTCCCTGGGTTCAGCACTGCGGAAAAGCCGGCGGCTCAGGGGAACAAGACAGAGGTAGGAAGCGGCATCCTTAAGAGCAAGACCTTCTCTGTGGCCTACGTGCTGGTCGGGGCCGGCGTGATGCTGCTCCTGCTCTCCATCTGCCTGAGTATCCGGGACAAGAGGAAGCAGCGGCAGGGCGAGGAGCTGGCACACATCCAGCACCCGGGGGTCGAACCACACGCCCACGAGGAGGACAGGTGAGGATGGCCAACTGGACCCAGATAGGGAATGGACACACACACCCACATGCATACACACGGGCTCAAGGCTCAACGATGGTGAGAACATTTTAATCTAAGGGGCTGTCTCCCATGACCACTTCTGTGAAACAGTTCATTGTTTTACAAATGACTTTATCTTTTGATCCCAGAGTTTCCCAAATAATACGGTTTGAATGGATGATTACAGTTGTGTCAAGATTTTGACACACACCCCCAGGGGACCTGCATGGCACCTGGGGTGGCCAGAGCCTCCCCACTGGAAGCTTGTCCATTTACCCAGTGCCCTGGATGTTTATGCTTTGAGTTGAAAGGTTGGGAAGCTAGGTTCTATTTGACCAAAAATGCTACGAACACATTTAAAAAGCAATTGCTAAATTGGGGGCATAAGATAAAAGTTGATACCCCAAGTATAAAAAGAGCGCTACTGTGTATAAAATAGATAACTGATGAGAACCTACTATATAGCATGGGGTGGGGTCGGGGGAAGAAGGTACAGTCTGTTTGTAGGACAGATATTAAGTTAACCTTAAAAATGCATTCCAATATACAGCAAATGCAGACAAATACTGTTTGATTCCACTTATACAAGGTACCTAGAATAGTACCTCACATTCATAGAATTAGACAGTACATTGGTAGATGCCAGGGCCCAGAGGTTGGGGAGGTGGGAGATAGGGGTAGGGATGGGGAATGGAGACTTAGTGTTTAATGGGGAGAGTTTCAGTTTAGAGAGGTGGAAAATTTGGGAAATGGATGATGGTGAGACATGCACAACACTGTGAATGTACTAGTGCCACTGAAATGTACAGTTAAAATATGGTTAAAATAGTATGCTTTATATTATGTGACTTTTATCACAATAAAAAAATTTTTTTTAAAGATCCCTTACAAATGAATGTTAAAGAACACACAGTTGGAAAATGGGCCAAGAACACAAACAAGCATTTCATAGACATTCAAATGATAGTTGTCCAGTCTCATTAGTTAGGAAATACAAACAACCAACAAAAGGCATTGTAATTCTTTGCCTACCTACTGGCCAAGATAGACTGTCCTCCGGGTTAAAGATTTGTAAGGAAGTGAGTTGCTAATGAGGGGTTGATTGACATAACCTTACTGAAGGGGAATTCACTGTAACTGGCCATTTAAAGATGTGTGCACCTATCAATTCTGTTCCTAAGAGCTTATCTTTGGACACAGTCACACAAGTGCAAAGGGGTCTGTACTCATAGATTTATCAGAGCCTTGCTGAAAATACCATAGACATATGTGACGACCTAAATATCCATCAGTCAAGCTAAATTATAACATGCCCATTCAGTAGAATTCTCTGCAGCCACTGCCAATCTATATTTGCTAATGTGGATCTGTATCTCTGAGAAAAGGAGGTTTGTAACACAGCATGTTAAGGTCTTCATTACATCAGACATTGTGGCTATGGGACTAGAGAAGGATCTGGAAAGGTGTATAGCAAAATGTTGTTATTGTTCAGGCACTAAGTCGTGTCCAACTCTTTGCAACCCCGTGGACTGCAGCACATTAGGGTTCCCTGTCCTTCACTGTCTCCCAGAACTTGCTCAAACTCATGTCCATTGACTCAGTGATGTCACCACCCATCTCATCCTCTGTTGCCCCCTTCTCCTCCTGCCATCAATCTTTCCCAGCATCAGGGTCTTTTCCAATGAGTCAGCTCTTCGAATCAAGTGGCCAAAGTATTAGAACTTCACCATCAGTTCTTCCAATGAATATTCAGGACTGATTTCCTTTAGGATTAACTTGTTTGATCTCCTTCCTGTCCAAGGGACTCTCAAGAGTCTTCTCCAACACCACAACTCAAAAGCATAAATTCTTCAGTGCTCAGCCTTCTTTATGGTCCAACTCTCACATCCATTCATGACTACTGGAAAGATCATAGCTGTGACTATATGGACCTTTGTTGGTAAAGTGATGTCTCTGCTTTTTAATATGCTGTCTAGGTTTGTCATAGCTTTTCTTTCAAGGAGCAAGCGTCTTTTAATTTTGTGACTACAGTCACCATCCACAGTGATTTTGGAGTCCAAGAAAATAAAATCTGTCACTGTTTCCACTTTTTCTCCATCTATTTGCCATGAAGTGATAGGACCAGATACTATGATCTTAGTTTTTTTAATGTTGAGTTTTAAACCAGCTTTTTCACTCTCCTCTTTCACCCTCATCAAGAGGTTGTTTAGTTCCTCTTCACTTTCTGCCATTAGGTATCATCTGCATATTTGAGGTTGCTGATATTTCTCCCAGCAATCTAGAGAGTTGTTTTTATTTTGGAAAAATTAAACAAATTTTCTGAAAGTAAAAGATAATCAAGCATATTCTAGAAAACTTGGGAAATACAAAAAAGAACAAAGGAAAACTAGTCATCCATACCATTAAAGCTATGACCAAGTCACTTGACCTCAATGTATCTGTTTTCCCATCCATAAAATGAAAAGTGTTAACCTCCCCTGCCTTTTAGCCTCATATGTTAACAGCATGCCAGGTGGGCTATTCTGATGCCCAGATGGACGTCCTTTGACCATAGACAACATAAACATACATGAAACAGGTGCCAATTTGAAGCAAAGTGGTTGTTCCTGGGTAGATTAAGAATATCTGGAATATAAAATTTACATGTATCTCCAATTATTCTGTAATTTCCCATCCATAAAATGCATATACCAATATTGGGTTGGCCAAAAAGTTCATTTGAGTTTTCCATATTATCCAATGCAAAAAACCCAAATAAACTTTTTGACCAACCCAACAGTACCTAACTCATAGTGTCTTTAGGAAGATGACATTAGTTTATACGTACTTAGAACAGTGTCTGGCTTGTAGCCAACAGGTGAAGTGATAGCTCTTATTCCTCCTTAGATACACCTATTTTTAACAAGGCTGGTATACCAGGTCCCAGTGGCAACATGTGGTCTGGGATCCATCTCTTCGTGATTGTAAGTGACTCAAACACATGCTAATCCTTCCATGTCTGTGCTTGCTGTCTTGCAGCCAGGAGGAGGAGGAGGAGGCCTCCTCACGGTACTATGTCCCTAGCTACGAGGAAGTGATGAACGCAAACTACTTGGAAACAAGGGATGTGGACCAGAACCCCCGGATGAGCATCTCTCTCCCCTCATACGAGTCCTTGACGGGGCTGGATGAGACAAGCCCCACCACAACCAGGGCCGACGTGGAGACCAGCCCAGGGAACCCCCCCGACAGGCAGAACTCCAAGTTGTCCAAACGCCTGAAGCCGCTGAAAGTGAGAAGGATAAAATCCGAAAAGCTTCACCTCAAAGACTTTAGGATCAACCTGCCAGACAAAAATGTGCCTCCTCCCTCCATCGAGCCCTTGACACCCCCCCCACAGTATGATGAGGTCCAGGAGAAGGCCCCTGACGCCCGGCCCCCCGACTGACGGCCCCTCCCAGGCGGATTCCCTCCTGTTTCTCGTCCTCTGCACCAACAGACCCTGAATGAAGCCACTTCAGCCACAGTTGAGAAGCGGAGGGGCCAGGTGTGTACTTAGCTATTTGGATGGGGCCAGTAGCTGAGGGCGTTCTAGGACTGGGGAGTGACTCTGCGGTCCTTAGGACCTCCAGTCACAGGTGCATTGGAAAGAGCTGCTGCCTCAGATCTTGTGAAGCTGTGACCCCATCCAGGGAAGCAGTGCCGGCATCTTCCCCTTTGTCCTTCCTTGACATTGAATTGCTGGGGACAATACTACTCCTTCTACTTAGGAAAGGATACGTAGCAACTGGCTTAGATCATGGCTTTGTTTTGCTTCCACTAGGACTGTTTTGTTTCCAAAAGAAAATAAGTTATGCCTTCACTTTCTCCCTGGAGTCCTGCATTGTGGGTAGGAAAGATGACCAGCTTTGCAGAAAGGACATGCCCATGTCATGAATTAAGCTGAACAAGAGGCTGGATGATTACATGGGGGTGAGACCCAGGTGGGGTTCTCAGAGCCCCTGATGCCATCAGTTGTTTTGTGGCCTCAAGACCTAAGGATGCATAAAATCCTAGTCTTATTGGTAGACTTTTACTAGTCTCTCCTATGTATTGGCAAAAAAAAAAGGAAAGCCATCTGAGATGTTCTATTCCTTCTAAAATGCCGTGCAACTGAGCTTTTTGTAATAAAATATTTTATATGTCATACATTTGGTGCTAAATTACCTTAACAGCTCTTCCAACACTGACTTGCTTAGGGAGAAATCTCACCAATGAGAACAATACTGGCTAATATATCCTGAACACTTAGTATACGCCAGGTGCTGTGCTAAGCACTTCACATATTTAAGCCGGGTATTGGGCTTCCCAGGTGGTGCTAGTGGTAAAGAACCTGCATGCCAATGCAGGAGATGCAAGAGATTCTTCAATCTCTGGGTCGAGAAGATCCCCTGGAGTAGGAAATGGCAACCTGCTCCAATATTCTTGACTGGAAACTTTCATGGAGAGAGGAGCCTGGCAGGCTACAATCTATGTGGCCGAACACCACAGAGCCCACACCCACACAAGCCAGGTATTCCTACTGTGGGTTAGTTCATGGAGAATCGGGTTAATTAAGGGGCCCCAGGTCACACCACTAATAAGTGGCAGAGCTGGGATTTGAACCTAGGCCCCCAGGGCCTGAGTTCTTCCACAATCTACTGTGCCACTCAGTGGAAAGGGCTCTTTCAGACTTTAAATGAGGACTTGTGTGTCCCAAGAGCTGAGAGTGTCCCTGTCAACCCACATGCCCAGCAGAAAGTTCTGGATATTTAGACTGCAGCTCTCTACCTGTCTAAACGTCCTATGAGAGCTCCTCTCCTGAGAACTGACCCAGATGGGCTGTATGATCATTCAGGGTGCAGGTGTCCTCGTAGAAAAGGCAGAGTGCCTACCTGTGGAGTCCAGGAGAGAAATTCAACAAACGAGAACACACAAGGGGACAGTGGACTGCTGAGGCTGGGCTAAACGAGGGGACATCTAGGGTCAGGGTCTTGACCGTGGAGTGGGAGTCTGGGAAGTCAGATCTAAGTCCAAAGTTCCCTTTCTGGGATGTGATTAAGTCCAGTGGTTAAGACTCCATGCTTCCAACATCAGAAACATGGGTTCAGTTCCTGGTTGGGGAAGTTCCACATGCCATGTGGCATGGCCAGAAAAATCCACAAAACCGAAAATAAAACAAGTTCCCTTCCTGGTGTTGATGAGCCTGGAGCTGGCTGCTAGGGGTCTGTGTGGCTAGGAGCATGGCTGGGAGAGCAAATTCTCAGGCCCCGAATGTTTTCCTAAAAGCTCCTGTGGGAGGGAAGGAGCAACCATTAGAAGGTCAAGCACCTTCTTATAACAGAATTGGCAGCAGTGCCGAAATCCCAACCTTTCATTTCCTCGTGTAAATCCATCTATAAACAGGGAGCTACAAGGGTCTGCTTGGTGGCCTGGGATACCGAGAGGCCTGGTCTGGTCCCAGTCCACCCCTGAGCCACCCAGGGCCTCTCCGTGTATCTCTGGGCTGAACTTGCTCTTCATTTACTCCTAATGCTTCCCCCTGATTGGAGGACAAACAGGAGGAAAAAAGAAAAGGGAGGAGCAAGGTTCCAAATGAGCTGAGAAATGACCTTCTAGGGACTTCCCTGGTGGTCCAGTGGTTAAGAATCCGCCTCCCAATGGAGGGGACACAGGTTGAATCACCTAGTTGGGGAACTAAGATCCCACATGCCACAGGACAACTAAGCCCATGCATCACCACTATGGAGCCTGCATTCTAGAGCCCATGGCCTGCAACAAGAGAAACCCACGTGCCACAATGAAGATCTAGCACAAGCAAAATAAAAAAAGTGACCTTCTACAAGGGCTCTTGATCTGGTCTCTGGTAGACATCTGTCAGAGGGTCTGCCCAGCCTAGACCCTCCTCAGGAGAGAAAGACGTTTGGGGCTTGCAGTAGGTTGATCTGTGGCCCCAAAGATCTCAGGCTCTAATCCCTAGGACCCAAGAACGTTGCCTTACAAGGTAAAGTTTTGCAGATGCAATGAAACTAAGGATTTTTGAGTTGAGCTTATCCTGGATTGTCCAAGTGGGTCCTAAACCCATCCAGAAGTATGCTTGGAGAGACAGGAGGAGATTATACACACAGGAAAGGAGGAGACAGTAGCCACAGAGGCAGAGACTGGAGTGATGCACTTACAAGTCAAGGGACACCCAGAGCTGGAAGAGACATGGAATCATTCCTCCCTAGAGCACTCACAGGAGTTCAGTCCTCCTGAAACACCTTGATTTCAGCCCAGCTGATGCTGACTTGGGGCTTTCAGCCCCCAGAACCATTAAGAGAGTAAGTCTGTTGTTTTAGACCACAAAGCTCATGGGAATTCATTATAGTGACTTTAGGAAACCAACAAGGGACTCAATCTTCAACTCATTAGAGACTAGCCCTTGCTTTGATCTGAATGCTTCTGGACTGATCCTATAAGGCAGGAGTGCTTTAGAAATTGGGGGCTTCCCAGGTGGCGCACAGTGGTAAAGAATCTGCCTGCCAAAGCAGGAGAAACAAGAGATGTGGCTTTGATCCCAGGGTCGGGAAGAGTCCCCTGGAGAAGGAAATGGCAACCTATTCCAGTATTCTTGCCTGGAAAATTTCATGGGTAGAGGAACCTGATGGGCTACAGTCCATGAGGTTGAAAAAGAGTCGGACATGACTGAGTGCATGCGTACACACACACACGCGCGCGCACGAGCGCGCATGGAAATTTCATCAATGACCCTATTTGTTTTGTATGCTTGGAAACGATCAAGTAGAAAATTATTTTATGTTGCTCAGAGAATAGATCGTGGATATTTAGTAGGTAAACTATGGAGCATGGATGCACATCTGTCTAAAAGCAAGGCAGAATATTAGCTAGGAATGTAGCAATAAGTTCTCTACAATATTAAATTAAAACCAAAGCAGGAAGTCACTTTCACCTCAAAATTCCCCAGGGCACACTCATCCTGTTTGTTCACTGGTTCAGACTTACCAGAGCTCTCTATCTTTTGACTATTAAAAAAAAAAGAGCTAAAAAGGTGAAAACCAGAAGAAAGACCCTGGTCCTTCCTTTTCCCTCCATTGTGTTTTTGTTCTTAAGGAAAATATAAGAAAGGCAGGGACTTCCCTGGTGGTCCAATGACTAAGACACCACGCTCCCAATGCAGGGGACCCAGATTTCATTCCTGGTCAGGAATCTATTAATAGATCCCATATGCTGCAACTAAAAAAAAAAAAAAATCCCACATGTTGCAACTAAGAGCCGGTGCAGTCAAATAAATAATCTTTTATAAAAGAAGAAGAAAGGCAGAGAAGCAGGTCAAGCGGGGAAAGTCAAGAAGCCACCCACCTGTCCTTGGACCCTAACTGGTCCCAGGGCTAGGAAAGAGCAAAGAAAATTCCCCATTAGCACTCCCACCCCACCCAAAAGCAAGAATCTCAGCAGCCATGTCATTGTCCTGTGATTTCCACCCTCTCAAGTCACAGCTGGTAGGTGTGTGTTCACCTGACCCAGGAGAACCAATCAGAAGCTGGGCTAGGCTAGGCTCATCTCTCCCAGGTCCTGGAATGGAGAGGCTGGCTGGGCGATGTGGTCTCAGGGATTAGGGGGTCACAAGTGAGTGAAGCAGGGCAAGTTGCTCAGCAGAGAGAGAAGCTGAGTGCTGAAAGTGGCAGAGGTGAAGATGAGACTTCAGAGATGACTGTCTCTCGATGACTCTCTGGTCCTTGGTCCTGGTCCCTTGGTTAGCCCTGCTGTACGTCTGCTCCTGGGTTCCACAAAAGATGCTTTGTCATGCCAGTAAATTCCCCCTTTTAAGCTCTGATCCTAAATTTAGCCCAAGTCCTTGAAGGTGGGCACTGCCTTTGCATTGTAGGCAGTACTGGTCTCACAGTGGACACTCCACTTGGTCTCGGTTCTGATTTTCACTTTTCTCAGACTGGTTATAGTTCTGATGAAGGGGAGCCACAAGCAGATGACAGAGGCAGAAGATCACGTTGGAACATGACTGTAACTGCAGCCCAGAGCACTGCCTGGAGTGTGTGTGTGCACAGCTAAGTCAGCTGGGTGCACCCACAAATACATATCGAGCTCCACAAATACCTTATGAGCCAGGTACCATTCTGGGCTCTGGGGATACAGCATGAAGCCCTGCTCTCCATGGGAAAGGTTCTCGCTTGGACAGCGTTTCCCAAAGTGGGTCCCATGGCCTTGGGTGACAATGATCATGCTCACTTTGGACTGGCTACTTGTTCTGGGTATAATAAACTTGAAAACCACCAGGCAGCCAGGTGCACAGAGAATGCTGGTCTGCAAGAAGAGACTCGTGAAAAATGGTCCATAGAAAAAGAGATCAGCTGGTTGGCCTCTCCTGGGTTCTCCTTTGTCTGGCCTCATTCACTGCCCTTTGGGTCTACAGAATGCCCCAGGCTGCTTTCAGTAAAGTCCTATTTTTGCTGAAATGAGTTGGAGTGGGATTCTGCTACTTGCTGCCAAATGCCCTGAGATACCTTGGTTCCTGGGCTTCCTAGGTGGCTCAGTGGTAAAGAATCTGCCTGCCAATGCAGGAGACACAGGTTCAAACTCTAAGTGGGGAAGATCCCCTGGAGGAGGAAATGGAAACCCACTCCAGGATCATTGCCTGGGAAATCCCATGGACAGAGGCACCTAGAGGGCTACAGTCCATGGGGTCGCAAAGAGTCAGACATGATTTAGCGACTGAACGACAACAAAGCCTTGGTTCTAGATGGACACGTGTGAGATGGCAAAGCCAAAATAAACCCCAAGTGCAGAGCAAAATTGAAAATGCAACACAGCTTTATCCCTGGAAATGGGTGGATCAATCAAACCACAGGCCACAAAGGACAGTACTCAAAGAGCCCTTCTAAGGATTAATGGTCTCATTCTTTGCCTTAAGGGCCCTGACAAGGCCCATTTAGCTTCTAGGACAAATCGCGCTAAGTATTTAAGTGTAGATGTATGAAAGGACAGCCTCTGTTCTGTCTGCAAGTTCAGAGGGTGAGAGATGGGCTTTCTATCAGGGAGGATTTTGTTTTAATCCAAGCACTGCTGCTTCCTAGAAGGATGCATGTGTGCTAAGTTGCTTTAATCGTGTCCGACTCTGTGCGACCCTAGGGACTGAGGCCCACCGGGCTCCTCACTTCAAGAGATTCTCCAGGCAAGAATACTGGAGTGGGTTACCATGTCCTCCTCCAGGGGATCTTCCCAACCTAGGGATCGAACCCACATATCTTAAGTCTCCTGCATTGGCAAGCGGGTTATCACTAGAAGGATGATCTTGGGCAAATAACTGGATCCCTCTGAGCCTTGATCTCTACATTAGCAAAATGGAGGTGACTCATTTTGAGATGGGTGCCGGAGAAACACACAGGTAAAGTGCCAAAGCTACAGCTGCACAGACAGTGAGAGCCACGTGGTGGCTATGACTAGACCACTGTCCCCTGATGGAGAACTTGAAGATCCAAGCACTACTACAAGCGTGAGCCTCACAATCATTTCTCTTTTTTTAGATTTTAATTTATTTAATTAAATAAATAATAGGCTGTGCTGGGCCTTTGTGGCTGCGGGCAGGCTTTCTCTAGTTGTAGTGAGTGGGGGCTATTCTCTAGCTGCTGCGGCTTCTTTTATTGCAGTGTGGGCTCTAGGGCTCTCGGGCTTCAGTAGTTGTGGCTCATGGGCTCAGTAGTTGTGGCAGATGGGCTTAGTTGCCCCACAGCCTGTGGAGTCTTCCTGGACCAGGGATTGAACATCTGTCCCCTGCATTAGCACACAGTCCTCACAATCATTTCCGAAAACAAGTCTGGGGAAAATTCACTAGGCGCCACCAATAGTTTGTAAGGAATCCTCGCAGAAAACCATCTCCAGGGAAACAGCTGCAGGGATGCATAGGTAAGGCCAGTTGAGGAAGTCCTGGGGTCAGCCTTGCACAAGACTTGACTCTTCAAGGCACATGATGGCAACTCCCATTGCACAGAGTGGACAAATCAGTCCACTTTGTTTTCAGTCTAATGCTGAGTTGTCAGTGTATTCAGAACTGAGTGGCTGGTACTAAGAAAGTGAGCACAGCTCTAAGGGTTTTAGCCACCCTCTTCCTGTTTGAGTCCCCAACCATATTTCCCTGAATTGTAATGGGTAGAAGGGGAAAACATCCTTGATGAGCTGTGTTTGGGAATCCCCAAGTTAAGCAAAGTCTATTCATTCAACACATTTTTATGGAGAACCTACTATGTGCCACATGCATACAGTAGGGATAATCTGCAAAAAAAAAGTGGATCAAGTTCCGGCTGACACAGAAGCCATATTCTGGGTGGAGGGAGGACAGATAATAAACAAATAAATCAAAATATGATGTCATGGCAGAAAACTAGAAGGATGTGAAGAAAAATGGGACAGGAGAGACAGGATCACCAATCTGAGTCATCAGGAAAAGTCTCCGAGGGCAGTAACATTGAGGAAAAGTGGGGAGTGAACCACATAGATATCTGGGTGCAGAGAATTTCAGAAAAATCTCTCCTACACTTGCGCACATTATGAATCTCCAAGCAGATGCTGCAGCATCTCCCAAACCCATTTGGCCATTGAAACTTTTCTCCCCACAAAGCATCTTTCAGGGTCAGCTTTCACAGAACATCCTTCAAGGAATAGTGATTGAACCAAACCCAATATTCTCTAGGGGGAGAAACAGACCCAGAACAGACAAGGATTGGCCAAAGTCCTACAGCTCACTGATGAAGTTGTCCATCAGCTTTCTCTCTGTGTGCATTCAGATCACAGATCACCAGCAAAGGCAAGCTACCAAGATGTCCCAGCACCTGACGGCAGCAGGGAGAACCAGGTTGATGGGTCCAGGATGGGTCCCTGTGCTTAGAACACCCAGCACAGACCTCCTCATGTCCATTTCCCAGTAGGGAAACTTGTGCCTCTGATGGGAAGCCTGCATCCCCTCGCTAGAGCCTCAGGTTGGGGCGGTGGATACTCTCCAAAGTTCTTGCCACCTGTGAGGGTGGTAGTTCGCAAGACACAGTCAGACCATTAAGAGATACTTTTCACATTGAGCCAACAGGAGAAAGCCATTCCCCTATCTCTTTGCAGCAATGTAGTTGGTCTAGAAAATGATATCCTAGAGTACCTGCAACTGGGATGGTACCTGACCATGAGCAGCAACACATCAGTCTCAGATCCTCCAATAATCGACAGAGGGCAGAGGTCAGGAAACCTGTTCTCTTTGGACACTGTGAAGCAAGCTGACCAAGAGAGGAAGGGAAAGACATAGAAATACAGACTGTGCAATACATAGATACAAATTTATCCAGAAAAGCCACCCAAGATAACACATATACACGCACACCAGACACCTTTAAAATGTAGCCCTGGCAGCAGAAGCTTCCTCGGGGCCAAGCCAGCTGACTGCTCTGTGTCTCGTCAGACCCCCTGGAACTCTGCAGTTTCCAGGAAGGCAGTTACGTGGATGACTTGCTGATACAAGCTGACCCACTCCCAGATGCAACATGAGACAAAAGATTCTCAGCTCCCAGTGACACTGCTAAGGATTCAAGCCAATGCCAGAACTGAATGCTTTTACCTTAGATCAGTGGTTCTTAACCACTGGATTGATTTGCACCTCCCCTCCAGGGGGCATTTGGCAAATTCATGGCTGGAGCGGGGCTGCTGCTACTGCTAAGTCGCATCAGTCGTGTCCGACTCTGACTGACATCTAGGAGAGCAGGGATTCTGCCACGTACTCACCAATGCACAGGCCAGTCCCCACAACAAAGAGCTGTTCTACCCCAAAGTCAACAGTGCCAAGGTTGAAAAACTCCGCTCTGGACAAAGGAAAATCCATCCTCCTGGGCAGTGAGGACTCTGGTCATAGAGCCTGGCTCCACAGTGTCAGTTACATCAAAAAAAAGCAGGAGGGACTTCCTGGTGGTCCAGTGGCTAAGACTCAGTGCTCCCGAAGAAGAGGGCCTGAATTCCATTCCTAGGTGGGAAACTAGATCCCACATGCCACAGCTAAGACCTGGTACAACCAAATAAATAAGTGTGTGTGTGTGTGTGTGTGTGTGTGTGCGCGCGCGCACTCAGACACTTCATTGTGTCCGGCTCCTTGGGACCCCATGGACTGTGGCCTGCCAGGCTCCGCTGCCCATGGAATTTTCCAGGCAAGGATACTTAAGTGGGTTGCCATTTCCTACTTCTGGGGATCTTCCCGATCCAAGGATGGAACCCATGTCTCCAGCGTCTCCTGCATTGGTAGGTGGATTCTTTATGACTAGCACCACCTGGGAAGCCCCAAATAAATAAACAGATAAAATTTAAATATTTTTTAAAAGAAGCAGGAAACAATCATGCTTGGAGATCAGCCTGAGGGTGGTACTTACCATTTTTAAGAACTTTAAAGAACTGTCACATTTACAAAGATTGTTTTCTGATCCATGCCCAATGCAGACTATAAATTGAATTCTCCAGGGCATGATATAAACAAATATCTCTTCCCTTTCTCCTTTTCTCTATTCCCTAGTCCTAACTCTGTGCATTGAAACCTGGAATTTATTAACCGTAATATAAAAAATGTGAGAAAGAAAATAAAGTCAGTAGTAGTTACAAACTCAAGTCAACTTTGAGAAATCTAAAATTATTTAAAAGCCTACTTAGAACTAATGGAAGGGTATGTAACAAAACAACTAGAATACATTTTGGGAAGCAAAAGTTATGGCAATACTCTTCCTTATCAGGGAAAAAACAAAAACAATGTCAAACAATACAGCATGCATCTCAGAGATAAAGTGAAAGTCATTCAGTTGTGTCTGACTCCTTGAGATCCCATGGACTATAGACTGCCTGGCTCCTGTGTCCGTGGAATTCTCCAGGCCAAAATACTGGAGTGGTTTGCCATGCCCTCCTCCAGGGGATCTTCCCAACCCAGGGATCAAGCCCAGGTCTCCCGCACTGCAGGCAGATTCTTTACCATAAGCTGGGCTCAATACTGTATACAATTTGGGAGGTTGGTGGGAACTTTAGACTCAAGAAAATGTTCTTAGTGTTTGTCTTCAAGATGTCTTATTTCAGAATGCATCCTTGACAATTGTGTCCAGTGAAGAAAAATCATCAGCATCTATTTTAATAAACCACAAAAGAGAGAAAAATAATATAATGTGATAGCAAGCTCTTTCTTTCACATTTTGGGTTAAATTTGACAAGCTGTGGATATATGTGTTGATAAAAGAAATTGTGTGAATACTTGATATGAACAAGTGAATAAATGTACCTGCCTTATCTAGATGCTGCCTCTTTCAAAGTTGAACAATAACCACAAAAAAGACAAAAGCTGCAGTTCTTTGTTCCTGACAAATTGTCTGTTCTAAAAATCAGATTCAAAGTATGAGTCCATAAATTGACTTTCTGAACAGAAAAGGGCACACTGTTCTAGCAGTTGCCAATGATAAATTCATTTTAGCACCAAATGGTTCCTTTTAAATCAGCACAAATACACCAGAGAAAAAGATATAGGAATATACATCTTACAGGAGATGCTATGAGCAGAAGAGCACAATAATTTGAAAGGTAATGCTAAGTTTTTTGAAACTATCCACTCAATTAATTAAAATGGCAAATAGGAATTGAGACCCCCCCCCAAAAAAAACTAACTGCTATTTAGGATAAAATTTGTTTTTAATGTTTATTTCCCAAGTTAAAAAAAAAAAGTTTGAGACCTAAGATTTTTCCGTTGACCTGAAAGCAGTAAAAATTGTCCATTAATCTCCCTTAGGCCAATAATAGAAAGGTCTCAAGGGGAAAAATAGGAGCCAGAAATAAGACTGAAGGAGAAACAGTAAGGAAAAGTACATCAAATGACCAAATTCTATAGATAGGTTGTAAGCAGACTGGCCCATCGTCCTTCTGCGTGTATAGCTGAATGCTCAGATGTGTACACTTTTATATGTACTTTTTTTTATTGAATAAACATAGCAGTAAAAGAAATATGATTTTATCTCTAGGGATTGCTTCAAGTCAGGGTTTCTCCACTTTGGCACTAATGACATTTGGGGCTGGACAGCATCTATATGAAGGGCTGAGACTCTCCTATGTGTGGCAGGCTGCTTAGCAGCATCCCTGGCCTCTCCCTACAGGATGTCAGTAGCCCTCCCAGGTGTGACGATCAAAAATATCTCTACACAATGTCAAAAGTCCCTTTGGAGGAAAAATATCCCTAATTGAGAACTACAGCTTTAAGTCTACTGGGGGAAAATGAAGTAAGAAGAAGTAGAAAAAAAATAGTATCACTGGGTAGTAATTTCCATATTTGCAAAATCAGAAAGAAAGTAAAAGTCACTCAGTCTTGTCCAACTCTTCGCAACCCCATGGATCATACAGTCCATGGAATTCTCCAGGCCAGAATAGTGGAGTGAGTAGGCTTTCCCTTCTCCAGGGGATCTTCCCAACTCAGGGGTTGGACCCAGATCTCCCACATTGCAGGTGGATTCTTTACCAGTTGAGCCACCAGGTTGTAAAGGTTGTGAAAGATGTTGGTAACTGCATTTAGTTACAAGACTGGAAGGGTTTCCCAGGTGGTGCAGTAATAAAGAATCCACCTGCCACTCCAGGAGACGCAAGAGATGTGGGTTTGATCCCTGGGTCGGGAAGATCCCCTAGAGAAGGAAATAGCTACCACTCCAGTATTCTGGCCTGGAAAATTCCATGGGCAGAGGAGCCTGGCCGGCTACAGTCCATGGGGTCGCAAAAGATCAGACATGACTGGATACACATGTGACTAAACTATAATGTTATATGTGGTGAAAATGCTATAAAATGGAGTTTTGAGTGGGAATGGTGCGAGAGCTTATTTTGTCCAACTTCCTTGTACCGGGAAGGAAAACCAAGACACAGAGTTGTTTGTCTAAAGTACACATCAATGCAATACAAACATAGGTGGTTACAATTCATTACCATGTGGCTTCCACATGGAAAAACAAAAAACACAGGAGCCAACCTGCATCAACCCCTGAGGTAGCGTAGTGTGAGCCTCAAACCAAACAATGACTTCAGTGGATTGAAGCACATCAACACCTTTTTAAATCAAAGATTCCTAATGATGTTTTTGAAAAACTCACTGCTCACTTTGGCAGTTGCTTCTTACTTTGCATATTGACACATAAAAGGAAAGAACCAATCTCTTAGCCTGCCTTTCTTGAACCAATCTTATTTTATGATAAACAAATGGTTGATGAAGGACTTTAGCTAATAATTACCAAAGGAATAACAATCAGAAAAAAAAATCACAAGTTTGTGACCTCAAAAGAAATAACAGATCCAAGGAATAGTCCTCAAAGGATGCTAAAATTATTAGGTAAAACGTTGATGAGCTCAAGTGCCCACTGATGGGTGAATGGATAAACAAAATAAGATGTCTACACACAGCGTAGAAACAGTGATATTATTAAGCCTTAGGGAAAGGGAAAGGGAAAGTGAAGTCGCTCAGTCGTGTCTGACTCTTTTGAGACCCCATGGACTGTAGCCTACCAGGCTCCTCAGTCCATGGAATTTTCCAGGCAAAAGTACTGGATTGGGTTGCCATTTCCTTCTCCAGGGGATCTTCCCAACCCAGGGATCAAACCCAGATCTCCTGCATTGCAGACAGACGCTTTACCATCTGAGCCACGAGGGAAGCCCTAAGTCCATGGAATTCCCCAGGCCAGAATACTGGAGTGGGTAGCCTAGCCCTTCTCCAGGGGATCTTTCCAACCCAGGAATCGAACCGGGGTCTCCTGCATTGCAGGCGGATTCTTTACCAACTGAGCTATGAGGGAAGACCCTATTAAACCTCAAAAGGAAGGAAATTCTGACACATGCTACAACATGAATGAAACTTGAGGACATTAAGCTAAGTGAAATTTGATCTAATCAGACTTCTAGATCTAACTATTAGTTAACAGGAAACAAGGGGAAAAGAAGAACAAGTTAATGGAAACCAACAGGAAGCGATCAGCCAAATCCAGGGTGTGAATGTTCTACAGAACAAAGGAACCAGTTTCTCCAACACATCAGTGGCTGGGGGACAAAAAGGTCAGGGACAAGGAGTTGCTGTTATAGATTAAAAGACATTTCAGAGACAAAACAACCAAATGTAGCATGTGGATCCTGTCTGGATCCTGACTCTAACCAACGGTTAAAAAGATATCTCTGAGAGAATCAAGGAAATGTGAGCATGGACAG
Organism: Odocoileus virginianus; assembly: GCF_023699985.2. NCBI lineage: Eukaryota > Metazoa > Chordata > Mammalia > Artiodactyla > Cervidae > Odocoileus > Odocoileus virginianus. The sequence continues at coordinate 27,263,604 of NC_069684.1, forward strand.
AATATTGGATGGTATTCAGGAATGATTATATTTTTAGCTGTGATGCTGTTGAAGTGTGGATAATACAAAAGGGAAAAAAAAAAATCCCTCTTTTCTGTTAGGCAAGCTCTATGGGTGATCAACCCTGAATATTCATTGGAAGGACTGATGCTGAAGCTGCCACCTGATGCAAAGAGCTGACTCGTTGGAAAAGACCCTGATGCTGGGAAAGACTGAAGGCAGGAGGAGAAGGAGGCAGCAGAAGATGAGATGGTTAGCCAGCATCACCGACTCAATGGACATGAGTTTGAGCAAACTCTGGGAGATAGTGGAGGACAAAGGAGCCAGTCCACAGGCAAAGAAGCCTGGTGAGTCTCAGAGTCAGACACGACTTAGCAACTGAACAACAACAAATGGGTGAAATGACACAAGTTGCTTAAAATTAATCTAGAAAAAAATTAAAAATGATGTACAACACAATTCATCTCCAACAGACTCAGTACTTTCTACATGCTAGAAGGTGATTGGAAAAAAAAAAAACTTGTTCAATAGGAGGCTACAGAAGAGTTGTGTGGAAGAGGTTGAACCTGAAATGGTTCTTACCTTTTAGAAAAAAAAAAATCAAAAATGAAGAAAATAGAAATGAAAGAAGATTGGGAAAATGTTGAAGCTGGATAATGAATCCATGAAGTTAATTGCACTCTTCTCTAGTTTTGTATGTATTTCCAAAATCCCATAATAAAAAACAATTTTTACGCAGGCAATCTCAAAGGAACAGACAGAGACACAAAACAAATAGAGTGAGCTCCAACCAACGCAGAAGAAAATGAAGAAGCCACGGCTTCCTGAGAAAAAAATGCCTCTGCCAATTTGAGGGGTTAATAAGTGTGGGAGGGAGTGACCACCAGCCCCTTCCCTAAGTGGTAGTGGCTAAGACTTCATGGCTTCAGTGCACGGTTGGAAAATTAGGTCCAATGTGATACAACTAAGACCCAGAGCAGTTAAATAAATAAATAGAAATAAAATATCTTTAAAAAAAAATAAGTGCAGGAAGCAGGAGATTAAGCTTGGGGCCTATGCAAAGTGAGTTAGCCAAGTCTATGATTCCCATATTAAGTTGGCACCCTCAAAGATGCTATACACCTGGCAAGAGGAAAGCTTAAAAAAATTTTTTTTTCCTGAATTTTCAGAAAAGGGAGCCTATGAAAACCTGTCATTTTCAATGTGGCTCTGGAGGGGAAAATTAATAATGGCCACAATAATAATGGGCTTCCCTGGCAACTCAGTGGTAAAGAATCTGCCTGCTAAGGCAGAAGAGGAGGGTTCAATCCCTGGGTTGGAAAGATCCCCTGGAGAAAGAAATGGCAATTCACTCCAGTATTCTTGCCTGGGAAATCCCATGGACAGAGGAGCCTGGTGGGCTACAGTCCATCGGGTCACAAAAGATTCAGACATGACTTAGTTACTAAACAACATAATGATGATTATCACCCTGAGGATTTGTAACCATGTGGGTCTGGGGCTCAAGTTCATATTCAGTGTATTCAGTGAGAAAACTCCAAGTTGAGGAAATAAATATCAGTGGTCACAGGTTATTAGCATCCCCTGCATCCAGCTGAACAACAAAAGTCTTCCTAGGGGAAACCAACCAAGAATCAGATCCCTCAGGATTCCCACAGATTAAATTCAATCAAAAATGAAATCACAATCAAATTACTAAACATCTGAGAAACAGTAAAAGCTAGAGTAAGCAGAAACAACAAACGAGATTGAGACACCCCCCACCTCCACCCAAGGATTTCAAGTGTCAGAATCATCAGAAAACAGATCCTACAATCACTATGCATTCAGTACTTTTTTTAGAAGAAGTTTTTTTTTTTTTTTAATGAGTAAGGAATGAGATTATCAAAAATGGCCAGGCATTTGACTTCAGGACTTTTTGAAAGCACAGGAGAGCTATTTGACCCCCTGTAATTTTGGCACTTCTGTTCTGGTGGGAAAAATGGGTTTATGGGGTCAAATTATTCTGGGGATAAACATTCAAGTGCTTCCAGAAACCAGAGAGGAAATGTGAGCAGTGTATTGGGCAGGGAGAACATAGGCTGTATCTAATGAAGGCAGCCTCTCCTCAGCTCCAGTAAATTGTTGATCTATATGCAAGGAGAGAGCCGAGGTACTGCCAGATGTTCTTATTTTCTCCGAAAAAGCAAAATACAGATGTTAATGATCTGAACATGTTGGCCACTGCAGTAGACATCTGAAACTTTTGTCACCTAATAACAATTCACCTCTCTTCTAAAATATTATGGTGTTATGATCCTTCTTTGGGGACCTACTTTCTCCAAGTCTCTGTCCAATCTCTCAGAGATGGTACTGATTCTACCTCTGGCTGCATGGATGGGCATGTAATTCAAACTCAGCCAATCAGAGCACAGCAGTCTCCTAGGCCACAATAATTGGCTCAGGAGTGGGCTTATGACCCACTGGGAGAAAATGAGAAGCAGTGAGGCCTTTGGGGTAACCTTAGGAAAAGAGACTCTCATCTTTCCCCATGGAATACAAAGCTGAGAAGATGGAAGGGCTGGAGCTATGGCAGTTTTTCTGTAACTATTATACAGAGATTCTAAGGTTGGATCTACATGGCTAAAAGCATTCTTGAGAACTAGAGAGAGGCAGAGACCAAATGGTGAAATCATTTAGGCTTGAGCCCAGAAGTTCCCTCTAGACTTTTCATTTATGGTAAACAGTGAATTTGCTTTCAAGTTGAAGCCAATTTGAATTGGTTTCTCTGTCACTCCACAGAAAAAGGCTTATCCCTTCAGCAACCAATTAAAAGCCTTTTTAACATGCTGGAAAAGCCAAACAAATGCATCTGAGGGCTGATCTTCAGTTTGCAATCTCAGCCCCTGGCCACCCCCTCCTCTGTCCTACTGTACTTAGCTTCTCTTACTAGCCAGCTTCTAGCCTCTGTTCCTGCTGCTCCTTCCTTGTACCATATGCTTCTTTCCCTCCTTTCCCTCCTGAATCCCACTCATCCTTCAAAACTCAGGTCAGGGCTTCCCTGGTGGTCCAGTGGTTAAGAATCTGCCTGCCAGTGCATGGGACATGGGTTCAATCCCTGGTCTGGGAAGATTCTACATGCCAGGCCACGAAGTCAGTATGCCACAACTACTGAAGCCTGAGCCCCTAGACCCATGCTTCACAACAAGGGAAGTCACTGCAGTGAGAAGCCTGCACACCACAACTAAAGAAAGCCCGCACACAGCAACGAAGATCCAGTGCAGCAGCACACACAAAAAAACAACAAAACACCTCAGGTCAAATCTTCCTTTTTTCTTAGAGCCTTTCCTGACACCCAACTCCATCCCCAAACCCCACCCCCCAAATGCCTCCCCTTCCATCCCCGTTCCCTCTGACCCCCTGACGAGCACTCAGCCCTTCTGCTGAGGATCTGAATCACCCAGCAACATTCCTGTCTCCTCTGCTTCTTGACTGTGATCCAAATTTAGACCCAGAGTAGAAGGGATGATCTTTGGGGCTTAAATTTCATAAAACAATCAGTTCTTAGGAGAAGTCAGAAAACACGGTGAAAGACGAGGATTTGCATGAGGGACTAGAAAGAAAAGAACAATTGTTCTGGGTAAAAGAGAGGGTCTGTGTGGAGTGTGGTGAGGAAGGAGGAAAAAATGGACATATTTAGACCAAATGAAATGATTCAGAGGAAATCTGAGAAGAAAAGTTTAGATAGAGCAGCATGAAGTTGATCTGCCTGGAAAGAAAGATAAAGAGTGTGTGACGGGAATGACCCAAAACAACGACAAAATGCTCCAAATAGGCGCACTGTTCGCATGAGAAAGGAATGCAGACAGCACCAAGCCGCTGAGGAACCTCTAGAAAACAAGAGAAGGTGACAGGGGATGAGGTCATCTCAAACCAGATAAACGGGGAGGCTTTCTGTTGATTGAGAGGCTTTCTCAAAAGGTAGGGCTCATGTTGGCTTGCCACTGCCGGGAAGTCAGGGCACTGAGGCCTTCTGGAATTTTCTGTTCAACAAACAGACACAGGGAGGGCTCCAGAAGGCCAGGCAGTTGCCAGTCTACCAGAAACAGCTACTATGGGTCAAAGGTCAAAGCAAGCAGGGTGTCTGTCAGTTTACGAGTTGCCCCAAGCAAGCATGTCTCGCTTCTCACTTTTAAGGACCACAGGGCCTCTTACACAGTTCCCATGCCTCCTACCCGGAGACCAATCCTTTCTTCCTGTGATGAAATACCTAAACTGAACAACATCCAATTGCAGTGGCTCTTAACCTGTGTTGGGGAGAAATCTGGTTGAGGCTCTGGGCCCTCTTCCCAGAAAAATGCACACAGGCTCAGACACATCCAAGTTTACTCCCCGTTTACGCAGCTTACACCCTCCCTAGGGCCTGTCTCTTGAATAACAGCTCCTAAACTCACTCACTTAATCAAGAAAGTATTTATTGAGTGCCAACAACACGTCAGGTACTGCTCTGGGCACCAGGGACACAGGGATCCTCGCCTCATGGAGAGGACCTTCCAGTTTATATTTGAGCCCTCAGATGATCAGAAAGTCTGGGGAAGCAGACAGGGCATTTGGTGATTCTGACATGGGGCCAGGATCAGGACCTGCCAACCCAAGGAGCCCCAGGTCAAAAGCCCTCTCTGTACGAAGAGCGAGGAGGAATGTATTTAAAGCATGTACTCTAACTGGGAAGCTCGGAGCCTGCTGAGGGAGCAGAGAGGGAACCAGCACTTTGCAAAAATGTTTGGCAGAATCTTGTAAAGTTGGACATATATTTGACCTAGAAATTCTACTCCCAAACATATATACCCAAGAGACATGTGCACACCAGAAGATATACCCAGGGACTTCCCTGGTGGTCCAGGGATAAAGAATCTGACTTCCAATGCAGGGAACACAGATTCGATCCCTGGTTGGAGAACTAAGATTCTACATGCCACAGGGCAACTAACTCCATATGCTGCAACTACAGCAGCTTTCATGATGCAACGAAGACCCAGCACAGCCTAAATAAATAAATAGCTTTTTTTTTTAAAGCATATAAAACAGCCACCAACTATCCCTGGTGTTCACATCACTGTGTAATCCCTTCTCCTTGAGTGTGGGCAGGACCATATCTTACTTTTAACCAACAGATGCTGCAAAGGTGATGGAGATGTCATTTCTGTGATTGTGTTACATAAGATTGTAACTTCTACCTTGCCAGGAGACTCTCTGGATGGACTCTCATTTTCATTGATGAAGCAAGCCACCTTACAGAGAGGTCTATGTGGCAAGAAACAGCACAGGATCTCTGGCTAACAGCCAGCAAGGAGGCGAGGCTCTCAAACTAACAACTCTCAGGGAAATGAATCCTGCCAACCATTACATGAACTGGAAAGTGGATCCGTCTCCATCTGAGCCTCAGATGAGACCCCCGCCCTGGCCACCTCTCTGATTGCAACCTGGCAGAGACCCTGAGCAGGGGACCCAGAGAAGCAGTGCCTGGATTCCTGACCCATAGAAACTATGATACAGTGAGTATGCATTGTTTTGAGCCACTAGTTTGCCATAATTTGTTGTGCGCAAATAGATAAACTACTAGAGTATAATGTGGCTTCCCCAATCTGCCCGCAATGCAGGAGCCACAGGAGACATGGGTTTGATCCCCGGGTCAGGAAGATTCCCTGGAGGAGGGCACAGCAACCCACTCCAGTGTTCTTGCCTGGAGAATCCCTGGACAGAGGAGCCTGGCAGGCTACAGTCCACAGGGTCACAAAGAGTCAGACACGACTGAAGCGACTTAGCACGCATGCAGAGTGTAAGGCGATGCAGTCATGAGAATGAATGAATCACAACTATGTCACACAGCATGGTTGAATCTCACACCGTTGATTGAAAGAAAGCAGGCAGCAAATGGAATCTGTATGATCCCATTTACATGAAGTTCAAAAAGAAGCAGAACTAATCTTTGATATTGGAAGTCAGACTAGTGGGAAGGAGATGACCAGAAGGGAGCACAGGGAGAGTTCTCAGGAGGGTGGAGATGTTCTGCTTCTTGATTTGGGTTCCGGTTAGGGTGGGTGCATACATTTTGTGGAAATTCTTCAAGTATATATTTATGATTTGTGCACTTTTCAAGATGTATATTATTTTAAAAAAAGAAAAGAAAACAAACAAGTTTATAAAAAAGAGTGTGCTGGAGTCAAACAGTCAGGGTTCAAATCCTGGACCCATCACTTACAAAATTTGTAACTGGGCAAATTATTTGACTTCTCTATGCCCGCTTCTGTAAAATGAGTTAGGCTAAAAATTAAATAAAACAGTGCATGGCATAGTGGCTGGTATCTAACAAGCCTCAATAAATCTTAGCTAGTTATGTTATCCTCATTCATAATGGTTCATTGTTAATCTCAAAAAAAAAAAAAGTAGTGGAGGTTTGTTTGCCCAGATGCCTGGAAGTCAAATTTATGGAGCTGTCCTGCAGGTACCACCCCACAGAGACCAGCTGGGTTCTCAGAATCCCTCTAGCAGTGCTCAGGGGAGGAGCTCAGCCTGCCTCTGACACCCACGCCCAGAAAGATCCCTGGGCAACAAGCAAGATGATACGGGGCTGTTCAGAGGTCAAGTTTGCTCTGGGTTGGGACTGAGAGGATGCAAATCAAAGTTCTCCCCAGGGGAGAGAACTTGTGCCCAGGCTTGAGATTGGACTGTCCTTCCATATCATCAAGAAAACAACAGAAAACAAACAAACAAAAACAGACAATAATGCAAACATTCACAGAGGCAGTCTGTTGTATCAAGCATAGTTCAGGACTTCACACATATTAACCTATTGGCTCTTTACAGTCAATGCTGTTATTAATCTCCATTTTACAGGTGAAAGAAGTGAGGCAAAGACAGAATAAAACACACAAAATCAGTCCCATCATAGATGGGGTCAGCATACTTCATCTGCAGTTTTCAAACAGAAGAGACAGACTGTCTCCCCTGGCGAAACTTTGATTTGCAAGAGAAATGAATGTCTCAGACCAGCCTTGCTTCTGAGAAAAAAAAAACAAAAACAAGTGGGTGTTTTCTCATTTTCTGCCAGAAGCAGGGGTTAGCACAGGTGCATTGGGCCTCAGTTACTAGCTGTAGTTTTGTGTTATGAATTTATTTTTGTGAGTCTGTGTGTGTGTGTATAAACCTGCATTTACTTAGCCCAGAAGGTCAGGTTATTAATGGACTGGGGAGCCTCTAGTGGCTCTTTGCTCTTCCATCTGTCACCCAACTCAACAGCTTAGCTACTTCCTGCTTTTCATGCTCCCTCTCTCTCTTTCTCTCTCTTCCTCTCCCTTTCCCCTGTTCCAGCTCTTTCCCTGGCTCTCTCTCACCCCTTAAAGGCTGGGCAACCTCCCTGCCTCTCCCAGCGTTCATTTCATGTAGGAATGCAGGGGGCAAACAGGCAAGTCTGGGGCAGGGGCCCAGCTGGAGTGCTCTCCTCAGTCAAGGACGATCCAGGGGACTTCCCTGGTGGCGCAGTGGATAGGAATCTGCCTGCTAAGGCAGGGGACACGGGTTTGATCCCTGGTCCAGGAAGATTCCACATGCCACGGAACAGCTAAGCCTGGGCACTACAACCAAGGAAGCCTTCCTGCTTAGAGCCCACAGGCCATAACTACTGAAGCCCACGTGCCTAGAGACTGCGCTCCACTGTAAGAGAAGCCACCATAATGAGAAGCCCATGCACCACAACGAATAGTAGCCTCCACTCGCTGCAACAAGAGACAGTCCAGGGCACCCAAAAATAAATGAATAATAATAATGGCCATCCAGGGAAATTAACTGGGGCAGAAGGAGATTTTATGGGGCAGAGGTCCTGCAGGAAGGAAGCCGGGTGGGTAGCAGGAGTGCTCGCTAACAAGCCCCAGGTGCTCCCTCCTAGCCTCAGTCCCCTTTCCATCAGCCTCAGGCACTGCCCAGCCTTCAGGACAAACAGGAACCTAGCCTGCTCAGGGCTGAGGGAAAACAGGTGGTGAGCATGTGGTGGTGACAGCTGTCACCTGTTAAGTCCCCAGGGAAATACCTTCCCGTCACAGTCATCTCGATTCGAATCCTGCCAGATTTTCTGGCTGTGCCACTTTGGGCACATACCTCCGTGTCTCTTGAGCCTTACTTCCCTGTTAAACTGGGAGTCATTTGATAGAAGTAATACTCATCACGACATCTTTGAGTTCTTCTGTGCAGAGCTCAGTGTTCTGGGTGTTTCACTCACGCCTACTGCACCAGGTTATAGTGAGGATTAAGTGAGATGATCCAAGAGAAGGATTGAGACATGCTCAGCAGGTGGAAATCCCCGAGTTAACATCACTCACTCCAGTATCATGAGGACAGCTGGCAACAACAGAACTGGGTCCCAAACCCAGGCCCTTCCGACCCCAGTGTTTGGATGTTCATGGAGATACAGTACAGCCTTGGTAGCCACCCAGAGCTCAGTAAGACTGATTGATTACAGGCATCAAGGAGCCCATAGAAACTAGAAATCTCTAATTTTTTTTTTCTTCAAGGTTTTTGTTTTTGGTTTTTAGGGTTGTTTTTTTTTTTTTTTTTGCCATGCTCTGTGGCTTGCAGGATCTTAGTTCCCCCACCAGACACTGAATCCAGGCCACGACAATGAAAGCATCAAGTCCCAACCACTGGACCACCAGGGAACTCCTCAAGGGCAGTGTTTTTAATACCCCATCATTGCAAAGTACAACTCTCACTCATCCCAGGATATGCTGATATAAAGCCACAAGTTAACTAGGGTGACTTATCCTCTGTTTTTGACATTTAAATGGATGACAAGGAATTGGGTCCCAAGACATTCCCATACCCTTTGAGATGTGGCCACTTGTGGGGAAGGGTGTCCAATCAGGATTTGGCATTTTCTGCTCCCTGTTCTGAATGTCAACTTTGTTCTTGGTTTAGTATTTCCTCACTGAGAGATGGACTAGTGGCAACATATGCTCTCCCAAGCCTAGCAGGGGGCATGGGCTGCTCCAGCTCCAGGCCAGCCCGGGTGGGCTCCATAGGGTCTGGCTGGCAGTGAGCAAGTCGTATTCTGCGCTCATGGTGATAACACTAAAGATAAGCATGGAGATGGGAGTGAGGCTGGAGAGGGGTCCTGGCTGGAGAAGCCTAGGTCCTGGGTAAGGACAGTTCAGCTCCAGCAGCCCAAGAGGTTGCAGGCAAGACTGGGGCAGGTGGCAAAGGCTTCCCCTGCTCATTCATTCATTTAGGTACTGTTCTAGGTACTGGGGATTCAGCAGTGAACAAAACAGGAAAAAAAATCCCTGCCCTCATGGAGCTTAAATTGGGGTGGAGGGAGGAGTTGGGAGTGGGGAGATAGACAATAAATAAGATAAATAAACTAAATAAATGGCATGCTAGGTGATACATGGTAAGACAAAGGGAAGGGCAATACAGTGAAGTTTTTGTTTTGTCGTTCATGTTGACTTTTTTGGAGGGGGCGAGCCACAGAGCTTAGTTCCCTGACCAGAGACTGAACCCGAGGCCCTGGCAGTAGAAGTGTGGAGTCCTAACCACTGGCTGTTGCTGTTTAGTTGATAAGTTGTGTCCAACTCTTTGCAACTCCACAGACTGTAGCCTGCCAGGCTCCTCTGTCCATGGGAGTTCCCAGGCAAGAAGACTGGAGTGGATTGCCATTTCCTTCTCCAGGGGATCTTCCCCACCCAGGGATCAAAGGGTGTCTCTAATGTCTCCCGCATTGTCAGGCAGGTTAAGTAAATGCAAAGGCCCAGAAGCAGGAAAGTTCCTGGGGAGTTGAACCTGACCCTCCCTGTTCCTTTGAAGTTACCACTCAGGTCCTGGCCTTTGCGGTCACACCTCATACTTTCCTAGAGTCTTTCTGGTTGAAGGGAACTAGCGAAGGCAGAACCTTCCAGGCTGACTGAGGGCCTGGAAGAAATTTCTAGGGACAGGTTCTGGGAAGTAAAAGTGAAAGTGTTAGTTATTCAGTCATGTCTGACTCTTTGCGACCCCATGGACTACAGCTCACAAGGCTCCTCTGTCCATGGAATTTTCCAGGCAAGAGTGGGTTGTCATTCTCTTCTCCAGGGTATCTTCCCGACCCAGGGATAGAACCTAGGTCTCCTGCATTGCAGGCAGATTGTTTATTGTCTGAGCCACCAGGGAAACCCAGGTCTCTGCAACACAACTGCAGGGCTGAATAAATCCTGGGGTTTTGCCATGCTCTTAACCAATGCACAAGGAATTGGCAATAATGCATCAAATTCATTCCTGGACCATGCTCCAGACCTGCTTAATCAGCATCTCTGTGGTCTGTGCCAGGGAATCTGCATTTCTAAGAGCCCTCTAGGCATGTGTGAGCATCTTAACCGTATATTCCATCCCACACCAATCTCTGTGATTGCCTCTCTTTCATCTTCTAATTGACAAGGATGGAGTCTGCCATCTTTCATCTTTTTTGTATAAATGTTTTGAGTTTGTCTGGGGGCAACTTGTCAGTCATTTCCTGCCAGGGAAATGGGGTGTTCTGTATGTGGTCAGCAGGGCTGTTCTGCTCTCAAATAGAAGGGGTTGACCTGAAAAAGTTGAGAGGAGATGGGATTGGCATGTCTTCTCCACACACTCCATCCATCCCCACCCCCGACCCAGTCCTAGGCCCGTGGATGGGTAGATGGGGGGCTTCTTAAAAATCTGATCCGGGTCAACATTGGGGCCACCGTCTGACACTTGTAGAGCCTCAGGTGATGTTTGTAGAAATAAAGAACAAATGAATGAATAAATGTCAGTTCTGCCAGGGAAGGACAGAACAGCAGGATTGTGGGCTTGTAAATAACCTCTTTCTAGCAAACCCCGGGAGATAGTGAAGGACAGGGAAGCCTGGCGTGCTGCTATCCATGGGGTTGCAAAGAGTCAGACATGGCTGAGCGACTGAACAACAGTGGAAGAATCCTTCATCCTTTCAAAATTATTCCTTCCTCCCCACCCATCCCCCATATCCACACCCACCCCCAGAAGTGGTGGTCCCCCCCACCTTACCCTATTCTTTTCTACTCTGCAACAGAGAGAACTAGATATTTGGGAGGGGCGGTACTAACCTCCAAACTTCTAGTTCAGCTCCACTACCCTGCCATGCCTGACCACCCCCTCCCAACGCACCCAGCTTAGACCAAAAGAGAGTAGGAAGGATTATAGAGTCTGCTTCTTCCTCGATGAAAAACTTTGGGTTACCTCTGTGACCACCGAGACAATTTCCCCGTCCGCGAAATGGGGCTGGGTACCCCTAGACCGCAGATCTGGGAAGGCTAGCGACACTGCGGCCGGCTATAATTCGCCGGGTGCTCGCTGCGCAGCGCCCCTCGCAGGCCACGCCCCTCACCCGCGCGGCTGGCCCGGCGGCGTTGCCATGGCGACGCGCGTACACAGGCCGGGAGGGCGCGCGGGCTGCGGGCCGCCGGCTGGAGACTCCGCGGGAGCGCGGCCGGGCGGCCTCGCCCGGAGCGAGCCTGGCGCCTCCCGAGCGGGCCGGGCTCTTGGCGGAGGACGGGACGTGGGCTTCTTCCTCTGGCCAGGTGAGAGTGACACGTAAGGAGGCGGCGGGCGGAAACCCGGGCCGGAAGAGGCCAGCCCTGCTAGGTCAAGGGCTGGCGGTGCCCCACCCGAGGCCGAACTCCTCTCAGATCGAGGCTTGGGTCGCCAAGAGCACCCCAGACAAGCTATCCCAACACCAGCCCTTCCTTCCTGAATGCAGCCCCCCCGCCCCCACCCCGAGGTAGCCTGCGAGGAAACTTCAGGCACCTGCTTGGCACCAGCTTTTGGATGTCCTGGGGGTACGCTGAAATTAAGAGAGGAACCCTTGTTTCCCCTGATTTATAGACAATACCCACCGAATGGTCATAAACCCCCCCCCCCCCCCACCTCTCCTTAAGGAACTTCGAGGCCTTCTGTGGCCCTCAAAAGAAGTTTTGCTCCTATAGCCCAATTCTGAGCCATCCAGAGTGGTCAGGAGGAATGCAGATGATTTTAGCTCTTTTGCTCTTTATTGTAGTGGGTGCTCCATGGCCCTGAGTGAGAATGAATTCACAGAGCTAAACACATTCAAATTACTTTCTGCCGTGTTTTCAGACAAAGAAGTGATGCACAGGGCAAGATTAAGGTGGAGAAATCTTGTCCAGTCCAAAAGCTAGAGATAGAATTTAGATTCTCCAAGAAGTTATCTAGGATAGATGCCGAAAGGAAAAATGAAAGTAGTTACTGTCAGAGACTCCTAGTCGCTGGCCACACTGGCTTGCTTGGAGGTGTCATTTTTATTTTCACTCAGTCTGCAAGTGTTGCCCAAGTACCTCTGTGTGCCAGGCACTGCCCTGGCACTGGAGATGATGCCCTGCACAGAACAACTGCAAAGGGTGTGAGGTTTTACTCTGTTTGAAACTTAGCCTGCCCGGCTTATAGGTACTGGCAGAAGACAAGACTCCTGGGCCAGAAACTAAGAACTTTACCGCTCACAGCACAGCAGACACAACCGGCAGCCAGAGCTACTTATGCACAGGGATGCCTGTTGCCCTGAAAGTCCCTCGGGGTGGTGAAGAACAGCCAGGGTGGCTGTTGTACATGCAGTGAGTCTGTGTCCCAGATAAGAAACTCCAAACTTAGGAAATCTCAGTCTTTGAAAGGGGCTGCTAGCAAACCTGCCTGACTTTAGCCTCAGAAGGAGCTATTGTCTTTATTATAAACATTACCTTTATCCTCCAGGCTGTTTGCCATATAAGCATCCTTGGAAGGATGGTGCAGGACAAAATCTTTCAGTGCCTTTGCTCTGAAGATGGGTATGAGCACTAGAAACCCATGAAGAATTGCTTCTTAACAAAATCAAGGGACTTCTGTGGCGGTCCAGTAGTTAATTCCACGCTCCCAATGCAGGGGGTGAGAGGGCTCAGCCCCTGGTCCAGAAACTGAGATCCCGCATGCCACACAGTATGGCCCAAAACCCAAGACAAAATCAACACAGTTCTGGTTTTCCAGGAATATATAGCTTAGCAAATGAAAGAGAAACAGACAGCAAACACAACTAAATAAAGGAATAAGAAGAGGTCGGAGAATGATAAGTAAGAGGAAGGAAACCCAGCAGGGGAAAACTTAACAGGGGAATAACATGACTGAGGGCAACTTTAGCCACGGTGATCAGGAGGTTGCCCCAAAGGGGGGCATCTAAGCAGAGAGAAGACATCAGCTTTGGGGTCGTCTCAGGGGACAGCTGACAAACAAATATATACATGACCCAAGTTTTAAGTTTTAAACTAGTGGCCTGTCCTGTGGTTTTCCTACAACAGAGACATTTCTTGAAAGTTTACTTTTTAGATTAATTGCTAGATAACATGGTGCTCTGCCAATGAAGATTAATAACTGAAGGCAATAGAGCATGGTTGTTTGGAAAGGGGAAATGTCTTTCCCCTGTGTTCATGACAGTGAACTTAAATTTTATTTCTCATTATATGGAAACATCAGTATTAGTGGGACATTCACAGGCCTCAGAGTTTACAGATATAAACTACCCTGCTTATTTTTATTTCTCTTATCCCCAGGTAGAGTCTCATCTTCCTTTCAGCATATAGAATGCTGGTTTTAAAGACTTTCTGTTGTTTCACGTCCCAAGCATCAACAGATCGTGCAATTCCCCCACCCCACTCTGCCCCACCAGCAACACTGGAGATTTGTGCAGTGGTTATAGACTAAGGTCCAGAGTTGTCACACACTATTGTGTGACCTTAACCTCTCTGAGTCACAGTTTCCTCTTCTGTAAAGTGGGATAATACTGACACCTACCTTGCAGGGTTGTTCTGAGAATGAAAAGAGGCAATGTCTGTAAAAGGATAGCCCAGTGCCTCACACTTAGTAGGGGTTCATCCTCACACTTGGTAGTGGATGAAATGGTGGAGATGTTGATGGAAAACAGAACCAGACCAGAGACTTGTTACAGTCACACACAGATGACTTTTGTTTTCATTTGTTTGTTTTTTGTTTTGTTTTTAATAGTATGTTTTTTCTTTTTTCTTGTTAAAAAATCTTTACTTATTTGGCTACATCCGGTCTTAGTTGTGGCACATGGGTTCTTTGATCCTCATTGTGGCATTCAGGATCTTGGACAACCATGGAAGCCTCTAAATGACTTTTGTCTTTATCCACAGTACAACTAGTTCACACTTCAGTGGCCTTTCAGTTGAAAAGAGACTTTCTTAACAAGGTGTTAAGATGGAGGATGTCACACTGTGTAGCCGGACATCTCTCAGATTGGAATTCAAGTATTGTGTCACGTGAATTATCATCAACATCTTGAAACCTGCCGAAGGCAGGAATACTGAAGTGGGTTGCCATGCTCTCCTCCAGGGGATCTTCCCAGCCCAGGGATCGAACCCAGGTCTCCCACATTGTAGGTGGATCCTTTACTGCCTGAGCAACCAGGGAACAACCTATACAACCAAAACACACATACAGGACTTACTTTGAACCGCGTTGAAATATAAAATGGGTGGAAGGATACATGGGTAGATATGTGATAAAGTAAATATAGTAAAAGGTCAGTTGTGGAATCTGGGTTGTGGTTATATAGGAGTTCACCATCTACTTCTTTCAACTTTTCTGTGTATTTCACATTTTCATAATTAAAACACCAGGAAAAAATAGGTACAGAGTCCTGACTAAGCTATAATCTTAATACTTTGTCTTTGGAAATCATTCTGTTTTTCTACCTAAATATATAACAGAATACAGTGACTTAAAAGAAAGTATCATCTAATGCCCATTTCCTTGATGATTTACTCTTCTGCACTTTAAAAAGCTCTTTAGAAGGTTGGGATTCCTAGAGTCAAAGTTCATGAAACCCAAGATTAGTAATAGTAATAATCACAGTAGGAGCAAAGTGTGTTTAGCGAACACCATTTTAGATGCTTCACATACATCACTGCATTCAATCCTCACAAAACCCTTTGGGATACAGAGTATTACTAGCCCCATTTTACAGATGAGAAAACTGAGGTTTACAGAGAGAATAAGTAATTCAACCAGAGTCACAGAACTAGTAAGTGGTAGGTCAGTAATTCTTAGTACTTGATTATGGCAAATATCTAACCTCAAACTAAGCTTAGTGGGAGTTGGAGAGTGATTATCAGTGGAATTCAGATTTGTTTTTGGGTTGTTTTTGCTGTTGCTTGTTTGTGCTCTGAGTTACATAAAGGGTATCCTCTGATAATCAGAACCAAGCTTATCTATGACAGATATCAGTGTTAAAGATAGTCTTAAAAATGTGAAGAATTGTAAGTATGATCATTGTTAAATCCATCTATCCACTCCTACCTCTGCTGATTTTCCTTTTGTGACATTATGGTATATTTCATTCATTCTAAATATGATATTGAATAATTAGAGGACTTTTTCTAACCAGATTTGTTTCCGCAAACCTTTTCTAGGGAAAGCAGAGAATATGAAAGCCTATCTAAAGAGCGCGGAAGGCTTTTTTGTCTTGAATAAAAGTACTACGATTGGAAGGCATGAAGACTCAGACCTTGTTTTAGAGGTAAGATCTCTTCCTGCCCAGTCCCCACCCCTCCCAACCCTGCAGAAGCCCCATCCCCTGTGGACTCCGATCTCTTCTGAAACACAGCCTCTGGCTAATAGCCACTGCCTTCCTCCATGTGCTTTGTTGTTGTTTAGTCACTCAGTTGTGTCCAACTCTTTGTGACCCCATGGACTGCAGCACGCCAGGCTTCCCTGTCCTTCATCATCTCCCAAAGTTTGCTCAGGTTCATGTCCATTGAGTCCATGGTGCTATCTAACCGCCTCATCTTCAGTGTGCTACCAATACCAGTTGTCAGATGTGCTGGAGCTCCTTGGCACATGTGGTAAGAATGAGCAGGATGCAGAGTGAGATGCGCCTTCTGTCCTTTGCTGACCGTGTCTGTTCTGCGATGTTCCACCCAGGATCCCCTCCCCCGCTGCCTGATGGGGCCGTTTAGAAAGTGGACATGGAGCTAGTGCTTGACCTTCACCTGCTCCAGGTCTGGCAGCCAGTGCCACCTGAAGTGCCCAGCTTGACAAATAGCCTCTTGCCCTTTTCAGAGCTTCTGGAGACTGTTGTGGGTCCCTCGGAGCCCTCCCCCACCCCCACCTCCAAGTAGTAAATCAGGGTAATCCTTGGGCATAACCATGGTATCCTCTCATTTCATTTCATTCTCTGTGTTAGCTGTGGCTTGGTCCACAGTCCCAGCTTGATGACAGCCAAAGAAGTCGGAAGAAAGTAAGGAGTTAGTCAAAACAGTGGCTTTGGGAGCACTCTCGTCCCCCTTCTGATGTCTGTGTCGAAAGCTTTCTCCGTCATTTTTCACTTTAATAAAACTCTGCTACGCACACACACACACACACACACACACACACACAAACAGTGGCTTTGAGCCTTTTAAAATATTGAAAAGGGTTAAAATATTGAAAGAAAAATGCAGTGGAACTTATGACTATAAAAGGCAGGTCTTTTTCAGACTTCACTCAACAGATTGTTAAAAGGCTTTTCATTTTGAAATGACAGATTCACAAACAGTAGAGAGAGAATGGTACAAAGTGTGTATATAGTTCTGTCTCATTTTATCACGTGTATGACTTTGTGTGTAGCCGCCAAGATATAGAACTGACTTCCCAGGTAGCTCAAGTGGTAAAAAAAATCTGCCTGCCAATGCAGGAGATGCAGGTTTGATCCCTGGGTTGGGAAGATCCCCTAGAGGAGGAAATGGCAACCTGCTCCAGTATTATTGCCTGGAAAATCCCATGGACAGAGGAGCCTGGTGGGCTATAGTCTGTTGGGTTGTAACAAGTTGGACATGACTAAACAACTGAACACATACACACACCAAGGTATAGAATATTCCATCATCAAAGATCTCCCTTGTGATATTCTTCTTTTTTTTTAAATGTATTTATTTACTTAGCTGCACTGGGTCTTGGCAGCATGTGAGATCTAGTTCCCTGACCAGGGGTTGAACCCAGGCACCCTGCTTTGGCAGCTCGGAGTCTCACTATTGGACCACCAGGAAAGTCCCATGATATTCCTTCTGTGTTCACAATACTTTCCCCCACCACTATCCCCAAGTCGCAGCAACCACTAATCTGTTCTATATCTCTATAATTTTCATCATTGTGAGAATGTTACATAAATGGAATCTTAATGTCCATGACCTTTGCCATTGATTTTTTTTTTTAACTCAATGTAATGATTTTGACATCGATCTAGGTTATTAGTTTGTTCTTTTATTGCTGAGTAATAACCCATGTTATGGATGTACCACCTATGTTTAACCATTCACTTATTGAAGAACATTGTGATTCCATTAGGGGCTGTTATGAATAAATCTACTATGAACATTTATGAACAGGTTTTTCTGTGAACATAAGTTTTATTTCTCTGAGATGAATGCTTAGGAGTATGATTGCATGGATCAACATATATGTTAATATATATTCAGCTTGTGGGAAAACTGCCAGAATCTTATTCAGGGTGGTTGCACCATTTTTTAGTCCCACCAGCAGTGTATGAGACAGGGTTCTCTGCATCCCCAACAGCAGTTAGTATTAACACTGTTTTTTATTTTAGCTGTTTTAGTAAGTGTGTAGTGATGTCTTATCATAGTCTTAATTTGCATTTCCCAAATCGATAGTGATGTTAAATGTCTTTTCATGTACTTATTTGCCTTTTTCATACCCTCTTTGGTGAAATATCTCTTTATGTCTTTTAACCATTTCTAATCCAATTGTTTTTTCACCATTAAGTCTTGAGAATTCTTTATGTATTTTAGGTATGAGTCCCTCATCAGATAGATGGTTTGCAAGTATTTTCTCCCATCCATAGCTTGTCTTTTCATTTTCTTAGCAGTATATTTCACAGAACAAAAATTTTAACTTTTGATGAAGTCCAGGTCATTATTTTTTTCTTTCATAGATCATGCTCTTAATATCATCTGTAAGAACATGCCACCAAGTCCTTGATCCTGAGGATTTTCTCTTATATTTTCTTTGAAGTGCTTTATAGTTTTATGTTTAAATCTGTGAACTGTTTTGGGTTCACTTTTGTTTATGATGTGAGATTTAGGTCAATGTTCACTTTTATTGCATATGGATATTGAATTGTTCCAGAACCATTTGTTAAAAAGACTATCCTTTCTCTATTGAATTGCTTTTGCAAGTTTGTCAAAAACAATCTGGCCATACTCCTATGGGGGCTGTTTCTGAGTTCCCTAGTACGTTTCATGGATCTGTGAGGCAGTCCCTCCACCTTTATGTCACAGCCTTGATTACTGTCACTGTGTGAGTCTTAAATCAGGTAGAGTGACTCCTCCCACTTTATTATTCTTTAAATTTTCTAACCTATTCTAGTTCCTTTGCCTTTTCATTTACATTTTAATGTAAGCTGTCTGTATATACAAAATATCATGCTGTAATTTTGCTTGGAATTGTGTTTAGTCCTTCATTCAATGTGAGAATAATTGACATTATACTACATTGTCTCTCAATTCATGAACATGGTATATTTCTTCATTGATTCAGGTGGTCTTTGATGTCTCTCATGAGTGTTTTGTAATTTTTAGCATACAAGTTCTGTACATGTTTTGTTAGATTTACACTTCAGTAATTCTCTCTCTCTTTTTTCTTTTGAGTGATTGTAAATGGTATATGGGCTTCCCAGGTGGCACTAGTGGTAAAGAACCCACCTGCCAATGCAGGAGACGCAAGACACTCGAGTTTGATCCCTGGATAGGGAAAGATCCCTTGGGGGAGAGCATGGCAACCCACTCTAGTATTCTTGCCTGGAGAATCCCATGGACAGAGGAGTCTGGTGGGCTGCAGTCCATAGGGTTACAAAGAGGCAGACATGACTGAAGCGACTTAACGAACACACACACCCACACTCACACAATAGAATTGGTATTATATTTTTTATTTTGTTCATTTTTTATTTTTACATGTTCATTGACAGTATACGGAAATACAGTTGATCTTTGTATGCTCCTTAGTTTCTTGCAACCTTAACTGAACTTTCTATATAAGGGTTTTTGTAGGTTTCTTGGGATTTTATATATAAACAATCGTGTCATCTACAGTAAGATTAGTTTTATTTCTCCTTTCAGAAAAGAATATCTGAATGCCTTTCATTTCCTTTTCCTTGCTTTATTTCTCTGGTTAGCACTTCCAGGACTCTGTTGAATAAGAGTGGCATAAATCGTTTTTTATATTTGTTTATTTATTTGGCTGCATTGGGTCTTAGTTTCAGCATGCAGGATCTTTGTTTCATCATGCAGGATCTTCCATTGCAATGCACGGACTCTCTAGTTGCAGCATGGGCTTAGTTGCTCCATAGCATGTGTGGTCTTAGTTCCCTGACCAGGGATTGAACCCATGTCCCCTGCATTGCAAAGCAGACTCTTAACCACTGAACCACCAGGGACCCAGCATAAATCTTTATATTTGCTTGTTCCTGACCTTAGGGAAAGCATTCAGTCTTTCACAGTTAAGTACAAGGTAAGCTGTAGGTTTTTTGTACATGTTCTTACTAAGTGAGCAAGTTCCCCCCTTTATTCCTAGTTTTCTAAACTCAACAGATTTAAAACTAACTTCATGAACCTGCCCTTGAGATTCTTCTCCATGATGTGATTTCCTTTCAAGGACACAGAAAATCTGTGCAATATGCAAAGTTGAGGGGGGTGGAGGAAGAAAAAGAAGAATTGCAGTTTCTTCTTTATCATAACAAGGCATAGATTTGGGGTGGTTTTATTTCCTGTTCTGGGCTTCCCCAGTGGTTCAGTGGTAAAGAATCCACCTGCAGTGTAGGAGATATGGGTTCAATTCCTGGGTCTGGAAGATCTCCTGGAAAAGGAAATGGTAACCCACTCCAGTATGCTTGCCTGGAAAATTTCATGGATAGAGGATCCTGGTAAGCTACAGTCCATAGGGTCACAAAAAAGTCAGACACAACTGAGTGACTGAGGACATAAGTACCTCCTGTCTGATTAAAGTAGAGACAGGAGATCTCTGTTTTGAACCTGACTGTGTCAAGAAAATTAGAGATACCAAGGGAGCGCTTCATGCAAAGATGGATTCGATAAAGGACAGAAATGGTATGGACCTAACAGAAGCAGAAGATATTAAGAAGAGGTGGCAAGAATATACAGAAGAACTGTACAAAAAAGATCTTCATGACCCAGATATTCACAATGGTGTGATCACTCACCTAGAGCCAGACATCCTGGAATGTGAAGTCAAGTGGGCCTTAGGAAGCATCACTACGAACAAAGCTAGTGGAGGTGATGGAATTCCAGTTAAGCTATTTCAGATCCTGAAAGATTATGCTGTTAAAGTGCTGCACTCAATATGCCAGCAACTTTGGAAAACTCAGCAGTGGCCACAGGACTGGAAAAGGTCAGTTTTCATTCCAATCCCAAAGAAAGGCAATGCCAAAGAATGCTCAAACTACTGCACAATTGCACTCATCTCACACGCTAGTAAAGTAATGCTCAAAATTCTCCAGGCCAGACTTCAGCAATACGTGAACCGAGAACTTCCAGATGTTCAAGCTGGTTTTAGAAAAGGCAGAGGAGCCAGAGATCAAATTGCCAGCATCCACTGGATCATCAAAAAAGCAAGAGAGTTCCAGAAAGACATCTATTTCTGCTTTATTGACTATGCCAAAGCCTTTGACTGTGTGGATCACAATAAACTGTGGAAAATTCTGAAAGAGATGGGAATACCAGACTACCTGACCTGCCTCTTGAGAAACCTATATGCAAGTCAGGAAGCAACAGTTAGAACTGGACATGGAACAACAGACTGGTTCCAAATAGGAAAAGGAGTACATCAAGGCTGTATATTGTCACCCTGCTTATTTAACTTATATGAAGAGTACATCATGAGAAACACTGGGCTGGATGAAGCACAAACTGGAATCAAGATTGCTGGAAGAAATACCAATAACCTCAGATATGCAGAGGACACCACCCTTATGGCAGAAAGTGAAGAGGAACTAAAGAGCCTCTTGATGAAAGTGAAAGAGGAGAGTGAAAAAGTTGGCTTAAAGCTTAACATTCAGAAAACTAAGATCATGGCATCTGGTCCCATCACCTCATGGGAAATAGATGGGGAGACAGTGGAAACAGTGTCAGATTTTATTTTTTTGGGCTCCAAAATCACTGCAGATGGTGACTACAGCCATGAAATTAAAAGACACTTAATCCTTGGAAGCAAAGTTATGACCAACCTAGATAGCATATTAAAAGCAGAGACATTACGTTGCCAATGTAGTCAAGGCTATGGTTTTTCCAGTGGTTATGTGTGGATGTGAGAGTTGGACTGTGAAGAAAGCTGAGCACTGAAAAATTGATGCTTTTGAACTATGGTGTTGTAGGAGACTGTTGAGAGTCCCTTGGACTGCAAGGAGATCCAACCAGTCCATCCTAAAGGAGATCAGTCCTGGGTGTTCATTGGAAGGACTGATGCTGAAGCTGAAACTCCAATACTTTGGCTACCTCATGTGAAGAGTTGACTCATTGGAAAAGACCCTGATGCTTGGAGGGATTGGGGGCAGGAGGAGAAGGGAACAACAGAGGATGAGATGGCTGGATGGCATCACCGACTGGATGGACATGGGTTTGGGTAAACTCCGGGAGTTGGTGATGGACAGGGAGGCCTGGCATGCTGTGATTCATGGGGTCACAAAGAGTCGGACACAGCTGAGCGAGTGAACTGATAATGTTAAAAAACTCTAGTAATTTTTTTTGTAATGCAATAGGTCATTTTATTACTGGTGATGTACACTTGCCCTTTTCAGATAGGTTTCAGCAGTGAGTATATAGTTTATTTCTCCTAAAGAGCATGGAGAGTGAGCTGCTTGAAGATGTGATCAAATGTCTATCATCTTTTCTTCCTCAAAGACTATTTTCTAAAGAGCAATTTTAGGCTAACAGCAAAATTAAGAAAAAAGTTTATAGATATCCTGTATATCCTTCCGCCCAACACACATGCCCAAAGCCTCCCAGAGTATCCATCCACAGCAGAGTGGTCCATTTGCGGAAACTAGCAGTTTTTTAAAGTGGAGGTTTTGGAGATAGGTAGACCTGGGTTTTGAATCTCATTAGGCTACTTTGTGGCTGAGTGATTTCAACCAGACTAATCACTCTGAGCTCATTTTCCCTGTCTGTAAACCTCTTACCTCACAGGATGGTTGTTAGGGTTAAGTGAAAAATGCACATAAAGAGGCTGGCATGTGGTGCTCAGTAAAAGACACAGTGGTCATTGTTTTGGTCTCATAAGACTGAGAGACTCTCTCAGAAGAAGAGAATCCTCAGAGAGCTGAAGAATCCTCAGAGGGTTGAGATGAGGATCCACTGACATTAACAAGCTGTTTGGAAAAGGAAACCAATGAGGACAGTTACTAACCGGACAGGAACTAATTTACATTCATTGTGTAAAAATAAGTGACAGCTTCAGTTCAGTTCAGTTCAGTTCAGTTCAGTCGCTCAGTCATGTCCGACTTTTTGTGACCCCGTGAATTGCAGCACGCCAGGCCTCCCTGTCCATCACCAACTCCCGGAGTTTACTCAGACTCATGCCCATCAAGTCAGTGATGCCATCCAGCCATCTCATCCTCTGTCATCCCCTCCTCCTCTTGCCCCCAAGCCCTCCCAGCATCAGGGTCTTTTCCAGTGAGTCAACTCTTCACATGAGGTGGCCAAAGTACTGGAGTTTCAGCTTCAGCATCAGTCCTTCCAATGAACACCCAGGACTGATCTCCTTTAGGATGGACTGGTTGGATCTCCTTGCAGTCCAAGGGACTCTCAAGAGTCTTCTACAACACCATAGTTCAAAAGCATCAATTTTTCAGTGCTCAGCTTTCTTCACAGTCCAACTCTCACATCCACACATAACCACTGGAAAAACCATAGCCTTGACCAGATGGACCTTTGTTTGCAAAGTAATGTCTCTGCTTTTTAATATGCTATCTAGGTTGGTCATAACTTTGCTTCCAAGGATTAAGTGTCTTTTAATTTCATGGCTGTAGTCACCATCTGCAGTGATTTTGGAGCCCAAAAAAATAAAATCTGACACTGTTTCCACTGTCTCCCCATCTATTTCCCATGAGGTGATGGGACCAGATGCCATGATCTTAGTTTTCTGAATGTTAAGCTTTAAGCCAACTTTTTCACTCTCCTCTTTCATTTTCATCAAGAGGCTCTTTAGTTCCTCTTCACTTTCTGCCATAAGGGTGGTGTCCTCTGCATATCTGAGGTTATTGGTATTTCTTCCAGCAATCTTGATTCCAGCTTGTGCTTCTTCCAGCCCAGCATTTCTCATGATGTACTCTTCATATAAGTTAAATAAGCAGGGTGACAATATACAGCCTTGATGTACTCCTTTTCCTATTTGGAACCAGTCTGTTGTTCCATGTCCAGTTCTAACTGTTGCTTCCTGACCTGCATATAGGTTTCTCAAGAGGCAGGTCAGGTAGTCTGGTATTCCCATCTCTTTCAGAATTTTCCACAGTTTATTGTGATCCACACAGTTGAAGGCTTTGGCATAGTCAATAAAGCAGAAATAGATGTTTTTCTGGAACTCTCTTGCTTTTTCAATGATCCAGCAGATATTGGCAATTTGATCTCTGGCTCCTCTGCCTTTTCTAAAACCAGCTTGAACATCTGGAAGTTCTCGGTTCACATATTGCTGAAGCCTGGCTTGGAGAATTTTGAGCATTACTTTACTAGCGTGTGAGATGAGTGCAATTGTGCGGTAGTTTGAGCATTCTTTGGGACAGCTTACTGCTCCCCAAACTTAGTTTAAGAAATAAGTCACCACCACCAGCAACAGTCAGGTTAATTTATGAAGGAATCAGTTGCATTTCCAAAAGCGTGAGCTCATTTTGGCTCCCTGGAGAGCAGATGATACGGGAAACCCCAAGCATTTTGGGGATAGAGTTCTGATGAGTGCTTCTGTTTTCTCTTAGATAAATCATCTTCCCATGGTTTAAACAGGTTTGGGAGAGAAGAGTTGCTCTAAAGAGGGGTGTGGGGACATGGGTCCATTTGGAAGAATTGAAACCTGCAGACATGTCAGCATTTTCCAGTTTTATAAAACATGACAAGGTAAACATTGCCCCTCTGCTGACTTCTTTGGGCCTTTCTGTTCGGAAGGATCACCCGTTTTTTAAAAATTAGTTTTTCTTCATATATTTGTTTATTTTTGGCTGTGCTGGGCCTTCATTTCTCTAGCTGTGGCGAGTGAGGTCAACTCTGTTGCGGTGCACAGGCTCCAGGCACATGGGCTTCAGTGGTTGCAGCCTGTGGGCTCTAGTGTGAGGGCTCAGTGGTGGTGGCCCACAGCTTCTCGCCAGCATGTGGGAGCTTCCAAGACCAGGGATTGAACCCATGTGCCCTGCATTGGCAGGCAGATTCTTATCCACTGTGCCATCAGGGAAGTTCCCGAAGGATCCAGAAGGATCACCTTTGATTAGCTGTGAGCCATCCTGAAGAATCATTCGGCAGTCAGTTTATAGTTTATGTTATTGATGCCACTAGAAGTCATTCTACTAAATAAGATTCAGGGATGTGACGTGAAAGTCACTCAGTCGTGTCCAACTCTTTGCGACCCCATGGACTATATGGTCCATGGGATTTGCCAGGCCAGAATACCGGAGTGGGCAGCCATTCCCTTCTTCAGGGTATCTTCCCAACCCAGGGATCAAACGCAAGTCTCCCACATTGCAGGCAGATTCTTTACCAGCTGAGCCACCAGGGAAGCCAAGATTCAGGGATATGTATTAATAAAAACTCATCCTTCAGATTACCCAGAGGTTACATCTAGCAAATAAAAAAGATTGTTTTGTTTGTCTAGATCAATCCTTAAAAATAGGCAGTCATACTTCTAAAGAGTTCTATTCATCAGCAAGGCTGAAATATTGTTTGGAGTGTTTGTTTTGTAATAGTTTGACATCGTTTACTTTTTCCGATAATGGGAAGTAGTTCCACGTTTCTTGTTTTTAAAAATTGGGAAGAAACAAAGTATAAGGAAGAAAATAAAAGTCACTTGTAATCGTTTGGTTCAGGGAAAAATCAATATTGGTATCTGCAGGGTCTTACTGTCCAGATTTTTTCCCTATATCCTGTAAGAAGTTTAATTCCCTAAAGGCAATAGGAAGGCTGTTTATTTATTTATTTATTTATTTATTTTATTTTGGGCGGTGCTAAGTCTTGGTTGCTGCACAAGAATTTTCTCTAGTTGCAGCGAGTGGAGGCTACTCTTCGTTGAGGTGCACAGGCTTCTTATTGCAGTGGCTTCTCTTGTTGCCAAGCATGGGCTCTAGAGCACAGGTTCAGAAGTTGTGGCACACAGGCTTAGTTGCTCCAAAGCCTGTGGAATCTTCCCAGACCAGGGATCAATCCCATGTCCCCTGTATTGGCAGACAGTCTTAACCACTGAACCACTAGGGAAGCCCAGGAAGCCTGTTTATAGCCAGGCTAGTGAGAACTGTTCATAGTCAACAGTAAGAACTGTTATAATTCATTCATTCCACAATATTTACCTGGAGCCATAGCACCAAGGCAAGCCTAGGGATACAGTGATGGCGGGACTAGACATGGTCCCTGCAATCAGGAAGCTGCCTGGAGAGAGGGACATAAGTCAGATGATCCCACAAAGTTGTGACCAATTCCATTCCAAAACTGGGGCTCTAAAGCAAAGGAATATGGCGGACAAAAAGGACTTGACAAAGGGAGAAGGGAACAGTATATGCAAAGGTCCTGGGGTAGACCCAAGGGACTGAGAGAAAACCAGGGCATACAGGAGTCAGATTGGAAAGGAGGAGGTCTTGTGACAAGTAGGCCTTCTTCACATTGCAGTAAGGATTTTGACCTTTATCTGAAAAGCAATGGAAGAAGATTTGAAGGACTGTAAGTAAGGGGGAGTGGGCTTCCTGGGTGTCGCTAGTGGTAAAGAACCTGTCTGCAAACGCAGGAGACAAAAGAGACATGAGTTCAATCCCTGGGTCAGGAAGATCCCCTGGAGGAGGAAATGACAACCCACTCCAGTATTCTTGCCTAGAGAATCCATGGACAGAGGAGTCTGGTAGGCTACGGTCCATATGTTAACGAAGAGTCAGACGTGACTGAAGCGACTTAGCACACACGTATGCAAGCAAGGGAGACCTGCCAATGACCATCCTGGCTGCCATATGCATAGTCTCCCTTCCCCCCGTTTTACACACTCCAAAGCCTCAGCCTTGCTTATTTCAGAGTTAAACCTTTCAAATTATAATTTATGTGATTTGATGTGCCTTGCGAGCTATAATTTTTAGAGTTGGATGTGGCTATTGCCTATAGTCTACTGAGAAAGGGGCTCATTTCTTCCAGAATAAAAAAAAAACCCCACAAGCCAGTGGTTGGATTTTCCATTGGTATAAAGTGAAAGTGTTGGTTGTTCAGTTGTGTCTGACTCTTTGCAACCCCATGGACTGCAACCTGCCAGGGTCCTCTGTCCATGGAATTCTCCAGGCAGGAATTGGAGCGGGTTGCCATTTCCTTGTCCAGGGGATCCACCCCACCCAGGAATCAAACCTGGGTCTCCAGCATTGTAAACAGATTCTTTACCATCTGAGCCACCATTTTGTGTAAGAGTATATAAACACTGTATATAAGAGTGCTTGCTAAACATGGGCTCCTAGACTTTCTGATCCAGTGGGTTTGGGGTAAGGCCCAGGAATCTTCATATTTATATGCTCCCCAGGTTCAGGTCAGAGTGGGGTCCCCTGGAATTGGTTCCAGGACCACCAGTGTTCCCTTCCTGTCCCTTCTTGATTGGTGCTTCTTCCCTTCTGATGTTCTGGGAGCTCCTGCCTTTGTGTGTGTGTGTGTGTGTGTGTGTGTGTGTGTGTGTGTGTGTATTATTTCAACAAACTTTGTTTTGAGGAAGAGAGAAGCGAAGGTTAAACAGTGAAGGGCTGACTGTGTAAGGACTCCCCGTTTAAGGGACTCCCCGAGTCCCATCCTGGGAAGGTTCCAGGATCCCCTAGAAGACTGAGGTATAGGACAGCCCAAGTCATTTCAGGGCTGAGGCTGGGATGGTGGAGATGGAAGAGAAGGAGAAAGGACAGAAATGCCCAGGGGATGAAATGCCGATGCCCGCACCTCTGACCCTCAGTGACCAGCATCCCAGAACTGCTGCTTCTCATGGGTGGAGTGATCTGTCCAGCCTGTGTCAGCACTTCTCAGGTGGGATCCGAGGCTCGCTGCTCCACACGACCAGGTGGCACTTGTCTCTTTCCCTGGCACCTGCGGTTCTGGGCTGCCTCTTAGAAAAGAACCAGAGTCGACATCTTACTCTTTTTTATTTGTTTATCTTCTTACAAGACAATTCCAGAAAAACATCTACTTCTGCTTCATTGACTATGCTTAAGCCTTTGTGTGGATCACAATACACTGTGGAAAATTTTTAAAGAGATGGGAACACCAGACCACCTTACCTGCCTCCTGAGAAACCTGTATGCAGGTCAAGAAGCAACAGTTAGAACTAGACATGGAACAATGGACTGGTTCCAAATTGAGAAAGGAGTACATCAAGGCTGTATATTGTCACCCTGGTATTTAACTTATATGCAGAGTATGTAATGCAAAATGCCGGACTGGATGAAGCACAAGATGGAATCAAGATTTCAGGGAGAAATATCAATAACCTCAGATATGCAGATGACACTACCCTTATAGCAGAGAGTGAAACGGAACTAAAGAGCCTCCTGATGAAGGTGAAAAGGAGAGTGAAAAAGCTGGCTTAAAACCCAGCATTCAAAAAACGAAGATCATGGCATCTGGTCCCATCACTTCATGGGAAATAGATGGGGAAACAATGGAAACGGTGAAAGACTTTATTTTCTTGGGCTCCAAAATCACTGCAGATGGTGACTGCAGCCATGAATTTAAAAGACACTTGCTCCTTGGAAGAAAAGCTATGGCCAATCTAGACAGCATATTAAAAAGCAGAGACATTACTTTGCCAACAAAGGCCCATGTAGTCAAAGCTATGGTTTTTCCAGTAGTCATGTATGGGTGTGAGAGTCAGACCATAAAGGGGGTTAAGCGCCGAAGAATTGATGCTTTTAAACTGGTGTTGGAGAAGACTCTTGAGAGTCCCTTGGACTACAAGAAGATCCAACCAATCCATCCTATAGGAAATCAGTCCTGAATATTCATTGGAAGGATTGATGCTGAAGCTGAAGCTTCAAAACTTTGGCCACCTGATGGAAAGAGCCAACTCATCAGAAAAGACCCTGATGCTGGGAAAGATTGAAGGCAGGAGGATAAGGGGATGACAGAGGATGAGATGATTGGATGGCATCACTGACTTGATGGACATGAGTTTGTGCAAGCTCCGGGAGATGGTGAAAGATAGGGAGGCCTGGTGTGCTATACTCCATGTGGTCGCAAAGAGTCAGACATGACTGAGCTACTGAACAACAAGCAAATTCACCCAAGCAATTTTTCTCTAAAAGAAATGTAAATTCATGTCTGTACAAAGATTTCTGACATCATCATCTTATTTATTATTCTCAAACAGGATTACTGGAATAGTCTTTTTATCTGCATTTCACAGATGGGAAGGTGTGTCTGCTGTGTCCAGGGACAGGTATGGCTGTAACTCAGATGAGCACGGCCACATTGCCCACCAGAGGTTCCCCGATGTGGCGTCCTGCCAGCAGTGGGCGTCCCTCTCCCACTCCCTCCCCAGTATAGGGTGTTGTCCACCCATTGGACCTTCGGTGATCTACAGGGTGAAGTATAGTACCCGTGTCATTTTTGTTCACACTTCTCTTATTCTGAGTGAACACCTGCGCTTTGAGATATAAGGTGACAAGTGGTCTCTCTGTGGGGAAATCCACAGAATGAAACAGACCGGAGGAGGGTACAGTTGCCAGCTCCCCATCTGTGCCCACCACCCGCCGTGTCATCCTTCCTGGATTGCACTCCCGTCCCACCCCTTTCCCCACCCCCACGCCGTCCTACCCCTGACTCCAGCCCGAGTGCTCCTAACTCTGGGGGGTTCACCTGTCTGATCTCACCAGTCCTCGGGGAATTTTTTTGTCCCCTGTTTGAGAACTGGCAGCTGATTTCATCTGTCAGTTCCCACCACAGCAGTTGATGGGGCTGCTTTTTCACTTGGAGGCGGAAGGCTTCCAAGAGGAAAAAGTTCAGAGGAAAGGACTAGATCATAATCTCATCCTTTTATTGTGATAAAATGCACATAACATAAAATCTGCCATCTTAACTACTTTTTTAAAGTGTACAGTTCAGTGGCATTAAACACGTTCGAATTGTTGTGCAACCCATCACTCCCATGCATCACCATAACTCGTTTCATCTTGCAGAACTGAAACCCAGTCCCCATGAAACCACTCCCCATCCCCCTGCCTCCCAGCCCCCAGCAGCCACCATTCTGCTTTCTGTCGCTATGGGCTTGAGCACTCTGGGTGCCTCACAGAAGTAGAATCATACAGTATTTGTCTTTTCATGACTGGCTTATTTAACTGAGTGAAGGAGAGGGAAGCCTGGCATGCTGCCGTCCATGGGGTCATAAAGAGATGCAACTTAGCAACTGAAAAGCAACTACAGTGACCTCAAGGTTCATCCATGCTATCGCATGTATCCGAATTTCCTTCCTTTTTAAGGCTGACTAATAGTTCATTGTGTGGATTTGCCACATTTTGTTTATTCATTCATCTACCAGTGGACACTTTGGTTGTTTTTACCTTTTGGATATTGCAAACAATTCTGTGAACATGGGTGTATAAATGCCTCTTCACATCTCTACTTTCAGTTCTTTGGGATATATACCCAAAAGTAGACTTGCTGGATCACATGATGATTTTATTTTTAGTTGTTTGAGGAACTGCCATGCTGTTAGCCGTAGCAGCTGCACTAACTTATATCCTCACTGGCGGTGCCCAGGGGTTTTACCTTCCCAGCATCCTTCCAACACCTGTTACTTCCTACTGTTGTTTATAGTAACCATTCTGATGGATGTGTGCTGAAAGAAAGATCATAATCTTTTGAATAGCTTACAGAATACACAAAAGCTATAGCATATATTTATGGAGTGCTTATTACCAGGCTATGGTTTTTCCAGTGGTCATGTATGGATATGAGAGTTGGACTATGAAGAAAGCTGAATGCTGAAAAATTGATACTTTTGAACTGTGGTGTTGGAGAAGACTCTTGAGAGTCCCTTGGACTGCAAGGAGATCCAACCAGTCCATCCTAAAGGAGATCAGTCCTGGGTGTTCATTGGAAGGACTGATGCTGAAGCTGAAACTCCAATACTTTGGCCACCTCATGGAAAGAGTTGACTCATTGGAAAAAACCCTGATGCCGGGAGGGATTGGGGGCAGGAGGAGAAGGGAACAACAGAGGATGAGATGGCTGGATGGCATCACCGACTGGATGGACATGGGTTTGGGTAAACTCCGGGAGTTGGTGATGGACAGGGAGGCCTGGCGTGCTGCGATTCATGGGGTCACAAAGAGTCGGACACTACTGAGCGACTGAACTGAACTATCATATCTCTCATGACTTTATTTATCTTTTATGTATGTTCTATATATATTTATAGAATTATATCCTCAAAACAAATCCTGTGTGGGTAAGAACTACTCTTATCATTATTATCCTCATTTGAAGACGTGGAAATGGAACTCAGAAAAATTAAGGGACTTGCCCAAATCACATAGCTAGGTGGGGGAGGTGGGGCTGAGTTTCAGACTGGGCTGACTCAAACTTCTAAAAATGAAACTAAAAAGCTTTTATCCTGTAAATTTAGCTTTGGGAACATCTAAGTATTGGAAATCCCTTGTAGGTTAACTGAAATGACAAGGTAATTGGCTAAGCTAGGGAGATTCCCACCCTGTGGAATCCAGGGTGGGGCTGTCAGTGAAACATACTGTCTATAGTCTAGAGATCCTCATTCACGCCACTGGCTGAGGTGGCACCATCTAGTGGGGGATCTCGGTAAGGAGGAAATTTGTGTACGTGCTCACTCTGTGTCCCACTCTTAGCGACCCTTATCGACTGTAGCCCGCCAGGCTCCTCTGTCCATGGGATTTTTCAGGCAAGAATACTAGAGTGGGTTGCCATTTCCTGCTGCAGGGGATCTTCCTGACCCAGGGATCGAACCCATGTCTCTTGTGTCTCCTGGATTGGCAGGCAGATTCTTTACTACTAGTTCCTTTCCCAGGAAGAGGAGCATTGGGGCTGTTAAGTGAAGGCTCAGCAAGATCCCCATCTCTTCTTTCCAAACTAGCCAGAGTAAATTCTCTGCTTCCACTTGGATAAACTAGGATAGCCTCCCTATTTTAAGATCACTGATTACATCTGCATGGTCCCTTTTGCCACATAATGGATTATATTTCCAGAGATCAGGGCGTGGGCATTTTTGAGTGAAAGCTATGGTTTTTCCTGTAGTCGTGTATGGATGTGAGCGTTGGACCATAAAGAAGGCTGGGCACTGAAGAATTGATGCTTTCAAACCGTGGATTGAGAAGACTCTTGAGAGTTCCTTGGACTGCAAGGAGATCAAAACAGTCAATCCAAAAGGAAATTAACCCTGAATATTGATTGGAAGGACTGATGCTAAAGCTGAAGCTCCAGTACTTTGTCCACCTGATTCAAAGAACTGAATCATTGGAAAAGACCCTGATGCTGGGAAAGATTAAAGGTAAAAGAAGAGGATGGCAGAGAATGAGATGGTTAGATAGCGTCACTGACTCAATGGACATGGATTTGAGCAAACTCTGGGAGATACTGGAGGAGAGAGGAGCCTGGTGTGCTTCAGTCCATGGAGTCACAAAGAGTCAGACACGACTTAGTGACTCAACAACATCTTTGAGAGACCATTCTGCTCACCACATTAATACTCCCGCCTGCCTGGACCATTGCTATGAAACTGGTTTGACAGTTGTTTGGAAGAAGCAGTGGCTCAACAACAGGGGCCATGGAGAAAGATGGCTGGATGAGCTGGAGGGTGATAATATGATTATCAAGAATGGAGGGGGCAGGATTGTTGAATGAGCACCTCAGCATTCAGAAAGCCTCCGGGCAGTTTGGGACCTGGAGATGAACCAGGGGTTGGAAATACACATCCAAGAGTCCAGGAGGTGGTGCAGCAGCCCCAGCCCATAGAAACAGAGCGAGGAGGAAACAGACACAACCCTAGAATCCCAGGGAGCATCTGAGGGGAAAGGAGCCTGGCGTGGAGACCTGGAAGCAGTCAGAGAGGTGGGGGAGCCAGGAAACTGTTGCCGGGTCAGGGGTGTTAATAACAGGGACAGCTGACGGTTACTGAGGGCTTGCTCCGTGTCAGGCCCTGCTCTTTGCACTTGCGAGTATATTAACTCATTCCATCCTTAGGAGGTAAGGGCTGTAGTCTGCCCCATTGAGGTTGCTGGGGCACAGATAGGCTGAGGATCCTGCCTGAGGTCACAGAGGGAGGCTGGGGCGCTGGTACCAGACTCTGCGGAGCCTTGCTCATCCCCAGGGCTCTCCCAGGGAGACCAGGAGGGAGGATCTAGCCGATGGGGAAGCAGAGAAACTTCCTGTTTCATTCCACTCCCAGACTCGCAGTCCTACCAGCCCCTGGCCATTACCTCATATCCTTATTCTTTAGAAAACCCTGTTTTCCTACTATTTCTGCACTCCATCCCTTTCTGGGGCAGTGGGGGGCTGGGGTAAGGGGACAGACAGGACAGCCAATAACCTAAAAGTTAAAAAGAAATAGATCAAACACATACACACACACATTAATTTCAAAAATGTCTTCCTACTACTTTGAACACTTCATCAAGCAGTACCTTTTGTCAGTTCTGTGAAGCCTAGCTTATGAAACTCACTTTTGCAGCTCAAGGAGCAACAGCAGAGAAGCAAAGACCCATGCCCTGGGCTGCCCAGCTGGAGAGTAGCAGAGGTGGGGCTTGAACTCCAGGCTTTCCGACTCCAGAGCACATCCTCCTGCTCACAATAGAGAACATTTTGCATTCGCTCTGTGTTTTGTTCTAAAAACATATACATGCTTTTATTTGTGTTATGTCACCAATAACTGTCCTAATGTTAGCCTCATTTACAGATGAGGAAACTGAGGTATCACTTGCCCAAGGTCACCCTGCTAAGAAATGGGAGAGCTGAACTTGAGCCCAGCTCTTAAAGCTGAATAATATTCCACTGCATGGATGGGTCACATTTTGCTTATCCACTCATCAGTCGATGGGCACATGAGTTGCTTCCACCTTTTGGCAATTGTGAATAGTTAGTGTTAGTCGCTCAGTCGTGTCCAACTCTGCGACCCCATGGACTGTACCCTCTCTCCATGGAATTCTCCAGGTCAGAATACTGGAGTGGGTTGGCATTTTTCTCCAGGGGATCTTCCCAACCCAGGGACTGAACCCGGGTCTCCTGCATTGCAGGCAGATTCTTTACTGTCTGAGCCCCCAGCAAGGCCCAACTGTGAATCATGCTGCCATAAACATGAGTGTACAGATGTCTCTTCAAGTTCCTGATTTCAGTTCTTTTGGGTATATGCCCAGAAGTGGACTTGCTGAATCAGATGATAATTTTATACTAAATTTTTCAAGAAGCCACCATACAATTTTTCTTATCAGCTGCACCGTTTTACATTCTCAACGGTGCCTAAGTGTTCCACTTCCTCCACATCCTCGCCAACACATGTCATTTTCCGTTGTTTGCTTGTTTTTGATAGTAGCCATCTGTCTACGGCCATACCACCCTGAACGCGCCCGATCTCGTCTGATCTTGGAAGCTAAGCAGGGTCGGGCCTTGTTAGTACTTGGATGGGAGATAGTAGCCATCCAAGTGGTATGAGGTGGTATCTCGTTGTGGTTTTGATTTGCATTACCGTAATGATTAGTAATGTTGAGCATCTTTTCTGTTTGTTGGCCATTTGTGTATCTTCTTCGGAGAAATGTCTATTCCAGTTCTTTGCCATATTCGATCAGGTTATTTGGGGTGTTTTGTTGTTGAGTTATAGGAGTTCTCTATGTATTCTTTTTAAAATATTGATGTATTTCCTTGGCTCTGTCAGGCCTTAGTTGTAGCACGTGGGATCTTTTGTTGCAGCACACGAGCTCTTCATTGTGGTGCCTGGCCTTCTCTCTGGTTGTGATGCTTGGGCTTAGTAGTTACAGCATGCAAGTTTAGTGCCCCATAGCATGTGGGATCTTAGTTCCCCGATCAGGGATCAAATCCTTGTCCCCTGCATTGGAAAATAGATTCTTAACCACTGGGCCACCAGGGAATTCCCTGTATATTCTTGTGTGTGCGTGCTAAGTGTTCAGTCGAGTACAACTCTTTGAGACCCCATGGAGTGTAGTCCACCAGGCTCCTCTGTCCATGGGATTCTCCAGGCAAGAATACTGGAGTGGGTTACCATGCCCTCCTCCAGGGGATCTTCCTGATCCAGGGATTGGCCCTTGTCTTTTACAGCTCCCGCATTGGCAAGGGGATTCTTTACCACTAACACCACCTGGGAAGCCCCATATTCCTGATATTAACCTTTTCAGTTACATGATTTGCAAGTACTTTCTCCCATTCTGTAGATGGCCTTTCACCCTGTTAATTGTGTCCTTTGATTCACAGAAGTTTTAAATTTTTATATAGTTGAATTTATCTATTTTATTTTTGTTGCCTATGCTTTTGGTACCATATCCAAAAAAGCATGACCAAATCCAATGTCATAAAGCTTTCCTTCTATGTTTTCCTCTAAAAGTTTTATAGTTTGAGAGAACAGCATCGAAACATGTATATTATCTAGGGTGAAACAGATCACCAACCCAGGATGGATGCATGAGACAAGTGCTCGGGCCTGGTGCACGGGGAAGGCCCAGAGGAATCGGGTGGAGAAGGAGGTGGGAGGGAGGATCTGGATGGGGAATACATGTAACTCCATGGCTGATTCATGTCAATGTATGACAAAACCCACTACAATATTGTAAAGTAATTAGCCTCCAACTAATAAAAATAAATGAAAAAAGAAACAAAAGTTTTATAGTTTTAAGCTATGTTTAAGTCTTTCATCCAGGCTTCTCCAGTGGCTCAGTGGTGAAGAATCCTCCTGCAGTGCAGGAGACTCAGAAGATACAGGTTCAATCCCGAGTCGGGAGGATCCCCTGGAGGAGGAAGTGACGACTGACTCCAGTATTCTTGCCTGGAAAAATCCCATGGATAAAGGAGCCTGGTGAGCTAGAGTCCATGAGGTCACAGAGAGTCGGACATAAGTGAGCAAGCACAGCAATAAGTCTTTGACCCACTTTGAGCTATTTTTTGTATACACTGTTAAGAGTCTAACTTAATTCTTTTGCAGTTTTTTCCCCAGTATCGTTTATTGAAAATACTGTTCTTTCACCCACTGAATGATCTTAGCAGCCCTGTGGAAAATCATTTAACCATACATGCAAAGGTTTATTTCTGTGCTGTTTATCCTGTTCCATTCGTCTATATGCCTGACCTTATGTCAGTATCACATTGTTTCGATTAGTGTAGCTTTGCACCTATCAAAAGTAAGTTTTGAAATCAGTAAGTGTGAGACCTCCAACTTTTTCTTTTTCATGATCCTTTTGGCTATTCAGTTCCACTGAGATTCCGTATGAATTTTAGGATGGATTTTTCTGTTTCTACAAAAATTGCTATTGGGATTTTGATAAGGATTGTATTGAATCTGTAGATCCTTCTGGGTAGTAATGACATCTTAAACAATATAAGTCTTTCAATCCATGACTACAGGGTGTCTCTCCATTTATTTGTCCTTCTTTAATCTCTGCCAGCAACACTTTATAGTTTTCAGTGTATATATCTTTTACCACCTTTGTTGAATTTATTCTAAAGTATTATTCTTTTTGATGCTATTTTAAATGAAATTATTTCCTCTTTTAATTTAACTTAAAAAAAAAATTTTGGCTGAGCTGTGCAGCAGGTGGGATCTTAGTCCCTGACCAGTGATCAAACTTGCATGCCCTGCAGTGGAATTGCAGCATCTTAACCACTGGAATGCCAGGTCTCTGAAATTATTTAACTTCCTTCTCAGGTTGTTCACTGTGACTATATAGAAATACAACCAGTGTTTGTGTGTTGATTTTGTATCCTACCACTTTGCTACTGAATTTTGTTTATTAGTTCTAACAGGGTTGTTTTTTCAAGGACGCTTTAGGATTTAGTACATATTAGATAATGTGGTTTCTGAACAGAGATCATTTTACTTCTTCCTTTCCAATTTGGATTCCTTTACTCCTTTTCCTTGCTTATTTGGTCTGGCTAAGGCTTCCAATAGTTTGTTGAATGGAAGTGGTAAAAGCAGGCATCTTGTTCTTGATTTTAGAGGAAAAGCTTTCAGTCTTTCACCTTTGCGTATGATGCTACCTGTGAACTTTTCATATTTGGCCTTTATTATGTTGAAGTAATTTCCTTCTATTTCGTTTTAGTGAGTACTTTTATCAGGAAAAAGTGTTGCATTTTATCACATGCTTTTTCACTTCAATTGAGATGATCACTTTTTTTTCCTCTTTCTGTTAATATGATATATTACATGGATTGATTTTCATATGTTGAACCATCACTTCTTCATTCCAGGAATAAATCCCATCTGGTCATAGTGTATGATCCTTTTAACATACTGTTGGCTTCAGTTTTCATATTTTGTTGAGGATCTTGGTATCAGTGTTCATAAGAAATATTGGTCTGTAGTTTTCTTGTAGTGTCTTTGTCTGGTTTTGGTATCAAGATAATGCTGTCCTCTTCACCTTTTGAGTCTCAGCTTCTTCATCTCTAAATTGGAGATAATAATAGGATCCTTATATTGGGCTTCCCTGGTGGCTCAGAGGTTAAAGCATCTGCCTCCAATGCGGGAGACCCGGGTTCGATCCCTGGGTCAGGAAGATTCGCTGGAGAAGGAAATGGCAACCCACTCCAGTATTCTTGCCTGGAGAATCCCATGGACAGAGGAACCTGGTAGGGTACAATCCTCGGTGTCGCAAAGAGTCGGACACAACTGAGCGACTTCACTTCAGTTCACTTCACTTCGTAGGGCTATCACGCAGATTAAATGAAAGAATGCACACAACATGCTTCCGCAGGGCCCAGTTCACAGGAAGTTCTCAATATATGTTAGATGATGATGATGATGATAATAATAAACAACAGTTTATCTCATAGTAGGACAGCTCAACAAGATGGAACTTACACAGTCAGTCTGTGTTAGCAGCAAGACTTCTGTCCAATAGGACCATTTAGCAATTTTCCAAGTAAAGGGAACAAGTGATATTATAGGGAGAACTAGGAAGCTCTTTCCTTGCCTAACATGTGGTAGAGGCTCACGCAATTTTGTGAAGTCATTTAAAACTTCCTGCTTGGTTTGATTTCTTAATAATGGCTTGTCAGCTTTTAGGGAACTGAAAGTAGTGAAGCCTGGGAAGAGAAAAGCAAAATGTAACACACAGAATTTCTCATACTCATGGGTAATACTAAAGGTCCATAGGACACAAAGATCAAGGGGGATGGTGGAGATGATGATATGGGTGGCATTTTCCAAAGAACTAATGTGTTTTCATGGTTTTTTAATGCCTTATTTTTTTCAAACAGTTTTAGGTTTATAGGAAATTGATCGGATAATACAGAGAGTTCCCATATATCCCACCATACCCGACACACACAGTTTCCCCTGTTATTAACATTTCTTATCAGTGCAGTATATTTGTTACAATTGACAAACCAATATTGATGTGTTATTGTTAACCAAGTCCGTAGTTTACATTAAGACTCACTTTTTGTGTTGTACATTGTTTGGTTTTGACAAATGTGTGGTGACAAGTCTCCACCATTACAATATCATACAGAATAATTTCACTGCCTTAAAATCCCCTATTCTCCTCAAGCCCCTGGGCCCCTGGCAAGCACTGATCTTTTTACTGTCCCTATAATTTTTACTTTTTCCAGAATTTCATATAGTTGAAATCATATAGTATGTAACCATATCAGACTAGGTTTTTTCTCTAAGCAATATGCATTTAAGATTCCTCCATGTATTTTTGTGATTTGATAACTCATTTATTTTTAATCATTATTATTTAATAGTATAGATGTACCATAATTTGTTTATTCATTTACCTTTTAAAGGATATCTTGGTTGCTTCCAATTTATGGCAATTACAAATAAAGATGTAATACAAATTACAAATAAAAATGTAATGTATAAGCAATGAGAAATAAAGATGCTGAAAGCATGTATCCAAAATAAACGAGTCTTCGTGGATATAGAGAACAGACTTGTGGTTCCCAAGGGAGAGGGGGCTGGAGGAGGGATGGAGCGGAAGGTTGGAGTTAGCAGATGTAAGCGATTAAATATAGAATATATAAGCAACAAGATCCTACCATATAGCACAGGAAACCATAGCCAGTATCCTATAATAAACCCATAATGGACAAGAATATTTTAAAAAACCTGTATGTATGTATATCTGAATCACTTTGCTGTAAAGCAGAAAGTAAATAACATTACAAATCAATGTAAAATAAATAAATAAAATTAATGAGTCAATAAGAGAACAAACATCGCAACTTAAAACTGGGGAAAAGATCTGAAGAGACACCTCACCAAAGAAGATATGCATGGACTTCCCTGGTGGTCTAGTGGTTAAGACCCTGGGCTCCCAGTGGAGGGGTCTGGGTTCAATCCTTGGTCAAGAAACTAGATCGCGCATGCTGCACTAAGACCTGGTGCAGCTAAATAAATAAATTTTTTAAAGGATATACAGATGTAAAATAAGCATATGGAAAGATGTTAAATATCATATGTCGTTAAGGAATTTCAAATAAACATGAAATATCTCTTCATTTATTTAAACTACTTTGATGTCTTTCCTCAACATTTTATAGTTTTCTTCATAGCTCTTTTTTTCATATAGCAAAGTATTTTATTTGAATAAATAAATTTATACTTAGTGAATAAAATTTATACTTAGATTTATTCCTAAGTATTTCTTTCTCTTTTTTTGGTGCTAATGTTAAGCAGTATTGTGTTTTTAATTTCAAATTCCAGTTGTTCACTGTTGGTTTATAAGATACCAGTTGACTTTTGCATATTAATCTTGTATCCTGAAACCTTGCTATAATTGCTTATTAGTTCCAGGAGGACTATTTGTCAATTCTTTGGGATTTTCTGCATAAACAATCATGCAGTCTACAAAATGGGCAAAAGATCTGAACAGACACCTCACCAGAGAAGATTTTTTTCCTTCCCAATCGATAATGTTTTATTCTCTTTTCTTGTCTTATTGCATTAGCTATGACATAAAATAGTGTTGAAAATGAGTGGTGAAAGGGGACATCTTTGCCTTATTCTTGATTTTAATTGGAAACTTTCTAGTCTCTCACCATTAAGTATGATGTTAGTTTTTAGGGGTTTTATTGATGTACTTTATCAGGTTGAGGTTGTTCCCCTTCATTCCTAATTTGCCAAGAGTTGTTGTGGTGGTTTGTTGGTTTATCATGTACACTGTGCTTAGGTCGCTCAGTCATGTCCATGTCTTTGTGACTGCATGGCCTGTAACCATCCAGGCTTCTCTGTCCATGGGGATTCTCCAGGCAAGAATACTGGAGTGAGTTGCCATGCCCTCCTTCAGGGGTCTTCCCAATGCAGGGATCGAACCCAGGTCTCCTGCATTGCAGGCAGATTCTTTACCATCTGAGCCATGAGAGAACCCACCAGGTTTATTATGAATGGGTGTTAAATTTTGTCAAATGCTCTTTTTTCAATCTACTGATAAGGTAATGTAATTTCTCTTCTTTACATTATTGATGTGATAGATTACATTGATTTCCAAATCTTTGCATACCTGGAATAAATCCCACTTGATTGTAGTGTATAATTCTTTTTATATGTTATTGGATTCAATTAGCTAATATTTTGTTGAGGGTTTTGCATCTTTCTGGAAAGGGAGAACTGGTCTGTAGTTTTCTTGTCTTGTAATATCTTTATCTGATTTTGGTATTAGAGTAAGGTTGGCCTCACAGAATGAGTTAGGGAGTACTCCCTCTTCTTTTTTCCAAAAGAGATTATAGAGAACTGATATCATTCTTCAGTTCAGTTCAGTAACTCAGTCGTGTCTGACTCTTTGCGACCCCATGGACTGCCACATGCCAGGCTTCCCTGTCCTTCACCAACTCCCAGAGCTTGCTCAAACTCATGTCCATTGAATCAGTGATGCCATGCAACCATCTCATTCTCTATCGAACCCTTCTCTTCCTGCCTTCAATCTTTCCCAGCATCAGGATCTTTTCCAGTGAGTCAGTTCTTCGCATCAGGTAGCCAAAGTATTGGAGTTTCAGCTTCAGCATCAGTCCTTCCAATGAATATTCAGGACTGATTTCCTTTAGGATTGACTGGTTGGACCTCCTTGCCGTCCAAGGGATTCTTAAGAGTCTTCTCCAACACCACAGTTCAAAAACATCAATTCTTTGGCACTCAGCTTTCTTTATGGTCCAAATCTCACGTTCATACATGGCTACTGGAAATACCATAGCTTTGACTAGATGGAGCTTTGTTGGCAAAGTAATGTCTCTGCTTTTTTTTTTTTTTTTTTGTCTCTGCTTTTTAATATGCTGTCTAGGTTGGTCATAGCTTTTCTTCCAAGGAGCAAGCGTCTTCATTTCATGGCTGTAGTCACCATCTGCAGTGATTTTGGAGCCCCCAAAAATAAAGTCTGTCACTGTTTCTATTGTTTCCCCATCTATTTACCATGAAGGGATGGGACCGGATGCCATGATCTTAGTTTTATGAATGTTGAGCTTTAAGCCAACTTTTTCACTCTCCTCTTTCCCTTTCATCAAGAGGCTCTTTAGTTCTTCACTTTCTGCCATAAGGGTGGTGTCATCTGCATATCTGAGGTTATTGATATTTCTCCCGGCAATCTTGATTCCAGCTTGTGCTTCATCCAGCCTGGCATTTCACATGATGTACTCTGCATATAAGTTAAATAAACAGGGTGACAATAAACAGCCTTGACGTACTCCTCTCCCAATTTGGAACCAGTCTGTTGTTCCATGCCCAGTTCTAACTGTTGCTTCTTGACCTCCATACAGATTTCTCAGGAGGCAGGTCAGGTGGTCTGATATTCCCGTCTCTTGAAGAATTTTCCACAGTTTGTTGTGACCCACACAAGCAAAAGCTTGTCGCAGTCAATAAAGCAGAAGTAGATTTTTTTGGGGGGAACTCTCATGCTTTTTCAGTGATCCAATGGATGTTGGCAATTTGATATCTGATTCCTCTACCTTTTCTAAATCCAGCTTGAACATCTGGAAGTTCATGGTTAAAGTACTGTTGAAGCCTGGCTTGAAGAATTTTGATCATTACTTTGCTAACATGTGAGATGAGTGCAATTGTGCTGTAGTTTGAACATTCTTTGGCATTGCCCTTCTTTGGGATTGGAATGAAAATTGACCTTTTCCAGTCCTGGGCTACTGCTGAGTTTTCCAAATTTGCTGGCATGTTGAATGCAGCACTTTCACAGCATCATCTTTTAGGATTTGAAATAGCTCAACTGGAATTCCATCACCTCCACTAGCTTTGTTCATAGTGATGCTTCCTAAGGCCCACTACACTTCGTATTCCAGGATGTCTGGCTCTAGTCCAGTGATCACACCATCCTGGTTATCTGGGTCATGAAGATCTTTTTTTATATAGTCCTTCTGTGTATTTTTGCCACCTCTTCTTAATATCTTCTGCTTCTGTTAGGCCCATACCATTTCTATCCTTTATGGTGCCCATCTTTGCAGAAATTTTCCCTTGGTATCTCTAATTTTCTTGAAGAGATCTGTAGTCTTTCCCATTCTATTGTTTTCCTCTATTTCTTTGCATTGATCACTGAGGAAGGCTTTCTTATCTCTCTGTGCTATTCTTTGGAACTCGGCATTCAAATGGGTATATCTTTCCTTTTTTCATTTGCCTTTTGCTTCTCTTCTTTTCTTAGCTACTTGTAAGACCTCCTCAGACAACCATTTTGCCTTTCTGCATTTCTTTTTCTTGGGGATAGTCTTGCTCCCTGCCTCCTGTACAATGTCACGAACCTCTGTCCATAGTTCTTCAGGCACTCTGTCTATCAGATCTTATCCCTTAAATCTATTTGTCACTTCTACTGTATAATCATAAGTGATCTGATTTAGGTCATACCTGAATGGTCTAGTGCTTTTCCCTACTTTCTTCAATGTAAGTCTGAATTTGGCAATAAGGAGTTCATGATCTTTCCTTAATATTTGGAAAATTTACCAGTGAACCCACCCAGGTCTGGTACTTTCCATTTTGAAAGGTTATTCATTACTGATTCAAATTCTTTAATAGATATGAGTCTATTCAGGGTATTTTTTCTGTTTGTTTGAGTTTTGGCAGATTGTGTCTTTCAAGGAATTGATCCACTTCATTAAATTATAAAATGTGTGGACATAGAATTATTCATGCATTGCGTGCATGCTCAGTCATGTCTGACTCTTTGCAACCCTATGGACTGTAGTCTATCAACTCCTCTGTCCATGGGATTTTTCCAGGCAAGAATACTAAAGTGGTTTCCATTTCCTACTCCGGGGATCTTCCTAACCCAGGGATGGAACCCGTATCTCTTGCGTCTCCTGCATTGGCAGGTGGATTCTTTACCACTGTACCACCTGGGAAGCCCCTCAGAATTCATAATATTCGTTTTTTATCCCTTCAGGGATCATGGCTTCTGTTTCATTTCTGATTTTAGTAATTTATATCTTCTCTCTTTTTTTCTTGATTATCCTAGTAGAGGTTTGTCCATTTTATTGATTTTTTTTTTTAAGAAAGCTCTTGATTTTGCTGACTTTTCTCTGTTATTTTCCTGTTTTGTTATTTCATTCATTGCTTTTTTTCTTCTTCTGCTTGCAGTAGGCTTGTATCGGTCTTCTTTCTCTAGTTTTATAAGGTGGAAGCTTATATTACTGATTTTAGATCTTTCTTCTTTTCTAATATATGCGTGCAATGCCATAAATTTCTCTCCAGGAGCTGCTTTCACTCCATCTGTCAAATATTCATAGGTTGTATTTGCATTTTCATTTAACTCAAGATAATTTGTTTTATTTCTTGTGAGACTTCCTCTTTGACCCATCTGTTGTTTAGAAATGTGTTGTTTAATCTCCAAATATCTGGGGATTTTCGATCTATCTTTCTGGTAGTGGTTTCTAGT
The DNA here is from genome assembly GCF_023699985.2 of Odocoileus virginianus. Lineage (NCBI taxonomy): Eukaryota > Metazoa > Chordata > Mammalia > Artiodactyla > Cervidae > Odocoileus > Odocoileus virginianus. The sequence continues at coordinate 27,306,922 of NC_069684.1, forward strand.
TTAATTCCAATGTGGTCTGAAAACAGTTCAGTTCAGTTCAGTTCAGTCGCTCAGTCGTGTCTGACTATTTGCCACCCCATGAACCACAGCATGCCAGGCCTCCCTGTCCATCACCAACTCCTGGAGTCCACCCAAGCCCATGTCCATCGAGTTGGTGATGCCATCCAACCATCTCATCTTCTGTCATCCCCTTTTCCTCCTGCCTTCAATCTTTCCCAGCATCAGAGTCTTTTCAAATGAGTCAGCTCTTTGCATCAGGTAGCCAAAGTATTGGAGTTTCAGCTTCAACGTCAGTCCTTCCAGTGAACACCCAGGACTGATCTCCTTTAGGATGGACTGGTTGGATCTCCTTGCAGTCCAAGGGACTCTCAAGAGTCTTCTCCAATACCACAGTTCAAAAGCATTAATTCTTTGGCACTCAGCTTTCTTCACAGCCCAACTCTCACATCCACACATGACCACTGGAAAAACCATAGCCTTGACTAGATGGACCTTTGTTGGCAAAGTAATGTCTCTGCTTTTTAACATGCTATCTAGGTTGGTCATAACTTTCCTTCCAAGGAGTAAGCATCTTTTAATTTCATGGCTGCAATCACCATCTGCAGTGATTTTGGAGCTCAGAAAAATAAAGTCAGCCACTGTTTCCGCTGTTTCCCCATCTATTTGCCATGACGTGATGGGACCAGATGCCATGATCTTAGTTTTCTGAGTGTTGAGCTTTAAGCCAACTTTTCCCTTTCCTCTTTCACTTTCATCAAGAGGCTGTTTAGTTCTTCACTTTCTGCCATAAGAGTGGTGTCATCTGCATATCTGAGGTTATTGATATTTCTCCCGGCAAACTTGATCCCAGCTTGTGCTTCCTCCAGCCCAGCATTTCTCATGAGGTACTCTGCATATAAGTTAAATAAGCAGGGTGACAATATACAGCCTTGACGGACTCCTTTTCCTATTTGAAACCAGTCTGTTGTTCCATGTCCAGTTCTAACTGTTGCTTCCTGACCTGCATACAGGTTTCTCAAGAGGCAGGTCAGGTGGTCTGGTATGCACATACTTTGCATAATTTCTATTCTCTTTACATTTGTTGGAGTATGTTTTGTGGCCCAGAATGTGGTCTGTTTGGCGAGTGTTCCACATGAGCTTGAGAAGGATGTGTGATTGGTTGATGGGTGAAGTTGTGTGGCTGTCTGTTGGATCCAAATGATTGATAGTGCTGTTCAGATCAACTTTATTCTTACTAATTCTCTGCCTGCTGGGTCTGCCCATTACTGACAGAGGGATGCTGTGGTCTCTAGCTGTCATGATGGATTCGTCTGTTTCTTCCTGCAGTTCTGTCAGTTTTTGTCTCCCATATTTTGATGCTTTATTGTTGGGCACATGTAACGAAGGACTGTTACATCATCTTAGAGAATCAATCCCCTTATCATAATATAACACCTCTCTTTATCCCTGATAACCTTCCTTGCTCTAGTCGGTTCTATCTGAAATTAATGTAGCTACTCCTGCTTTCTTCTTGTGTTTCAACATTTAAATGTCCAAGTGATTGGTAGGAATTTGCAAAGTGGGGAAGGGCACAGCCATTTGAATCAGGCAAACCTGGGTGCAAAGCCAGGCGAGTCAAGCTCGGTGACGTGGGCACACCTCATCATTCCGTGCCTCCGTTTCCTCATCTAAAAAGTCAGGAACTGTCAGACCTACTGCATAGCGCAGGGAACTATATTCAATATCTTGTACTAACCGGTAATGGAAAAGAATATGAAAAAGGATATGTTATATGTGTGTGTGAGTGTGTGTGATGTAATCACTTTGCTACACACCAGAAACTAACACAACATTGTAAATCAACTATCTGTGCTATGCTCAGTTGCTCAGTCATGTCCAGCTCTTTGCAACCCCATGGACGTAACTCACCAGGCCCCTCTGTCCGTGGGGATTCTCCAGGCAAGAATACTGGAGTGGACTGCCATACCCTCCTCCAGGGGCTTTTCTCAACCCAGGGATCGAACCCATGTCTCCCGCATTGCAGGTATACTCTTTGCCATCTAAGCCACCAGGGAAATGTTTAAATGAGGCAGTGCCCCTTTGGATTATTGTGAAGATGTGGGATGTGTATATAATATAAGTGGGATGTTAGTATAGATTTCTAAGTCCAAGTACTCTTTATGAAAGTTGAGTGAGGCACTCTGAGGAGAATTAACTTAGAAAATAATTGTGAAGTCTCAGGCTGGAGTGGATGGCTCATAGGCAGTGTGCTGAAAAGACAGAAAACTTCATACACACCCTGCAGCCCATAGTCCAGGGCACCCAGGCAGATGGGATGTGATATTTCCTCCTTGGTGCTGAGTTTTTCTCACTCTTCTTATTAAAGTGAAATTGCATAGGAGCCCTCTGCCCCCACTGCCAGTTCACTGTCTGAAATCCCTTTCTTTAGGGTGAAATGTGGTCACACCAGGGCCCCTACTGAAAACCAGATCATCTTTGGTTAGATAAATTCTGATTAGCTTTTAAGAAGCACTAGAAATAATCAATCACATGGGAAAACCAAGCCTTTTAAAAAGTAGTTATAAAACCTGTTGTGGGATTTTCCTGGTGGTCCCATGGTTAAAATTCTGATCCTCCAGTGCAAGGGGTGCAGGTTTGATCCCTGGTGGGGGAACTAGATCCCATATGCCATGCCCAAAATAAATAAATTAGTAGGATATAAATTAACAAAAAAGAAAAAGATGAGAAAATTTTATTTTAGAAATTTATTTATTTCATAAATAGAAAGATGGTAAACATAGGAAAAAGACTGGAAGGATGTGAATCGCTGTGTTCAGACAGTGCTTGCCTCTGGGGGACAAGAGTCTAAGTGATTTTAATGTCTTCTTTATGTTTTTCTCTAGCTCTCATTTTCTGCATTGTTAAGAAAAGCGTGTTCTTCTAAAAATGAATAGAACAAACAAATGAAAACAACAATCATTATAAAACCTCCCCTTAACTTTAACACTTGCAGTAAGTAGTTGAGTCACTTGCCAGCTGAGCTTTCTGGTTTGTGTTGGGCCATTTCTGCTGTCTTGCCATTTGGGACAACCCAAAGTATACTTGCATAGGATCTTAGAAATACAGACCGGCCAATTCCTGACAAGTTCCCCCAAGTTCCCTCTTGCCTCTTCTGTGGTGCCTGACTGTCTGTTCAACAACTTGGGCACCTGTTCTGGGTCTGGTGTCAAACAGAGCCCATGGCCCTCTGTTCACTTGCTGTGTGGCCTTAGGCAAGTCACTTAACCTCTCTGAACTTCAGCATCCTCCTTAAAAGGAGGACTGCAGTGACCATCCAATCAGATGAAGCCATTAGCACATGGAGGCACCCAGCGTCAGTATCACTAGTAAGGACTAAGGCCTCCCTCCTTATTCCTGTTTTCCCGGCTCTGACTGTCCCCCCTCCTCCCGTTTCAGTCTGCAGACATCGACAACCATCACGCGCTCATCGAATATAATGAGGCTGAGGGCAGCTTTGTTCTCCAGGACTTCAATTCCCGCAGTGGCACCTTTGTCAATGAGTGCCACATTCAGAACGTGGCTGTGAAGCTCTTACCGGGAGACCTCCTGAGGTTCGGGACTGGAGGGCTGACCTACGAACTGGTCATCGAAAACCCAGCTTCGGTGAGTCCAGGCCCCTGCGGGGTGGGGCTTGGGCGGCAGAGGTACCTTCCGTGCAGCTCGGGGCTCAGATGCGGCCAAAGGTGGAGCTGGTCCAAAGCGCATCACTTTGCCCTCAGCTACACACACAGGCAGCCACAGGACTCAATTCTGTGAAGGTCAGACCCATCAGGTGGGTCCCAGGGAGGAGCGAGTCCCGGCGCCCTCTACTGGGAATTTCTCAGAATTACAGGCAAGAGTTGCCTAGCAACCAGCCCAGAAGTAGTGTCTTTTCCTGAAAAGTGAAGTTTGCAAGCAGGGATGGAAAGCAGGTGTGTGCTTTTGAAGATGCAGAGATGGATGCTTCGTTTTTAGGCAGATCAGTGCTCTACAACTTCCTAGCTTTGAGACCTCGGCCAGGGTTCTTTGCATGCTTGAGTCTGGGTGTTACCAACGGTGCAGGGCACTGAGAGAGTATAGAAAGGGTTATCAGCCTTGTTGGGAAGGCCAGAGGTCCCCAAGTGGCAGGAGGAGATAAACTGCGAGTGGCAGACGTTTTTTTCCTTCTCTTTACAAAATTAAAACTCAGCATTCAAAAAACTAAGAACATGGCATCCAGTCCCATCACATCCTGGCAAATAGTTGGGGAAACAATGGAAACAGTGACAAACTTTATTTTCTTGGGCTCCAAAATCACTGCAGATGGTGACTGCAGCCATGAAATTAAAAGACACTTGCTCCTTGGAAGAAAAGCTATGACAAACCTAGACAGCATATTAAAAAGCAGAGACATTACTTTGCTGATAAAAGTCCATCTAGTCAAAGCTATGGTTTTTCCAGTAGTTGTGTGTGGATGTGAGAGTTAGATAATAAAGAAGGCTGAGCACCAAAGAACTGATGCTTTTGAACTGTGGTGTTGGAGAAGATTCTTGAGAGTCCCTTGGACTGCAAGGAGATCAAACCAGTCCATCGTAAAGAAAATCAATCCTGAATATTCATTGGAAGGACTGATGCTGAAGCTGAAACTGCAATATTTTGGTCACCTGATGCAAAGAACTGACTCATTAGAAAAGACCCTGATGCTGGGAAAGATTGAAGGCGGGAGGAGAAGGGGACGACAGAGGATAAAGATGGTCAGATGGCATAACCGACTCAATGAAAATGAGTTTGAGCAAGCTCCTGGAGATGGTGAAGGACAGGGAAGCCTAGCGTGCTGCAGACCATGGGATCACAAAGAGTCGGACACAACTGAGCAACTGAACAACAATACAAAATTAAAGGAGGTTTCTTCTAATCCTGTGTTTCATGGTGACACCTGGTTCTGCCTGAACTTAACTTTTCTCAAACCTTGAGCTAACCAATGTGTTTTTCTTATGGAAATGTTTTTCTTAAGCTATGTTAATGAAGCTATATATTTGCTTTGGAATCTGCCTTTCTTCAAGATTCATGTCAATTGTTTGATGGCTGGAGATGACTCCCCTTGTTCCAATGCTATCTCAAAATGCATGTTATAGGAGAGGGGCTTGGTGCAGCTCTCTCAGTCTTGAGGTGTTTCTTTTATCTGATTAGCTGTTTGCTAACAGGTATAAAATACCTTGCCAAAAACTAGCGAGGGGGCACTGTCTCTGTCCCCTTCTGATGTCTGTTTCAGAAGCTTTCTCTATCCCTTTTATACTTTTGTTTGTTTAATTTTAATTGGAGGCTAATTACTTAACAATATTGTGATTTTTACCATACATTGATTCAAATTAGCCACGGGTATACACGTACTCTGCTACACAAAAGCTCCAAGTGATCAAGTCTCGTCTCTGGTCCCAGATTGAATGCCTCTCCTCTGGAGACAGTGAATCCCCAGTGTAACTCACTGCTCACAACCATAACCTTTCAGTATCTATGTGTAAAAAGTCAAAATTATTGTCTGGTGGAAACAGACACTCCACACCTGGTAACTGTCCTCACACCTTAGATCAGAAATGTCCCTGGATCAGGACCTAAAGGGTAGGCCCTGGGGTATGGCCCCAGGTTAATCAGAACATAACCCCAAACTCGCCCATCAAAGCTCAGTAGGGAGACAGGGTGGAGGGTGGTTAGCAACACAGGCCTGGGTCAGAACCCCAGCTCTGCCACTGGCCCACTCAGTGTGCTCTTGCTCAAGCCACTGGACCCCTCAGAACCTCCATTTCCTCACCCACCAATGGGGCCAACGGCAGTAATGTCTTTGCAGGCTTGTCTCAAGGACTGAAAGAGATGGTTATAACTAAAACCCCAGCCCAGTGCCCGGTCCTTGTGAGCACACAATTAACACCTGTTGTGCGTGTCCCAGAGAGACAGTGTGTTCATCTCACCCCTGCAACCAAGAGTGCTGCGTGGACTGAGACCCCCTAGGTGTAAAATCCTTTCTGGGACGAGACTAGATATAAATAAACAAAGCTTAGAGACTCTGGACAGAATCCTGGGTGTGGGTCCCATAGGCAGCCTCAATACTCACTCTGAGATCAGCAGCATCCCTCGGGCTTCAGGGGCAGTGACGCCACATCCATCACCTTCGGCTTTGCAGATCTGGGGCAGTTTTCTTCTAGCGCTGCTCAGCCTCCTTTTCCTCCTTGGACCAGCATTAAAGGGTGCTCTCTGGTGAGATACACCAGGGTCCTCTGGCCACCCTGAGGAGGGGCTCCTGACCCTGATGTGTTAACCCAATCAAGGATCCTCTACACAGGCTCTAGGGATCCCCCTCATCAGAACTATATGGGGAGCAGACCCACAGTGCAGATCTGAGGCTCAGCCCAGGCCTGAGGACTCATACTTAGGGTTCCCAGATAAAATACAGGATGCCCAGTTAAATCTAGATTTCAGATAAACGCCAGATAATTATTTTATACATGTGTGTCCCAGATATTGCAAGGAACCACTTATGGTAAAAGAAGTTATCTGGTGTTTGTCTGAAACTCAGATTTGACTGGTACCCTACATTTTATTTAAGTATTTCTTTATTTATTTATGCAAAATCTGGCAACCATACACATCCTCCCTGGGAGTGGGGCCTGGGAATATGTATTCACTCAAGCTCACCCCCCAACAGTAGGGAAACCCAAATTTAGAATCGTTTGTATGGAACACTTATAGAGTTGTTTAGGGGTCAAAGAAAAAGGGATTACAGACCCCCAGGTTTGAACATCCAAGTTTGTGAAGTTTGAGTCAATGTTTCCCTAACATGTCTGATTACAAGAATTTTTCAGGAATGCTCAGTAAAATTACAGGTTCCCAGGTACCCTCCCTGGGAAGTTCTGACTTTCTGGCTTGCTTGTAGTGGGAGGAAGCAGGAGAGGGGGAGAAGGAGGCAGCAAATGATATCTGCATTTTTTTTCTTTTTTTCCATGCCAAGGTATTTATTGAAATATCATTTATGGGGCATAAAATTTGAAGCCTAAGTCTTCATCAAAAGGGGGCATTGTTTAACAAATCATAAGGAGTTTGTTTATATAGGGAATTCTGTGCTGCCTTTTTAAAACACAGTTTTATTGATATATAATTAACATACAGTAAACTGCACATTTAAATCTGTACTTGGATGGGCTTTAACATATGTGTACACCTATGAAAAATCACCACAATCAAGACAGTGAACAAATCCTTCATCCCCCAAGGTTTCTTCTGGATCACAGCATGTGTGTGTTTGCTTGCTTGCTCTTAATAGCTTTGTGTGTGCATGCTCAATCTCTGTGTTATCTGACTCTTTGCAACCCCATGGACCGTAGCCTGTCAGGCTCCTCTGTCCATAGGATTCTCCAGGCAAGAATATTGGAGTGGACTGCCATTTCCTCCTCTGGCTTAACAGCATCCAATCTCATTGAAGTACAATTTACATAACATAAACTTCACCCATTTTAAGTGTCCAATTCAATTGTAGTACCTTTACATGTGCAGCCATCACCACAACCTGCTTTCAGAACATTTTCATCCTTTTCTATCACCCCAAATGTCGGGAAACCTTGGAGGCACTTCATTTTTTAGTTTGCTTTTTAATTTTCAAAATTGTGGTAAAATACAGCATTTACCATGTTCACCTTTTTTAACAGTACAGTCCAGTAGCATTGAATGTATTCATACTGTTGTGCAGCCATCACCACCATCCAACTCCAGAACTCTTTTCATCTTCCCAAACTGAAACTCTACACCCGTCAAATAAAAACTCCCTCGTCCTTCCTCCCATCCCACCAGTCTTTCTGTGTCTATGAATTTGACTATTCTAGGTACCTCCTATAGGTAGAATCTTACATTATCTTTCCTCTTGTGACCATCTTATTTCACTTAGTGTGATGTTCTCAAGGCTCATTCCAGCTGAATAATGTTTCATGGTACGTATTCACCACATTTTCTTTGTTCTTTTGTCCATGCATGGCCATTTGCTTCCACCTTTTGGCCATTTCAAGTAAGACTGTTATGAACATGGGTGTACAGATATGGAAGGGGGACTTTATTTTACAAGGTGCTTGTTATATAAGCATGGGAAACAGTGATGACAATCTCTGACCTTGAGTAGATGAGAAGGAAGAAGATGCTTTGTAAGAAGAGAAATCAGTATGGCAGCAGGAGGAATCGCTGACATGGACAGCACTGTGCTAAGCTTATTTCACTGTGCTTTCCCTGTTTCATGCTCACAGCAACCCATGACTTGGTTCTCTCATGATCCCCATTTTACAGACAAGGAATCCAAACCTCAGACAGGTTAAGTAATTTCCCCAAGGTCATACAACTAGTCAGCATGAATCAAACACTATCCCCACTTGCAGAAAAAGGAAGGGAGAAAACTAGTCTGTTGCTGGCTGGAACAGTAGCCTCAGTTGGTTTTCACAAAGAGCAAAGCATACTTTCACGGTCACTCAATTATACATGAATTTTTTTCAATTCTCATTTCTACACTCACTTGAGCCCTGCTTCATTCCTCCAGTGACTGCCTGCACAGATGTTTCCCTGACTGTGCCCAGGTGACTTTGCAGGACTCTCCCCACATCTCATCTTCTCAAAAATGCTTTCTGCTGGTGAGTCCCCAGGCTGAGAAGCTTGCATCCTCTAAGCTGTTACTCGTGGAGGGGTCCTTCGCAAGGCCTACCTGAGGGCGGCCTATGGACTGATAAACATTTTCCTATGAATTCCTCTTGCTGATAACTCAGACCTGTGAACTGTTTAAAAGAAGAGAAAGAAAGAGGGGGAAATTGGGAGGTGGGAGGGGGGATCGGGATGGGGAATACATGTAAACCCATGGCTGATTCATGTCAATGTATGACAAAACCCACTACAATATTGTAAAGTAATTAGCCTCCAACTAATAAAAATAAATTAAAAAAAAAAGAAAGAGGGGGAAATGGGAAAGGTATTGAAGAGCATCTCTCATCAAGTATTTTGAGATACAGAACTTGCCTCGTGGTCCAGTGGTTAAGAATCTGCCTGCCAATGCAGGGGACATGGGTTTGATCCCTGGTCTGGGAAGATTCCACATGCTGAGCGACAGCTAAGCTTGCGTGCCACAACTATTGAGCCCATGAGCCACAGTTGCTGAAGCCTGGACGCACTAGAGACCATGCTCTGTGGCAAGAGAAGCCTCTGCAACGAGAAGCCCCACGCACCGCAGCTAGAGAAAGCCCGTGCACAGCAATGAAGACCCAGCACAGCCAAATAAAATAAAATTTTGAAAATATTTTAAGGTCTAGTTTTTCTAAGAAATTCTTTGAAGTCATCTTGCCTCCTGGGTGTTCTTGTTTCCCACTGATTGGCGGGTCCCAGGTGAGGGTGCTGTGTTTACTCCCAGGGTAGAGCTTCCCAGGAGGACCGCCCTGATCACCCAGGTTAAGTGTGACAGGAACTGTTCTTTTCCTGACAAAGAGCTCCCAAATGAGAACATTTATTTCAGGCTCTGTGGTGACCATAACCAAGAGAGAGGACTGTGGCAGCATTTCTCTGGGGGGTGGAGGTGGGGGCGGGTTGGGTTAGGAGTCCAGATGTGTTTGCAGCTGTCACGTGGTTAGGACACATGCCCCAAGGCCAGGCTGACTCCAGAGCAATCCCAGCCCTGCTCTTGTACTGGCATTTATACTGGACACACCCAACTCATTTCTCTCAAAGCCTTGGTCCCCATTTCTGTAATACAGTTCCTACCACACGGAGCAACTGTGGTATTAAGTGGGCAATATATGTAAATTGTTGAGTCCAGCGTCTGGTACCTGATAAACACATGAAAATCTTCAGTTTTATTTGTTTATTGGCTGCACTGCATGGCAGGTATGTAAGATCCTATTATTAATAATAGTTCCCTGACCAGGGATCAAACTCACATCCCCTGCATTAGAAGCATGGAGTCTTAATCACTGGACTGCCAGGGAATTCCCCACCCTCAACTTTAGTTAGAATCAAGTGAACCAGCATGTAGCAGCCAAGATGCTTCCTTTGTAAGTGTTCCTTTGGACAGGAAACCTCCCAAGCCCTCCCCCGACTAGCAGACAGATATATTTGCAGATAAATTATCCATAGAATGACGTAGAAGATGGAAAAATATAAAGAAAATCTCGTTTGACAAAGTGCATTGGCATCCAGCATATGGCTAAGACCATGCTCTGTAAATCATAGCTCTTTCATGAAAGTATTACTGCACAGTCACCATTCACAGTACAGTCCATGTAGATGGCGCCCCCTGGGGTTGTGCAGGACATAACCTGCAGGGCCGTTTGCAATGCCCTGAAGCACCCGTTGATTAATATACAGCCTCAGTACCAGGTGTGGGAAGTTGAAGTCACAGTCAGGCGTGCCTGCCGTACTGTGCGTTTTGTTGATAGTTGCCTTTCTTTGTGCTTTCTGAACTCTGGGGAAGGAGGTATAGAAACAAGCTGTTCTAGTCACAGTGACGGTGTTCTCATAAAGCAGCTGAGTAAGGAAACCCTCATCACCCAAGTGTATAAATCGTGTCTTTATCTGTTCTGAAGTACGGCAAAACTGATGGAAATAGCGAGAATGAGAAAGGAAGCGAGGTGCCCCAAATAATGTGTCGAGTTGTCCCATGAAGGTGTTGTGGGCTCATTGGCAGGCGCTCCCATCCCTGTCCTTGCCCGTGACTGGCCTTCCCTTTAGCCTGTTCTGCCGTGTCCCCAGTCCAGCTAGACTCTCCCATGTGGCTCCTGGATACTGTCTTCTGTCCCTGCAATGTCATGACGTCATGTCTAGCGGGAAGAGCGCCCTCTGTCGGCCATTATTCCTCGCTGCTTTCATGAGGAAGCTCTGCAGAAAAAGATCAAAAGCAAAGGCTTTGGGGTTTGATGGACCCAAGTTCAAATGCTAACTGCAACTGACTTTACCTTTCTGAGCTTCTGTTTTTAATTTCTGCCAAGGATCTGCTCATTAATCACAGATCCCCTTTCGCCCTTAAGTTTTTTTGTAGAGGTCCCTGGGACCACCCCTATCATTGTATAATCTGAGGCCCGGGGAGTTTCAGTGACTTCCCCAAGGTTAGGTATCAGTCATATAGATCCAAAGCCAGGATTAAAAGCTAGCTCTCCTGAGTCCCTTGGAGGCTTTTTCTAATAGCATGAAGCATCACCGTGCCATGTGAGCCCAGGCAGCTCCTCCACTGCCCGCTGGTTAAGGAAGGTCTCACGATTCCCCAGTTCAACCTGCAATTTCACATGCTTGACAAGGAATGATTCATCGTGTGGGTAAAAGCGAAACCCACTGGTAATAGAAGAAAATGCGTTTTCAGTTATGGGCTTCCTTGTTTGGCTTCACTAATTTTTCACCAAGGTTATTGGGCTATTGCTGCTACATCCTGCATATGTGCTCAGTCATGTCCAGCTCTTTTGCAACCCCGTGGACTGTAGCCAGCCAGGCTCTTCTGTCCATAGGACTTTTCAGGCAAGAGTACTGGAGCGGGTTGCCATTTCCTCCTCCAGGGGATCTTCCCGACCCAGGGATCGAACCCTCATTTCCTCGTCTCTCCTGGACAAATTAAGTTGCCCTCTTCCTTTTTCGATGATGATGATGATTCCTGATGGCAAATGTTTGATGCTCGTTTATTATAGACCAGGAGGTGCTCCAAGCATTTCATGTGCTCTGTCTCACCTGCTTCTCACCAGACTAAGAGATAGCTGTTCTCGTCCCTATTTTACAGACAAGACACACAAATAGCAGACTCGTTAGGGTTACGCAGATAGTAAGGAGCTGAGCAGGAAGCTGGACCAGATTCTGTTTCATGACAAATCCCAAGCTCTTTAACCAGAGGTTGGCAAACTACGGCCCAGGGCCAAATGGAGCACAAGTACCCCCTTTATTTCCATATTGCCTGTGTTGTCTGCTGTAACTGCAAAGCAAACTGGAAAGACCATATGGCACACAGAGTTGGAAATATTTACTGTCTGGCTCTACAGAAAATGTTTACTAGCCTCTGCATGTAACACTATGCTGTATGGTCTCTTATTTTACTTGGTTTCTGTACGGTCTCTTTTACTGGTTTCTGAAAGAAGATCTAAAAATGGAGAGCTGGAGAGAAAGAACTCAGTCAGATTAAGCCCCACTGTGTGCTGGCAACTGTGCTCATTAATTGCTTACTTAGTTTGCTGAGGAATAACAGCAACAACAAAAGATAGGTGAGCTGAAAAAATAGATTTTGAGCAATCTTTTCATTACCTCTTTTAAAAAAATAACTGATTCTAAATATACACACACAGGACTTCCCTGGTGGTCCAGTGGTTAAGAATCTGCCTTCCCATGCAGGGAACACAGGTTAGATCCCTGATCCAGGAAGGTCCCACATGCCTCAGGGTGACTAAGCCCATGCGCCACAGCTACTGAAGCCTGTGCACCTAGAGCCCATGCTCTGCAACAAGAGAAGCCACTGCAAGGAAAAGCCTATGCTCTGCAACTAGAGAGTGGCCCCCACTCGTTGCAACTGGAGAAAGCCTGCTTGCAGCGATTAAACCTGTGCACAACTGCTGAAGCCCGTCTGCTCTAGCCCATGCTCTGCAACAGCAGAAGCCACTGCAGCAGCAGGAGCCACCACAGTGAGAAGCCCACTCACTCACTGCAACTAGAGGAAGCCCATGTGCAGCAACAGAGACCCAGCATAGCCATAAATAAATACAAATAAATGTACATCCACATATACATGTATTTGCATATATAGTAATAGTATAATTACATGGACATATATCTGATAAATATACTAGATATTAGTATATTACATATAACAGATGCATATTGTAAGTTTTGCCTGTTTCTTCAACTGGAAAGTTTTCTTTTAAAACTGTGGAATGTTGGGAATTCCCTGGTGGGCCAGTGGGTAGGACTTGGCACTTTCACTCTGGTGGCCTGGGTTCAATCCCTGGTCTGGGAACTAAGATCCTGAAAGCCAAGTAGTGAGGTCAGAAATAAACAAACAAATAAAACTGTGGAATGTCTTCCCTAGGTAATTTCTGAAGAAGAAATTTGAGGTTTATAGTCCGAAGCCTACTGTAGCTGAAGAGCTATTTATTTGTTCAAAGTTTCTCTAGGCAGCGCTTTACTACTTGTCTTATTATTGGTTCCTTGATCTTAAATCATTCTCCGGGGCTGCTGCTTTACTTTTATAGGTTTAAATTTGGTGCATGATTACAGACTGGTGGGATTTTATTTGAAGATGACAAACAACTTACAACAGCTTTCATTCTGAGTACCATAGAGTCTCGCCATAGGGCACATAGTGACGCTTATGCCAAAGTCTCAATAAGCATATTGTCCAGAAAATTTTACTGGTTTCAAGTGTCATAAAACTAACTTAAACTAGCCTAGGGGGAAAAAAATAGCTCATGTAACTGAAAATGCCAGAAGCTGCAGCTTCAGGCCCAGGTACCCAAGCCATGGTCAGGAATCTGACTCTGCTCTGTCAGCTTCACAGTCTCCAGCAGACTCTTGCCACCTCACCTGCAGGAACGTGGCCACCATCAGCACCATCACGCTCCAGACTGGCAGCTCCAGAGAAAGAGCCAGCATCTTCCTCGGCGTGGCTTGGATCCCGACTAGAGTCCAGCCTTGAGGAGGATGTGGCTTTACTGTACCTGGGGTTGAGGAGCTGGCGGTAGAGGGAATGACCAGAGAGCATGGTCCCATTCAGAACAAAACCTCTTGCTAGTCAAGCTTTGTCATCGCCAACCTGACCTCATAGGATTTCATCTACACCGTGCTCCTACCGGTCCTGTGGGGGCCTGCTGATGGGATGAGAAATCCTGAGACCACCATGTGTTTCATATCAAAGGCGACTTCCCACGGCCAGTGAAGTGGAGGGCAGGGGGCTGCAGATGGTCTCGGGCGCAGGGTCCTCAGCAGAAACTCAAACAGGAGGACTCTTGAGGACTGTGTCATCCCCAGATGTCTATGGATGACCTTGGGGGGTGGAGTGGAGACAGGAGCGCAGGTGGACAGCTTAGCACCCTGGAGAGACAGGACCCAGACTCAGCCAGGAATCTGGGGATCAGCGTGGCTGCCTCCTGGCTCCTCTGGCAGAGCACACCCTGGTCTACCAAACTTGAACCATACTGCTGCTTCTCTTCCCTTCACTTAGTCGATGGTCATTCACTCTTGTATTCAGTCTCTCAGTTGGGCAAGACTGAATTGAAGTAGGTCAAGTCTAGGGGTAGTGAAAGCTATTTGCAAGCACCCAGCTCTTTTCTGGTTAGATTCCATTTCACATTTTATGAGCCAACCAGGAAGCTAATTAGAACTTGAAAGAAAGAACTGTAAGATTGAAGATTTACCAAAAAATGGGTAAATTAGATGGACCAGGTCTCCTTTAACCCCAAAATCCAAATGAATGACTTTTCTGAACAGCTCAAATGTGTTAAGTGTTAGTCGCTCAGTCATGGCCCGACTCTTTGTGACCCCATGAACTGCAGCCCACCAGGTTCCTGTGTCCATGAGATTTTCCAGGCAAGGATACTGGAGTGGGTTGCCATTTCCTTCTCCAGGGGATCTTCTTGACCCAGAGATCGAACCCAGGTCTCCTACACTGCAGGCAGATTCTTTACCAACTGAGCTACAAGGCAGACCTAATTCTTTTTGGTTTTTGGCTGCACTGAGTCTTCATTGCTACACACAGGCTTTCTCTAGTTGCAGCGAGCAGGGACTACCCTTTGTTGCAGTGCTTGGGTTTCTCATTGTGGTGGGTTCTCTTGTGGAGCACAGGCTCAGGAGTTGTGGCCCATAGGCTTAGTTTCTCTGAGGCATGTGGAATCTTCCTGGAGCACGTGGGATCTTCCTGGATCAGGGATTGAACCCATATCCCCTGCACTGGCAGACAGAGTCTCAACCACTGGACCCCCAAGGAAGTCCCGGGACCTCTTTTAAGTTCCAAAACCTAAAAGTAATATACAACTTGGTGGTTCTGTGTTCTGAATGTACCGTCTTGATTTCTCACATTGAAAATCCTGGACATAATTTACCTTTTTCTTGGAAACATAGAATTACTACCCCACTTTGAGTTATGGTGACATCCTGGGAGCTGTTGAGGTAAAAGCCATTTGTTGTTGTTGCTCAACTGCCCAGTCATGCCCAACTTTTTTTGATCCCATGGGCTGCAGCACACCAGGCCTCCCTGTCCCTCACCATCTCCCAGAGTTTGCCCAAGTTCATGTTCCTTGCATTGGTGATGCCATCCAGTCATCTCAGCCTCTGACACACTCTTCTCCTTCTGCCCTCAACCTTTCCCAGCATCAGGGACTTTTCCAATGAGCTGCATCACATGACCAAAATACTGGAGCTTCAGCTTCTGCATCAGAAAAAAGCCATTTGCCCAGCACCAAATAACCCCTCCCCAAGCTTCTGAGATCTAGTGACTGTGTTCTATAGTCTGCATCCCATCTTTTGAGATCCATGGCTCCTCCATGCTGTGGTCAGCGTGTCTCCTCCCTCTGCCCTGTCACCCCCACCCCCAGGCCCTTCCAGACTGTGGGAATTAAGCTCAACATCTGCATGTGTTAGAGTCTTCTGTGAGGAAGATGGTCTCTTCTCCCTGCTTTATGTATTTACTCACTCACATATCTATATCGGCATGGACTCAGTATATTTTATACTCTGGGTCATAATCCTTTCTTTTTTCATTTTTATTTTGCCTGCACTAGGTCTTCATTGCAGCCTGAGGGTTTCTCCTGTGGCTGTACATGGACTTAGTTGCCCCATGGCATGTGGGATCTTAGTTTCCCCACCAGGGATTGAACCTGTGTCCTCTGCATTGGAAGGCGGATTCTTAAGCACTGAACCAGCAGGAATGTCCCTCATTATCTGTTTTGTTGATCAAGTTCTTCCAGCCTCGGCCTCTGGGAGCTCTTTCAGGCTGGTTGCTGTGCCTTTAAGCATCTCCCCACACTTCTGCTCTGGGCACTTCTTTACTGTCTGCTATTATGAGATTCTCCAGGCTTAGCAGGTATTCCCCACTCCCCCCTCCCAGCCTCAGAATCAAAGACCTTTTTACTTACACTACTTTTGCCAACTGTTCAGCTCAGTCGGCGGTGAACACCTACCGTGAGTAGCAGGCACTCTGCTGAGTGCCTGGCACAGACAGTGACTGGCTAGTAAATGTTTAACAACCAGCTCTCTGAAAAATGTAAAGGCTGCACACGTATAGCATAAGGTTTAATGATATCAAGAATGTGTAACACCTTCTTTCCAAATAACGAGAAGTACAGTACTCTTTCCTGTAAATTCCACACAGCCAGCTGAACCTCATAGAATGCTTTCATTGACTTTCGTTGAATTCTTGTATCCATAGCCAATTTCTTGTTGTAACTGATGAATGAGAGAGCTCCCAACCTGAGCACTTGTGGATATTTGGGGGTATTTTGGATATATTTGCATTTATGAGTAATGCAAGTGAAAAAGACATTGGAACTTCCCACATTCATCAGTGATGTGACTTTTTTTTTTTCTGCATCAGATAGTAGTTTTCAAGTACTAGAGGAATGTTCCCTCAATTTTTTTGTGCTACTTATTATGTAATGGCTGAGGCACAACATGCTTTTTTATCATCTGCACTGTTAAGATTTTCCCCGTTACCTTCTTAAGTCTAGGCAATCAGCAAAACAAACAAACAAAAAAATCAAGCTCTATGTAAACCACTATTATTAAACCTATTTATAAAAGTTTTGGGCTTCCCAGGTGGTGCTAGTGGTAAATAAACTTCCTGCCAGTGCAGGAGACATAAGAGATATGAGTTCGATCGCTGGGTCGGGATGATCCCCTGGAGGAGGGCATGGCAACCCCCTCCAGTGTTCTTGCCTGGAAAATCCCATGGACAGAGGAGCCCGACAGGCTACAGTCATGGGATTGCAAAGAGTCAGACACGACTGAGCGTCTGAGCACATACACATAGGTTACTTACTGTAATTTTGAAAATAAAAAACAATTTCTTTGTCTCCCTGTCTGGGCTCCACTCCTTCATGCTGGCTGCGCTCTTAAGTCCCATCAGGGCACTCCAGACCCTGGTGTCCAGCCAAGTTTTCCTGGGTCTCCTTGGCTCTAATTGGCTTGTTTGCCCCACCAGTGCACCAAGGAGTGTGATTGGCTGATGGCTGAGCCCCATCCACAGCAATGGAATGAACCTGGGAGAGAGATTCCTGAAATTTCCGAAGGACCGAGTGGGTTCTGGCCTGTTCTCACTTGAGGCATGAGATATGACCACTCCCTTTAGCACCTTGGCAGTTAGTGGGCAGGGAGGCACATCTACCTGAGCATCCCAGCATGAAAGGAAATTCTTCCACCACTACCTGTGGTCTCTAGATTTGTTTTCTAGCTAGCAGGGGATAAAACACACTTGAATTTACGCCTTCCCACCTTCTGCCCATTCATTCGATAAAACTTTATTAAACCAATGGGAAAAAATGATAGGAATGATTGAGGTGAGACAGCCCCAGAGGAGAGGAAAGGAGAGGATGGACGGAGAAGTCAGCACAGGAAGGAGCAGGGCATCTCAGCTTCTGAAAGGAGAGAAGAGAGCTTAGGCAGAGACAGAGGTGCCCACAGTGGAGAGAAATTTTAATCTACATGTAAGGTAGCAGAGTTCTGGAACACCACCAAGTCCATTCCTGAAACAGGTTTCAGTAGGGTCCAGAGGCTGGCTGCTAGTCGCTCAGTCTTGTCAGCTCTGTGACCCCGTGGACTGTTAACTTGCCACCCTCCTCTGTCCTTGGAAT
Source organism: Odocoileus virginianus (assembly GCF_023699985.2). Lineage (NCBI taxonomy): Eukaryota > Metazoa > Chordata > Mammalia > Artiodactyla > Cervidae > Odocoileus > Odocoileus virginianus. Next base: position 27,324,738 of record NC_069684.1, read on the forward strand.
TCTCCAGGCAAGAATACTGGAGTGGGTAGTCATTCCCTTCTCCAGGGTATCTTCCCAACCCAGTGATGGAACCCGAATCTTCCACATTGCAGACCGAGTCTTTACCTTCTGAGCCACCAAGGAAGCCCAGGGCCAGTGTCGTCATAAATGCTAGAGCAGGGACTTCCTGGTGGTCCAGTGGTTAAGAATTCACCTTGGAATGCAGGGGACTGGGGTTTGATCCCTGGTCAGGGAACTAAGATTCCACATGCTGTGGGGCAACTAAGCCTGAGTGCCACACCTAGAGAGTCCACGCGCCACAACTAAAGGGTCCGCTCGCAACAACAACAAAAGATCTTGCATGATGCAACTAAGGTCTGATGCAGCACCCCCAAAAGTTTCTGGGCCTGGTGTCCCCAGGCAATTGGAGTTTAATTTCCTCAAACACTGCTCTCACTGACTCCAAAAAAAGCCTTTGGGGGAATTCACTGGATTCTTGACTTGGCTGGGAAAAGCTGTAGCTAAAAGACTGGTTTGGGAGCCCAAGCGAGTGGAGAAACTTCCTCTTGAACACAGTCCAGCTGGAGTTATAGGAAGTTCTGTCTGCCAGTGCTCCCATTTCGGAAGCCTTCTGTCCTGTTTCTCATTATGTGTCCCTGTCTGGGGAAAGAGACACGTGACCCCACACAGGCAGCAAACCTTTAAACTTAGCTTCTTACTTGAAAAGTGTGTTGTTTTTTCTTCCAAGAGTCTAGGGGGAGGGGTGGGGATGGGTGATAAGAAAGGAAAGAGAAACAGAGAGGGAAAGAGCTCATCAAACTCCAATCCCACCACCCCCTCCACCATCGCCTGAGCTTGGTCAGTTCCTTAACCCAGCAGTCCCCCAACCTTTTGGTCACCAGGGACCAGTTCCATGGAAGACAATTTTACCATGGACCCAGGTGGCAGGGGGTGGGCTGGGGGGGTGGTTTCAGGATTTCTGAAGTGTGTTACATTTATTGTGCACTTTATTTCTATTATTATTACATCAGCCCCACCTCAGATAATCAGGCATTAGATCCCGGAGGTTGGGGACCCCTGCCTTAACCTCTCCAAGCCTCATTTGTAAACTGGGCACAAAGAGATCACCTCCCCCTATCGTGAGGAAGATGAGTAAAGTACAATAAATGGTAGCACTCCCGATGTCATGTCTTAACCACTAGGCAAGGGAAGAAACTGCCATGACAACATCAAGCCAAGACAAAGCCAGGTGTCAGCACCTCTCTCAGCATTTGCTTCTCCCGGTTTAGATAGATCTTGATGTGCTCTCTGTTGAAAGTAGCTATAAATATCTTCTGCTGGGGTCCCTCGATAGATATTTATGGAGTATCTGCCAAGAATAGGGTGTGGTGGGTGTTGAGGATCACAGGCTAATGAGCCAGCCGGGGTGCCTGCCACCCCATAGCTCTTGGCTTTGGGGGACAGATGCAGTAGGAATGCCAGAAAGATACGCAGTGTGGATGTAAAGAAAGCAGGCCATGGGGTCCTGGAGAGTTGGGCTTGAATCTCGGAGATTTGTTAATTCATTCTTTCAACCAGTACTTTTAAAAACAATATTTATTTATGGTTGCACTGGGTCTTCATTGCTGCCCGCGGGCTTTCTCTAGAGATGGCGCGTGGGGGCTGCTCATTGCAGTGGCTTCTCTTGTTGCAGGGCGTGGACTATAGACACACAGGCTTCATTAGTTGTGGTTCGAGAGCTCTAGAGCATGGGCTCAGTAGTTGTGGAGCATGGACTTAGTTGCCTTGCAGCATGTGGGATCTTCCTGGACCAGGGATTGAACCCGTGTCCCCTGTATTGGCAAGCAGATTCTTAATGGCTGGGCCACTAGGGAAGTCCTTAACTGATATTTGAGGGCCTACTCTGTATGCACCAAGGGTTTATTCTAGGTGCTGAAGATACAGTGTTGAGCAAGATGGACAAAATGCTCTTATGTCTTAGAGATGGCATTCTACCAGCTCAAATCTATGATCTTGGGAAGGTCACTAGGTCTTACTCAGCCTCAGGCTCATCACAGAGTGTTAGGTGTATTAAGTGAGGTAATGGATGCAAATCTCTTGGCAGGGTGCTTGGCATGAAGGCTGCACCCAACAGATGGTGGTGCAGTGACGTGCAGTGTGATCCATGTGGGGATCACCATCCCAGATTTGGGGAGTCCGGGAAGGCTTCCTGGAGGAAGTGCCTTATATGATGAAACCTAGGACAGCAGTCACGTCGCTGGGACAGAAGGGTGGAGACCACCCCAGCTGCTCGTAACCTCCCCTGACCCTCTTGTCCGCACCTGCAGGTCTCCTTCCCATGGGCGGCGGGCCCAGCACCTTGGCCCAGGCCACAGCCATCTCGGGCCACCCAGCAGCCGAACCAGTCACCCTCGCCACCGCAGGTCCCCTTCCACCCGGGCGTCCGGCCGGTGCCAGTGCAGAGGAGCTGGTCCCAGGGCTTCCCCAGGCCCACCATGGTCCCGCCCGCCTCTCACAAGCGGCCCACGAGTGCCAGCGGGAAGATGTTCTCCTTCATGGTGGACGGCGCTGCCCACGGGGTTCCCATCATCAAACAAGGTACTCAGGGGCGCTTCCGTGGCGGTTGCGGGGACGGGCTCATGGCCAGGAGGATGGGTCTCAGTCTTTGCTTAATTTCTCCAATTCTAAAGTGCAACATTATCAATTGTGAAAAAAACAATTGGGATAAACAGAAAACAGTGAAAGATCTCATCCTTACCATCTGGACAGCACCCTGTTGACTTTTTGGTACAAATCCCTCCAGATTTTGTACCCATCCACACACATCAGTCAGTACCTCTGCAATGAATGTGTGTGTGCATGTGTGTGTACATGTACATGAATATATATGAATGTGTATCAGAATCTATATTTATATACTTTGACAGAAATATGGGTAACTGAAATCCCTCTTGCCTTCAGAGGTTTTAAATATTTTATTACCATTTTGCAAGTTAGAGGAGACAGAGGCTTATGGAGAAAATTACTTCTCTGGAGGTGATACATTCAATCTAATCTCACCTGATGTTTTTCGGTGAAATTTAAGGCTGGTTATCTCGAGGACTGTCACTCGCAGCCTGGTCACTTTGGGGACACAAAGCCATCATGGATTCGTTTCCCCCTCCTCCGCCCCAGAAGGCTTCATGGCATTTCGGGAGGAGACTTCCCGTCTGTCACCATCCTCTCGGCCTCACCAGCCTCACTGGCAGAATAGATAGGTCTACTTAGCCCCTGGCATGATTCCCAGATTTTTTCTGTGGCTGCTGTCAAGAAGGTCCCATTCTCTGTCCTCTGGGTCCCAGCCCTAGACCCCTCTGAGTCCCCAGATCTCTCAACGGCTCCACACACTCCCCTGGTCTCCATCAGGACCACTCTCCTAGTCACCTCACTCAGCCATTCAAATAATAGTTATTAGGCTACTCTGAAGGTAGTGAGTTATCTCAATTGATTGTTCACAGTCAGTTACAGGTTGGGTCAGTTCAGTTGCTCAGTTGTATCTCACTCTTCGCGACCCCATGGACTGCAGCACACCAGGCCTCCCTGTCCATCACCAACTCCCAGAGCTTGCTCAAACTCACGTGCATCAAGTCGGTGATGCCATCCAACCATCTCATCCTCTGTCGTCCCCTTCTCCTCCCTTCAATCTTTCCCAGCGTCAGGATCTTTTCCAATGAGTCAGTTCTTCGCATCAGGTGGCCATAAGTATTGAGGTTTCAGCTTCAGCATCTGTCCTTCCAATGAATATTCAGGACTGATTTCCTTTAGGGTTGACTGGTTTGATCTCCTCGCTGTGCAAGGGACTCTCAAGAGTCTTCTCCAACACCACGGTTCAAAAGCATCAATTCTTTAGCACTGAGCTTTCTTTATAGTCCAACTCTCATATCCATACTTGACTGCTGGAAAAACCATAGCTTTGACTATATGCACTTTTGCCAGCAAAGTAATGTGTCTACTTTTTAATATACTGTCTAGGTTGGTCACAGCTTTTCTTCCAAGGAGCAAGTGTATTTTAATTTCATGGCTGAACTCACCATCTGCAGTGATTTTGGAGCCCAAGAAAATAAAGTCATGTTTCCATTGTTTCCCGAATGGAAACATTGGGACCAAATGCCATGATCTTAGTTTTTTGAGTGTTGAGTTTTAAGTCAGCCTTTTCACTCTCCTGTTTCCCTTTCATCAAGAGGCTCTTTAGTTCTTCACTTTCTGCCATAAGGGTGGTGTCATCTGCGTATTTGAGGTTATTGATGTTTCTCCTGACAATCTTGATTCCAGCTTGTGCTGCATCGAGCCCAGCATTTCACATGATGTACTCTGAATATAGGGCTTCCCCTGTGGCTCAGCTTGTAAAGAATCTGCCTGCAATGTGAGAGACTTGGGTTTGATCCCTGGTTGGGAAGATCCTGGTTGGGAACTATACAAAAAAGATCTTCACAACCCAGATAATCACAATGGTGTGATCACTCACCTAGAGCCAGACATCCTGGAAAGTGAAGTCAAGTGGGCCTTAGAAAGCATCACTACAGACAAAGCTAGTGGAGGCGATGGAATTCCAGTTGATTTATTTCAAATCCTAAAATATGATCCTGTGAAAGTGTGGCACTCAACATGCCAGCAAATTTGGAAAACTCAGCAGTGGCTGGAAAAAGTCAGTTTTTATTCCAATCCCAAAGGAAGGCAATGCCAAAGAATGTTCGAACTATCACACAATTGCACTTTTCTCACACGGTAGCAAAGTAATGCTCAAAATTCTCCAAGCCAGGCTTTAACAGTACATGAACCAAGAACTTCCAGATGTTCACGCTGAACTTAGAAAAGGCAGAGGAACCAGAGATCAAATTGTCAACATCTGTTTTATCATCAAACAAGCGAGAGAGTTCCAGAAAAACATCTACTTCTGCTTTATTGACTACCAAAGCCTTTGACTGTGTGTCACAACAAACTGTGGAAAATTCTTAAAGAGACAGGAATACCAGACCACCTTACCTGCCTCCTGAAAAATCTGTACGACAGGTCAAGAAGTAGCAGTTAGAAACAGACATGGAACAATGGACAGGTTCTAAATTGGGAAAGGAGTACATCAAGGCTGTATATTGTCACCCTGCTTATTTAACTTATATGCAGAGTGAAAGTGAAAGTGACTCAGTCGTGTCTGACTCTTTGCAACCCCATAGACTATGCAGTCCATGGAATTCTCTAGGCCAGAGTACTGGAGTGGGTAGCTTTTCCCTTCTCCAGGGGATCTTCCCAGTTCAGTTCAGTTCAGTTCAGTCTCTCAGTCATGTCTGACTCTTTGTGACCCCATGGACTGCAGCACGCCGACCCTCCCTGTCCATCACCGACTCCTGGAGTTTACTCAAACTCATGTTCATTGAGTCAGTGATGCCATCCAACCATCTCATCCTCTGTCATCCCCTTCTCCTGCCTTCAATCTTTACCAGCATCAGGATCTTTTCAAATGAGTCAGTTCTTTGCAACAGGTGGCCAAAGTCAGTTCTTTGCATCAGGCTTGACTGGCTGGAGGATCCACTTCTAAGACAGCGTGCTCACATAGCTGCAAGCAGGAGGCCTCATTTCCTCACCATGGGGTTCTCCCCAGAGAGCGGCTCCAGTGTTCTCATGAACATCAGTCTGCATTGGCTCCTCCTGAGCAAGTGATCCAGGAGAGCAAGGTAGAAATTGCAATGTCTCCTGTGACCAAGCCTCAGTAGTCACTCTGTCATTGCTGCAGTGTCTTATTGGTTACATAGGGCGTCCCTCTCCAGGATGGGAGAAGACTACACACGGCTGAAGACTTGGATACCTAGTTGCAGCTGCATAGTTCTAGAGTCTGCTTCCTGCCTGCAGAAACTTGTGGGTCCAGAAGCTTCTTTTACTTCTGTGAGTCTGTCGGTCTGCGTTGCCAGTGCTTCTTATTTGGGTTCATTCTATTAGGTGAAACCCATGTTGTTGTTCGGTCACTCAGTTGTGTTCAACTCTTTGCAACCCCATGGACTGCAGCACGCCAGGCTTCCCTGTCCTTCACCATCTCCTGGAGCTTGCTCAATCTCCTGTCCATTGAGTTGGTGGTGCCATCCAATCATCTCATCCTCTGTCGTCCCCTTTTCCTCCTGCCTTCAATCTTTTCCAGCATCTGGGTCTTTTCCAATCGGCTCTTCCCATCAGGTGGCCAAAGTATTGGAGCTTCAGCATCAGTCCTTCCAATGAAAATTCAGGGTTGATTTCCTTTAGCATTTACTGGTTTAATCTCTTTGCAGTCCAAGGGACTCTCAAGAATCTTCTCCAGAACCACAGTTCAAAAGCATCAGTTCTTCAGTGGTCAGGCTTCTTTATGGTCCAACTCTCACATCCATACATGACTACTGGAAAAACTATAACTTTGACTAGATGGACCTTTGTCAGCAAAGTAATGTCTCTGCTTTTTAATACATTATCTAGGTTTGTCATGGCTTTTCTTCCAAGGAGCAAGTGTGTTTTAATTTCATGGCTGCAGTCACTGTCTGCAGTGATTTTGAAGCCCAAGAAAATAGTGTCTCTCACTGTTTCCATTGTTTCCCCATCTATTTGCCATGAAGTTATGGAACCAGATGCCACAATCTTTGTTTCTTGAATATTGAGTTTTAAGCCAGCTTTTTCACTCTCCTCTTTCACTTTCATCAAGAAGCTCTTTAGTTCCTCTTTGCTTTCTGCCATTAGGGTGGTGTCATCTGCATATCTGAGGTTATTGATATTTCTCCCAGCAATCTTGATTCCAGCTTGTGCTTCATCCAGCCCTGCATTTTGCACGATGTACTCTGCATATAAGTTAAAAAAGCAGGTTGACAATGGGCAAAACCCATGCTCACAGGATTTTTTTGACACAAGCCCTTCCACCTTGGGCTTCTGCCAAGACTGCCCAGGCTTCTTAGAAGCCCAGTCCCTAGACCAAACGTCCTCTGAGACACTACCCTGAGTCTGTGTTCTTAACAGAGGATTTTTACAGTCACTTCAGTTTCTTCTTTAGATTGTGTTTTCTTGAGAGCACCCTTGATTTGATCTTTACCCAGAGTCTGTTTCTTACGTGTCATTTGCCACCTGCACAGCCAGGGAATTTTCAAGCCCAGAGCATTGAGTCCTGATTGAACAGCCCTTTCTTTAACTGTCTCTACCCCTCACATGGGCTTCCCAGGTGGCAGTGGTAAAGAAACCGCCTGCCAGTGCAGGCAGTGCAAGAGACACGGGTTCAATCCCTGGGTCAGGAAGATCCCCTGGAGTAGGAATGCAACCCCCTCCAGTATTTCTTGCCTGGAAAATTCCATGGACAGAGGAGCCTAGAGAGCTACACTCCATGGGGCTGCAAAGAGACATGACTGAGTGACTGAGCACCCCTTCACATTTCACTGTAAATAAGTAGTAAGAAGTAGCCAGGTGCACCTTCCACAACTCTTGCCTGGATCTCTCTTTAGCTTGATCAGTCAGCTCGTCAGGAACATTTTCTCTTCCCACATGATGACAGGCAGGGTGCTATTAAAACTTTTGCCACCACCTAACAAGGATCCCTTGACCCAGTAACATTTTCCTCACTTTCCTGGAAACCTCCCCTCACTGCCTCCTCAAAGGCCTTTGAGCTCCTACTAACAAACCTTCTAACAGGCCTTCTCTAAGGCTCTTGGCAAAAGTCCTCCAGCTTCTGGCCACTGTTCCACCCCAAACCACTCCACCATTTAGGGATTTTGTTAAATTTTGCACCAATCCTGCTGCCAAAAATCAGTATTCACTACTCATTGCATCATGACAAGTTACTCCAGGATGTAAGGGTCTAAAACAACAGTCAGGGGTGTCCCTGACTGCTCAGTGGTGAAGAATCCTCCCGCTAAAGGAGGAGACACAGTTCTACCCATGGTCTGGAAAGATCCCTCATGCCACAGAACAGCTAAGCTCGTGCACCACAACTATTGAGCCTGTGCTCTAGAGCCCACAAGCCGAAACTACTGAAGCCCGAAAGCCCTAGAGCCTGTGATCTGCAACAAGAGAAGCCACTGCAGTGAGAAGCCCACACACCACACTAAAGAGACCCAGTACAACCAAATAAATAAATATTTTAAAAATAGAACAGCAGTAAGCATTTACTATCTCACAGTTCCTCTGAGTCAGGAATTTGGGACTGGCTGAGCTGGGTGATTTTGACTTGGGGTTTCTCATGAGGTTGCGATCATGGTCTCAGCTAGGGCTGTGGACATCAGGAGGCCCCCCCTGGGGCTGAAGGACCCATCTCTGTGGTGGTTCCCTCCACGGCTTTTACTTTATTTTTTTTACTTTACCCTCCATGGCTTTTAATAGGAGGCCTCAGTTCTTCACCAGGTGGACCTGTCCATAGGCTGCTTGAGTGTCCTTGTGACACAGCTGCTGACTCCTCCAGACAAGTGGTCTTGGACAGTAAGGCAGAAGCCATAATGTCTTTTATGACCTAGTCTCAGGCAAACATAGGTCTGTATAGTCAAAAAGTTATGGTTTGTACAGCTTGACTATGTACAGATGTGAGAGTTGGACCATAAAGAAGGCTGAGCACAAAAGAATTGATGCTTTTGAACTGTGGTACTGGAGAAGACTTTTGAGAGTCCCTTGGACAGCAAGGAGATCATACCAGTCAATCCTAAAGGAAATCAACCCTGAATATTCATTGGAAGAACTGATGTTGGAAAGGATTGAGAACAAGAGGAGTAGGGGGCAACAGAGGATGAGATGGTTGGATGGCATCACTGATTCAATGAACATGAGTTTGAACAAACTTCGGGAGATAGTGATGGACAGGGAAGCCTGGCATGCTGCAGTCCATGGGGTCGCAAAGAGTCAGACACAACTGATCAACTAAACAGCAACTGTAATCAGTGGATTTTGCCATCAGTTTTTCCAATGCCGTGTTGAAACTGGGGCTTCTCTAAGGGGTGTACTCTCCCCTGGAGAAGTGAAGGATGAATCCTATGGCTTAGAGGCCTTCACATCTTCCTGGGGCTCTATCCCCTCAGCCTCCCAGCCAGGTCTCATCTGTTTCCATACATTCACCCTGACTTCCCTGACACTCCGTCCTCTGAGAAGGGCTTCCAACTTCCCATGTGACGGAGAGCTCCTTCCTGTCTGGGCCTCTCTACTCCACTCTTTGGAGCACTCTATGCTCCAGTCCTCCAGGCTGGCTCTTTATAGAAAACATCTATTTTTGAGGGTTCTGGAAAAAGCCCATCCCCTCTTAACGAAGCTGGGGTTTTCAAATAAAGTTGGTTTACTGTTAGACTGTTGGCTTGCTATAGATTTGAAAAATCCTAATTAAAACCCAAAGCCAAGGACTTAGTTATCGTAGGCCAGGTCAGGGTTTCTCCGTCTCGGCACGGTGACATTTGGGACTGGAGAACTCCTTGTTGTGGGATCTGTCCTGTTCACTTTAGAACATTTAGCAGCATCCCTGGCTCCTTCCCACTTGATACCAGCAGCAACCCCACCCCCCCAACCCTCCAACTGTGATACTCAGAAATTTCTCCAGTCTTTGCCAGAAGTCAAAACGTCATTGTGCCTGAAGGCTAAATCACCCCATTCTAACTTAATAGTAATCCTTCCTTTCCCACAAGGCAATAAAACCTCAGCTTCAAAACCACCAAATCTTAATGGCAAGAGCTCATGGGAGGTGGAGAAGAATTACTGAGAACAGAAAATACATTGGGTGAATTTTTTAAAATAGCATCCGACTTATATATGTTTTTTTCTCCCAATAGTGGGATCCTGTGAACCTAACATTGGTAACCTGCTTCTTGAATTTCATTAATATATCATAAATGTCTTCCACTTCAGTAAATTTACTGCATAGAGGTTAGGAGAGGTTGGGCTCAGAATCCAACAAACCTGGGCTCATACCCATTTGCCAGCTGTATGTCCTTGAGTAGGTGACTTGGCATCTCTGTACCTCATGTCACTCACTTATGAAATGGAAACAGGAATGTTGTTGTTCAGTCACTTAGTTGTGTCTGACTCTTTGCGACCCCATGGACTGTATCACGCCAGGCTTCCGTGTCCTTCACTAGAGATGGAAATAGTAATGCCTATCTCACGAGGTTGTTATGAAGACAAAATCAGATCCTGCCTGTAAGTGCCAAGCACAGTACCTGATGCATACTGAACACTCAATAAATGTTAAAATTTTAAAAAATTAAATGATCATCTACCCATGATTGTCATTTAACTTTTATTTACAACTTAACAATGTGTAACAACGTCTTAAAGACACAGTTAACATATGTAACTTTATTCTGTATTTTCCACATCTGCTATAGATATGTTATCATACTTTCCTAATTTTTAAAAAAATTTTTAAAAAAGAAATGGCAAAAGAATAAGACACAATTAAGGTGCACACTTGCTGCTCCTTTGTGGACTGGTGATTATTGGATAAGCACCAGGACAGGCCAGCTTCCCTTGTGCCTCAGCTGGTAAAGAATCCGCCTGCAATGAGGGAGACCTGGGTTCGATCGCTGAGTTGGGAAGATCCCCTGGAGAAGGGAAAGGCTACCCACTCCAGTATCCTGGCCTGGAGAATTCCATGGACGTATAGTCCATGGAGTCGCAAGAGTCAGACAAGACTGAGTGACTTTCACACACACCAGGACAGGCAGTTGGTTGTTAAAATACTGAAGTAACTCCCCTGCTGTTTAGCAAATAGCTCCTGCTGGAAACTTCTTCAAGTGCCTCTGTCCCCGCCTCTGCCAACCCACCCAATCCCCCAGGCCTCCTGGCCTTCCCTGGGGGTTCTCCCCACTAGGATCTCCAAAGGGTCCAGCAGGCAAGAGGGTCTGTTTTGAACTGAGTTAAACCGGTTTGGTCAGACGTGGCCCTTGGATCCTTTTTGATAGATAATATGAATAGGAACAGGGGAAACAGGAGGAGCTATGAAGGTAGCACAGCCCCACAGCTGTGTACCACTCTGTGACCCCGTGGACTGTAGCCCGCCAGGCCTCTGTCCATAGAGCTTTCCAGGCAAGAATACTGAGTGGGTTGCCATTTCCCGCTCCAGTGTTGATAAATAATAGTAGCCTGTAAAGACATTTGGGGCGGGTGAGGGGAAGCTGCCCCAGCGCCTCCCAGCCTGGGTGTAAGGAGTCTCAGAGCACGTTCTGCCCCCACAAAGACTTTGAGTGAATACACCTTCTGCAGCAGAGGGGTCCCGTCGTTCAGCCTCGTCTATAGGTTTGATGATGTCCCCCTCCGACCATCACCTCACAGGGTCTCAGAGCATCTGGAGTCACCCCTAAGACAGCATCAGATGCCAGAGCTTTAAGCCGAGACTGGACACTCGCCCCATTAGGGTCAGACTCCAGGGCCTGCCCCATGGCACGGGCCAGGCAGTCCCTTCCTCCACTGGACCCTTGGGAGCTGGTTTCTAGCGTTCAGCATGCCGAGTAACGGGCCACTCTGTTACCAGTAAGAACCCATTTCTGACCTTCGGGAGGCCCAGCGTCCTCTGGTCTATGGCCTGTCTCACGCAGTGCTGCCTGGCCACACCAGGACTGAGGACGCAGACTCGGGGTCTGACCACCTCTGGCCTGAAAGTTAAATGACCTGCACGCATATAGCCCCAAGCACACTATGCTGAATATTTAGAAACTGATCTGCAGGCCTGTGACAGTCCTTGATGCATGACAGGGCCCAGAATTTGGCTGCACGTTATAGTCAAACCTGTACCAGGTGAGGATTTTTCTTTTTAATAGGCTGCGTCCACTGGAGGTTCTAGGATCCACAGACATGTTTAAAAGCTTGGTAGGGTGGGAATCATTGACTCTGAAGTGCATAAATAAAAAATGCAGAAGCCAAATGAATAAATGATGGAATAAATGGCCACAAACGCGTCGGTGCATGCTTCATTCATCATTCATGTTAACACCCATTAAAGTTTCACCGCCTTTGAAAACAATTGGATCAGTTTCTCACTTCACAAGAAGATAAGAATGTGCAGTGACTGCCCAGAAACCAGAGAGTCCGTTGGAAATTTAAAATACACTGCTTGGAGCCAAGTGGTCTCACAGGCAGAATTATGGAAATCTTTACAAAAGTTTCTACCCCCCCCCCAAAAATTTATTCATTCTTGATGTGAATTGTGATATGTCTGATATGATTCAGAGTGAGATCCCCAAACATAATGCCACATCCTCCAAAAGTCATGTAAACAGCCCTTGTAATAATGGGATTAATAAGAAAACAATCAGGAAAGCTTGTATGTCTATCAAGTGGGTCCTAGTTAATACATCAGGTACAGTTGTATAGTGGAGCACAATGCCATCATTAAAAAGAACCTAGGACAGGGACTTCCCTGGTGGTCCAGTGGTTAGGGACCTGCCTCCCAATGCAGCGGATGGGGGTTTGATCCCTGATCAGGGAACTAAGCTCCTACGTGGCGAGGGGCAGTTAAGCCTGCACACCACAACTAGTGAGCCCCCGTGCACTGGAGCCCACTCACCACAACTGGAGAGAAGCCCGCTCACCCACATGTAAGAACCAACTCAGCCAAAAATAAATAAATATTTTTAAAAAGAACCAAGTACAGCTACAAATGCTGATTTTTTTTATTTTTTTTAATTTTTTTATTGTTAGGTGAAAAGTAAGCTGGAGAAAAATCTCTGTTATGTAAATCCATTTTTGTTTTTGTTTGTTGGCCATGGGATCTTGGTTCCCCAACCAGGGATTGAACCTGAGCCCTTGGCAGGGAAAGCAGAGTCCTAACCACTGGACAGCCAGGGAATCCCCCCATTCTTGTTTTTTGTTAAAAATATGACTAGGGACTTGCCTGGTGGTCCAGTGTTAAGGCTTCACCTTCCAATGCAGGGGGTACGGGTTTGATCCCTGATAGGGGAGTTAAGATCCCATATGACTCATGGCCAAAAAACTGAAGCACAAAGCAGAAGCAATATTGTAATGAGTTCAATAAAGACTTAAAAAGGAAAAAAGGTCAACCTCAAAAAAAAAATCTTAAATAAAAGATGTGACTGCAATTTAAAAAATAGCTGGACTTCCGTGGTGTCATAGTAGATAAGAATCTGCCTGCCAGTGCAGGGGACACAGGTTCAGTCCCTGGTCTGCAGAGATTCCACACGCCATGGAGCCACCAAGCCCATGGGCCACAACTACTGATCCCACCTGCTGCAACTACTGAACCTGTGCTCCCTAGAGCCTGTGCTCTGCAACAGGAGAAACCACTGCAATGAGAAGTCCATGCACCACAACTAGAGAGTAGCTCCCACTCACTGCAGTAGAGAAAAGTCCAATAAATAAATTAAGAAATAAGCAGAGGGCCAGATTTGGCCGTAGGGTCATAGTTTGCCCAACCCTGCTCTACATCATTATTCTATTTACTCTCCGAAGAGCCCTTTATAATAGAGACTATTAGCGTCCCTACATTATATATATAGCTGAGAGAGATTAAATTACCTGCACAGGTCCTCAGCTCTTAGGCGGCATAGAAATAAGTCTGAAAAGGGCTGCGTCAAAGTGCGTCAGCACAGCTAACCCTAGGGAAGAGCAGGAGGCGGCTCTTGCCCTTACCAGCATTGCTGTGATGATGTCATTGCGTGAGTTTCGTGAGTGTGAAGACTAATCTGAAGGCATCCTCTAAGCTTTTGGGGAAACTTACAATCTCCTCTGCATTCTCTGTCGCCCGTGTGTGTTAGTGTGGACCAGCGCCGTGAATCTGTCAGAGCAAGCAGTGGCCGAGGAAATTCCCGGGACAGGATCCGCCTGGGAGATGTTTGTGGATCATGACTTGGCCCAGCAGGAGAAGGTGAGGGATCTCGGGGAGGGCTGCGCTACAGCAGCGAGAGGGACCCACGGAGGGATTGCCACTGCCTCTTGCTCTTTGTGGCCTTTTTTTTCTTTTTTCTTTTTAACTACTTCCAAGAAATCACCTCTTGCTCCCAAGACATTAAGCCAAAAGTTTGGTTACTGCTCATTTTATCCCAAATAGCATCTACCACTGAGCACCTCCGGTGTGCTGGGCCATGTCCTATGCACTTCACATTTTCTTGACTTGTTAATCCTTATCATCTTCAGGATAGATTTTATCTCCCTCACTTGGCAGATGAGGAAACTGAAGCTCAGAGAGGTTAAGTAACTTGTTTAAAGTTGCCCAGGGTAAGGAGCAGTGTTAGGATTCAAACCTAGGTCTTTTTAACTTCCCAGCGGGTACTTCTAACACACACGCATAGTGATCACTTGGTCAGCTTCGAGTGATGGAACAGTGATGATGGGTAAATACATTTCTGGCAGGAGGAAGTGAACACTGAAGTCAGGGAGACCCAAGCAAAGAAAGAAACTCATTAAAGAATTAGGGAGGTTCAAAGAAGGACAAGAGGTGAATTCACACCATCCTGGGAAGGACCCAGGTCGATTTCTCCCCTCTTAGCCATGACCTGAAAATAATTCTAAAAGAAGCAGTCTGCAATATCTCGCTTTCCTCAAAGGCCAGGGCCTGGGCCTGCAGCAATTCTCAGAGTCTCTGAGGAGCAGAACCACCTGGGGTCTTTGTCAGACATGGAATCCAAACTTCAGGAGGTAGGGGTTTCCGACAAAGGTGTCCTGAGACAAGACTCTAAGAATTGTTGGTGGGAGGTGAGAAGCCAGGCTCGGATTCTGTGTTTCTTGCCGTGTAACAAGCTGCCCCGAAAGCGTAGGGGCTTAAAACAGCAACTCATTATTCCCCAGAATCTCCAGATTGATCTGGAAGTTTCCTTTGCTCCTGTCCCCTGACCTCACTCACTAGACTGCAGTCAGCCCATGACCTGGCCGGGCTGGTGGTCTCTCTGATGGCCCCCTTCCCAGGACTGGAGCCTCAGCCAGAATGCCTGGACTGGTGCCCCCCTTTTCTGCTTGTGGTTTTTCATCATAGCACAGTGTTCTCAGGGTTCCCAGGGGGCTGGAACACAAGCTTACAGCCTGTAAGAACTTGCCTGGGCATCATGCAGCCACACTTCCACTACCTTCTGCTGGTTAAAGAAGTCCCGGAGCCAGCCTAGACTTAGAGAGCGGGGAAATAGGCTAGATGGCAAAGCTGCAAAGTGTTTGTAGCCGTTTTTCAACCTGACTCCATTTTTAAATTGGAAATATAGTGCAACCACAGTTATAATTTTTTTCTATTTATAAGCCATTTATGCCCTGACTTGCCAGGACTCCTGCAGGTGACAATAAAGGAATTAGCTTGGTGGAGAGGGAAGCATTTATTGGCTCTTTCTATTGGAATATTTAAAGGGTCTCTAGCTTCAGGTATGGCTAGATCCAGGAGTTTGAATCTTGTCATCAGAACACTTCCTACCACCAATCTCTCCCCTCTATTTCCCTCAAAGTCTGGCTTTCTGCATAAGGCCAGTTTTGTGTGTTGGAAAAGGCAAACTCAGGCAAACAAGCCTCTAAATGTAAGGTCTGTGGTCCAAAAGGAGGCAAGAGATCCTCACCCTCTGTAACTGATGTGTGGAATCTTTGAGAGAACTGATTGACCAGCTTGGGTCACATGCACCAGACTCCCTCCAGGAAGGGCATTGGGGACTGAGGGGTGGCACTCACCAGGAAGACAGAACCCACAGCAGTCCATCGCCCTCTGTAAACTTATATTTCAGCACCAACACAGGGCCTGGTATATAGTGGCTGCCCAATGAGTGTTTATTGCAAGAAAAATAAATAAGCTCCTGGCTGATCATAACAGGATGAAAGAGGGGGAAACTGCCCAGGAGCAGGGAATCTGTTTGGTGCACTCTCTTGAAATTTTGCCACCAGCATTTACAGGGACCCAAAAGAAGACCCTTGGCAGCAGCTGGCAATGTCAGACAAGCTTCCTCCTGACTAAGATCCTGTCCTTCCCCAGGTCATAGAGCTAGAAGGTCTTGAGGCCAACTGGGCAAGCTCCCGTGGGAATGAGCCAGCCTGGAAATTGCCCGTTTACCTCTTTTTGTGTCTGCCTTTGAAAAGGTATCTGGCGAATTTTTTTTTTTTTTTTTTTTTCAGTTTTCTTGACATTTTGTTGATAACTGCTGTTGAAAAGCTTGGGGGATTTTTTTTTTTTTCCACTTTTGGAAAACCTAACAAATTCTTTTGTTAGAACTTTTTCTTTGGAGAGATGGAAGACAGGGTTAATTATACCTGTGGGTGAAGTCTGCCAGCGATGTTGTTTTTCCAGCCCAAAGTTTACACCAGCCCAAACAAATAATCAGCATTCCCGTCTCGTTTACTTCCCAGATTCAGTGACCTGGAAAAAAAAATTCTTAAAGGAATTGCCAGAGAGGCAGGAAGTACTAGAAGAGAGGAAAGGGAAAATAAATATTTCAGAATGTATTAAATGTTTTAAGTTTAAAAAAAAATAGCCCTCGTTATACGTAGAATGTGATTGAATAGAATGTTGTTTTCCTAGTTACCTTTCCTCGGTCCCCAGTGTGCTAGGCTGAATATTGTAAATAAAAAATTATAAACTTTCCAGCAACACAAGTTCCCAAGTGGGATGGTTATTCTTAACATGAAAGGATAATTCTCAGAGAAAGGAAAGTTTCAGTATCTGTGAGCTATAGACATCCATTCATGTGTGTACAGGCTAAGTCGCTTCAGTCGTGTCTGACTCTTTGCAACCCCATGGACTGTAGCTCACCAGGCTCCTCTGTCCATGGGATTCTCCAGGCAAGAATACTAGAGTGGGTTGCCATGCCCTCCTCCAGGGGATCTTCCCGACCTAGGGGTCAAATCCACATCTCTTACATCTCCTGCATTGGCAGGCAAGTACTTTACCACTAGCACCACCTGAGAAGCCCAGACATCCATGACAGATACCTATAGACAAGTACATCATTTCAACCAAATTCTTGATTCTATGAGATTTTCTCAAATGACAGAGATAGCCTTGAGAATCTGCCTTGTCCTTCCCTGCCTGCCCTCACCTTCCCAGAGAATGATACCATATTTTTCCTATATTTTTTTTCAATGAGCCCAGCCTTACACCCAGACCCACACCCGCTAAACTTCCCATCTGGCCTCCACCCAGGATGAAATAATTCTGCTGCTGGGAAAAGAAGTCAGCCGTCTCTCGGATTTCGAACTCGAATCCAAATACAAAGATGCCGTGATCGTGAACCTTCAGAACGAAGTGGCCCATCTGAGCCAGAAGCTGTCGGAAACAGCCGCCTCCAGGCAGAATGAGAGGGTGGTCCCGCCCAAGCTCCAGGTTCTGGAGGAAGACGATGATGCCCAACAGAGAGAAATTCAGAACTTAAAAAGCCAGGTAGAGGGGAGGAGGGGCGTGGGACGGATTAGCAGGCTGGGATTGGCATACACACACTCTTAATTGTCCTCGTTTAGTTGCTAAGTCATGTCCGATTCTTATGCGACCCCATGAACAGTAGCCCATCAGGCTCCTCTGTCCATGAGATTTCCCAGGCAAGAATACTGGGGTGGGTTGCCATTTCCTTCTCCAGGGGCACCTTCCCAACCCAGGGATCGGAACTGCAGCTCCTGCCTTGGCAGGCGGATTCTTTACCACTGAGTCACCAGGAAAGCCCCACACTCTAAATACTAAGTATAAAACAGATGAGTCATGAGAACCTACTGCATTGCACAGGGAACCCTACTCAACGCTATGTGGTGAGATAAATGGGAAGGAAGTCTGAAAAAGAAGGGATATGTGTATAAATGTAACTGATTCACTTTTTTTAAACTGATTCACTGTACAGCAGAAACTGACACAACATTCTAAAGCAGCTATACTTTAATGACAGTTAATTTAAAAGACGAGGGGTCAGAGCCTTAGGGTGGTGACTCACAGATGGCTCTCAGGTGGAGTCCCAGGGAGCACCAAGGGTATCTACCCGGATAGTTGGAAATAGGCAGTCAGCACAGATGGTGGGGAAGAGCACAGATCCAGGGAGGAGAGACGTGGCAGGTTCCTAGCCTGCTAAAAACAATATTATTAATACCTTTGATTAAGTGCCTTCTTCAGTCGTGTCTGACTCTGTGCAACCCTATGGACTGTAGCCTGCCAGGCTCCTCTGTCCATGGGATTCTTCAGGCAAGGATATCAGAGTGGGTTGCCATGCCCTCCTCCAGGAGATCTTTCTGACCCAGGGATCGATCCCTGGTCTCTTACATCTCCTGCCTTGGCAGGCAGGTTCTTCACCACTAGCACCACCTGGGAAGCCCCTAACTACACGTACGATTCTACAGATGAGGAGACTGAGGCAGGCTTGGAGATACCTAGGAACTTGTTACAGCTTGCACAGCAAATGAGAGGTGGCTGCGTGACTTGAGCTCCCCTCTGCCACTTTGCATTTCCACCCAGCTCTATGGCTTTAGTGACCACCTCTCATGCTCACCTGGCCCCATCCAGAAAGGACTGGAGATGGGGAGAAGGAACCTCCCAGTGTTCCAAACACCAAGGCCTTTCTCAATCCCTGAAGGAAGCTGCTGCTTCATTTATGGAGAATTTCACCCAAAACTCTCCACGTAGGATGCCTGGATTTATGATCAAGGTCCTTTCTTTTGAAACTAGATCCAGAAAAAAAAATTTTTTTTTTAAAGTAATGACTTTAAAATCAGCCATTGATCTTGTACATAAATTATATCTCAACATATGTGAAAGTAGCTCAGTTGTGTCTGACTCTTTGCAACCCCACGGACTATATAGCCCGTGGAACTCTCCCGGCCAGAATACTGGAGTGAGTAGCCATTCTCTTCTTCGGGGGATCTTCCCAGCCCAGGAATCAAACTAGGGTCTCCTGCATTGCAGGTGGATTCTTTACCAGCTGAGCCACCAGGGATGCCCATATCTCAACATAGTTGATAAAAGAAAGGAATTGGCCACTGATGAATTTTGGCCTCAGTGCATAAATCTGCTTAAAACCATAGCCACGTCTGGGGCCTCGGTTCCCTGATTCTTTGTTTATTGCCTTCCCCTTCTGTCACGGATTCTAGGTGCGCAATTTCAGTCCTAGAAACGGTGCCCTAGAAAGGACACGGGTTGTATGGGGAACCTAGGAGATTCTATCAAGAGACTGTCAGCTCCATGAAGGCAAAGGTTGGTCCTAGTAATCTTCCAAAACTCTGATGGGTCTGTGTCTGCTTGTTCTTTATCCATCCATCTGTTCATTCAGATCAGTATTTGCTGGGACCAACCCTGGGTCATGCTATCTTCCAGGTTCTGTGAATTCACCACAAATAAGGAAGACAGGATCCCTCCCCCTGTTTTGTTCTAGTGAGCGGGACAGAATAAACCAGGAAACAGGATATATGTTCTAGTATTTCAATGAAGCAATGACTCTTTTGAACCTACGTTTGAAAAAACCACTGGAAGCGGCAAGTCCTGCAGGAACGCCTACTGCAAACAGCTGCCTTGACGTGTAACTGACTCCCTGAGTAGCATCTTCTCTTGAGCTGAACTCAGTTTTGCTGAAATATCCTTTTCAGTTATGCTCCCATTTCAGAGCTTTCCTGAGCTAATGTCACAGGTACATGGACAAGGCTGAATTATTCTCATATATCTTTTTTTTTCTTCAGTTGAAACATATTTGACACCTAGTATTATAGAATTGCCACATATCTTTGAATATCAGCCAGTCACAATTTGAGTATTATTTAAAGTGGCTGATGATATCTGGGGGGGAAAAATTTTTTTTTTACAAAGGAATTGTCTAGAAATAATTACACTGATTCATCATCCTGTTACCTCCTCCACCTCTGGAGCTTTACTTATAACTGAAGGAGAATATTTTGTAACAAGACATCTATGAACCAGAGGCTGCCCTGGTTTGAACTCAAATCGAGTTCCATCCACTCATGTTTTAGCTTCTTCAATATTCTACTGCCGGCAGAACATTCAGCCAGAAGCAGAAGCCGCATGGCTGGTTGATTTATTGTTCTGATTACTGTATGCATTCTCCTTGGTCCCTGAAAGCATGTACATAATGACTTGCTCTCAAAGATCTTCGATCCCCTAGAAATATCACTAGAACATTCTTGCCTGCATGTGTTCTTATATGCCTGTGCTAATTAGAAACCAAATTAGTATCTTGAAACAGTCACTCCTCCTAGCACTATTAATTTTCTTATGATTCTGGGCCCATTTTATTACATAGCATAACAGACATTAAACATATTGGAGTTTATGCCAGTTACAGACAACATGGATATTTGTTTTGGTAGTAAAAGTAACTAAGAGGTTTGAAACACTCTTTTTTTTTTTTGGCTCAGCTGGGTCTTTGTTGTGCATGCAGGCTTTCTCTAGTTGTGGTGCACAGGCTCTTAGTTCCTCGACCAGGGATCAAACCCACATCCCCTACATTGGAACTTGAGCTCTCAACCACTGGACCACCAGGAAAGTCCCTTGAAGACTCTTTTGAGTTTTTCAGCAATCCAAAATCCTAAAACTCTGACACTTAGAATGAAATATTTTAAATCTGTCAAAAACACTGGAGTCTTTAGAGGGGAACGTATGTTTTCCCTTCTGGAAGTTTGCCTCTGTGTGTTCTTCCTTATGCAAATGAACCCATTAAGCTGAGAAGAGCTAGAAACAGTTTGCTTAAGTGTTCCAAGTACCTTTTATGGGAAAGTTGTATTCCACCACCACTACCACCACCACCCACCCTCTTTCATCTCTTCAGTAAGAGATGAAAGAATTTTTTTCACTCAAAGTCTAAAGCACAAACCTGCAAAAGTATAGCCTTGGGGAGGCTGGTGAGCCGAGTGGCCTGTGTCCCCCACCACCACCACCCATAGAAGGTGGTAATGTATAGATGTGAGACTTGGACCATAAAGAAAGTGAGCACTGGAGAATTGATGCTTTAGAAACATGGTTTGGAGAAGACTCTTGAGAGTCCCTTGGACAGCAAGGAGATCCAATCAGTCAATCCTAAAGGAAATCAACCCTGAATATTCATTGGAAGGACTGATGCTAAAGCTGAAGCTCCAGTACTCTGGTCACCTGATGCAAAGAGCCAACTCACTGGAAAAGACCCTGATGCTAGGAAAGATTGAAGGCCAAAGGAGAATGGGGCAACAGAGGATGAAATGGTTAGATAGCGTCACTGACCTGATGGACATGAATTTGAGAAAACTCCAGGAGATGGTGGAGGACAGAGAGTCTGGCATGCTGCAGTCCATGGAATTGCAAAGAGCTGGACACGACTGAGCAACTGAACTACAATAGCCTTGGAGAGGTTGGATGCCAGAGTGGCCTGTGCCCCCGCCCCACCCACCTTCTAGCATAGACCTGTCTCAATAATGTCTCAGATGTCCCAGGGGAAAAGTATCTGTAACCCCCGTAAATGTCATAGACTCTCAACTATGATGGTGCATGAAATGAGAAAGAAAACTTGTGAGACCTTGACACTTCCATTAATTCTGAGTAAGAATGACAAGATTTTCAGGCACAGAAACCAGGACCAAAGGCTGTGAGCGCCATCTGGTGGCAAGGTCTCCACACTGTTTCCCAAATACCTGGGAATGCCCGCCCCTTCCCCCCAATCTTTTTTTTTTTTTTTAATGTGGAACCTGCAGCCTGGTCTGACAGTAAACAAGGAAATTCTTATATTTTATCTTCTTTTAAGAGTATTTTTATTTACGATATTGTGTCTCAGTTTACTCTTATAGCAGTTATTTTTAATTTAATACATGTTTTTAAGTTTAAAAAGCAAGGGACTTCTAAGAAAAATGCTAAGAAATTATAGTGGGACCAGGAAAGAGATATGGCAAAAATAGTGAAAGTGGTATTTGAATGACTGAAGTTTAATAGCTCTCTTAGGGTGGGGTTGCCAGATAAAATAAGGACACCCAATTAAATTTGATTATTAGAATGTCTTCTTTAGCATATGTTCCACATACTGCACAGGACACACACGACAATGTTATCTGTCATCTTATTTTGAGTGGGCATCCTTTTTTTCTCCCCCAAATCTGGCAACCTTACCTTAGGAAAACAAAGAAATTATGTCCTGCTCCTTATTGCTTCTATTTTGGTCTATCAAAACAAGCTAGCCCTCATCCTGTCTAGGGACTATGTGGCATTTCCGCCCCAATAAACATGTCCCTGTGGGAGAACTGAGTCCTAATGTCTGAAAAATCAAAGCGGCGAAGGCCCACAGCGCACCCTGGGAGGCAAAAGGCCTGGCCACTCAGACCAAGCAGTCAGGAGTCAGATGAAGAGGGAGGGTGTTCTGGTCCACCTCCCTTCCCCAGCCTCTCGGGTACCTGCTCTGCGGAGGCCAAGATGCGGCAGCTACTTTCCAGCCCTTACCAGGGCTGCTTTCCAAGGAGATCCTTCCAGGGCCCCTGCCCTGCGTGTGGATCCCCGGAGAGGGGTGGCCCTCAAGTGGGTTCTGAGCCAGGGACTTCCAGAGTTCTCGCAGCAGCCAGCCCATGGTCATCCCACCCATGATTCCTGTATTTCCTCCTAATAACCACAGCAGTGTTAAAGTGAGCCTGAGCAAGACTTACAAATGCACACAAAAAGATTCCCAACTCCTTTCCCCAGAGACAGACAAGGGAAGCTGAAGCTAAAACACGCCATGGGTAGTCAGCTGAGAGGACCATGACACCTCATCCCTCTATGCTGTGTGCCAGGCATGATCTGAGTAGTTGCACACATGACTAATTTGTTAAGATACTTCTAACAGGGATTTCCTGGTGGTCCAGTGGTTAAGACTCCGAGCTGCTGAAGCAGAGGGCATGGGTTTGATCCCTGGTTGGGGAATGAAGATCCGACATGCTGAAAAGCAGGGCCTAGGGAAAAACAATACTTCTAACAATCCTATCAGTCTGGGACTACCATCACCCCATGTACAGACTGAAGATAGAATATGGTGGGTGTATTCCTGTGTTCACACGGCCCATAACAGGCAGAAACAGAATTTGCAGCCTACAGTCTGGCTCCCAAGTCCACTCTGTCCTTTACAGCCTCCAGCTTTTCATGCTGCTTCCTAGGGCCACCTGGAAAGGTGGAAATGGGCCGCTAGAGGCTGGGTTTGAATCCTGCTCCACCTCTGACCAGCCCCGTGATACTGAGCGGGGGACTTTACCTCTCCAAGCCTCAGTCTGCTCCCTTGCAAGTGGGAAGACTGATGGGAACAGCAACCTTCAGCAATGCTATGAGGAGTATCCATGTAGCATGTGCAAACGAGTTTTGTAAACTCTGGAGTGTTGTATGAGGTATAAGCTATTTGCTGTTCTCATTAAAGGAAATTCATTGTATAACTTATTCCTATCTTTTGGGGGCTTCCCAGGTGGTGCAGTGGTAGAGAGTCTGCCTGCTAATGCACAGGACACAGGAGACATGAGTTTGATCCCTGAGTTGGGAAGAACCCCTGGAATAGGAAATGGCAACCCACTCCAGTGTTCTTTCCTGGGAAATCCAGTGGACAGAGGAGCCCGGTGGGCTACAGTCCCTGGGGTTACAGAAGAGTCGGATGTGACTGAGTACGCACAACACCCTCCTGTCTCCTGAATTTTGCTCTGCATACAGTCAGTGCTGGATGATTCGGCACCAACTGCTAGCCTGTTTATGGCTAAAAGTCTACAGATGGTGATCTCGGGGAGGCAACAGTGAGCGGTGGCTTGAAGCGAGATCTTAGTTCCCTGCCCAGGAACTGAACCTGGGTAGCCAAGGTAAAAACCAGGACTCCTAGCCACTGGACCATCAACAGCTAGAGGCTAGAAGCAAATCTTCCCTGGCTCTTGCTCCCATTGAAAAATGCATTTCTTGTGTAGGCAAAAACTATTAAAAAAAAAAAACAGGTACAAAGTTTATTGTTACGGACACAGCACAACAACTGGAAGAGCACACAGAGAAACTGTTTAGTTAAGACAGAGATGCACACTCGGAGAGAAGGCGTGGGCATCCCTTCAGTGAGGAGGAGCCCAGAACAGAGGTGGTTACATCATGTATATAGGGCAATTCTTTCAAGTCTTTGTTGTTGTTGTTGTTGTTCAGTGGCTCGGTCTTGTGGAGCTTGTTCAAACTCAGGTCCATCGAGTCGGTGATGCCATCCAACCATCTCGTCCTCTGTCGTCCCCTTCTCCTCCTGCCGTCAATCTTTCCCAGTATCAGGGTCTTCTCTAGTGAGTCAGCTCTTTGCATTAGGTGGCCACCCATCCGGTGGGTCTTTGTTTACC
Organism: Odocoileus virginianus; assembly: GCF_023699985.2. Lineage (NCBI taxonomy): Eukaryota > Metazoa > Chordata > Mammalia > Artiodactyla > Cervidae > Odocoileus > Odocoileus virginianus. The sequence goes on from NC_069684.1 coordinate 27,348,894, forward strand.
TTTGCCAATTATCTAGTTTCTTTTTCCACACCAGACCTATCCTAGGATCCTCCCCGACATGTATGCACAGCTTTTTCCCAAGATAGATTCCAGCCCAGCAGCCAGTGAGGGATGGGGCTTGACATCACATATTATGGGATGGTGATCCCTCCTTTGTTATCCCCAAGGAGCCTTTCTGCACATGTGCAGTGACTCCCTTGCCCCAAGGATGGGAAATATGTGACCTCTTGGTCTTGTACTCAAACAAGGTTTTGCCCCTGTCTGTCCCTGACACAACTGATGTGTCCACAGGAGACAAAGTCCAGCCATTTACCCTGTTCCTGTCATTATTTCCATCTCAAAGTGCAAACAGGAGGCTGGTTATAAATGACTAACCTGGAGCCCACCTCCCTCCTGTCTTGGGAACTGTAAACAGAAGGCTGGTTGTAAGTGTCCAGCCTGAAGCCCATCCGCCTCTGCCTCAGTCACAGGAAGGGATCCAAGGCAGGGGTCCCTGAGATCCTGGGTGACCACAGAGGTCAGGTTTGTGTCTTGATGATGCAGGGCACGGTGGTCACTGAAGGAATAGGCACCCTCCCATCTCTCCCACCAGTTATAACTGGAAAGCTTGGTTTCCCCAACACCCCGACCCAAGATCAACCTGACTCTTTTTGTCCAGCCTTGGCAGAAGTACCGGCGTGTCCTGCAAAGCCGGCTGGCCCCCCTCTGACTGTGTGTTGCCTCTTCCCACAGATCAGTGCCCTGCAGCAAGGTTACAGCCAGGTGCTATGCCAAACCCTGTCTGAGAGGAACTTGGAAATCACGTCCCTGAAGAACCAGGGTGAGAACTTAAGGAGGGATAATGCCATCACATCAGGTGAGGTCCTTCTGGATTAGCTCCTGAGAACTGCCTCTCTCCCCCTGCAGACATCACCAATCTATCACTGCACTTGCCTCTCTCCCCCTGCAGACATCACCAATCTATCACTGCACCTGCCTCCATCCCCCTGCAGACATCACCAATCTATCACTGCACCTGCCTCCATCCCCCTGCAGACATCACCAATCTACCACAGCACCTGTGCCCGTGACCTGGGTGCAGCCTCAGGGATCTCAGCAACCCACCTGGCCACCAGTGTCAGCGAGTTAGAATTCTCCCTCAGTGAAGATTTCTTGCCACCCTCTTCCTAGGGCAGGGCCTGATAAATACTGGAGAGAATGTTGTATCTTGATCAGGCTTCCCGGGTGGCTGGCTCAGTGGTAAAGAATCCATCTGCCAGTACAGGAGATGTAGGAGACCCAGGTTCAATCTCTTTTCTGGGAAGATCCTCTGGAGAAGGAAATGGCAACTGCTCAAGTATTTTTGCCTGGACAATTCCTTGGGCAGAGGAGCCTGGCGGGCTACAGTCCATGGGGGTCGCAAAGAATTGGACACGACCGAGCGACTGAGCACACACACGTGTATATTTTGTCTCCGAGGTCTCCTGAGCACCGGCCCCACCAGGGAGAACATAGAACAGTGTGACTTGGACGGCTCCACAAGCCAGCCTGCTTAAGGGAAACTAGAACATGGACAAAATGGGGTCACCACTTTGGGTACCCATCATCTCACCGATTTTCACCCAAGTGCACTTGGGCCCAAGCAAAACATTTTCTAATTGACCAACAGAGGTGGTTCCCTGATAAGGGGCTTGGATGGGGGGCGGGGCAGCCCACGCATAGCTGTGGCTGAGCCTGGACTCCCTGGATTCCTTCATTCCTTCAGCATGCTGACTGAGCACCTGCTAGGGTGCTCAGGTTCTTGACGTCTTGTCACAGAGAGAATTCAGTGAGAGACAAAGTGATAGGTAAGAAGTGGATTTGTTTAGCGAGAAACACACTCCACAGGCAGAGAGTATGGGCCATCTCAGAAGGTGAGTGGCCCTGAAATATCAGGTGGTTGATTTTTATGGGCTGGGTAATTTCATAGGCTGATGAATGAGAGGATTATTCCAAGTATTTCAGGGAAGGGGCAGTGATTTCCAGAAATTGGGCCACTGCCCACTTTTTGACCTTCTATGACTGACCTCAGAACTGTGCTGGTACTGGTGGGTGTGTTGTTGTTGTCAGTCACCAAGTTGTATCCGACTCTTCAGAACCCCATGGACTGCAGCACTCCAGGCTTCCCTGTCCTTCACCATCTCCTGGAGTTTGCCCAAGTTCATGTCCATCGAATCGGTGATACCATCCAACCACCTCATCTTCTGTTGCTGGTGGGTGTGTCACTTAGCTATTGCATTGCAATGAGCATATAATGAGGCTCCAAGTCCACTGGAAGTCGGATCTTCCGCCAGCTTGGACCTAGTTGGTTCTAACCAGCTTATGTCACATCCTCAAGGGCTCTGTCATTCTTTTAGAGATTGTGCTCTTCCCCCTTCCCTACTGTTTCAGATGGGCAATGACAAACCAAGAACAAGTGAGGCTATGCAGGGTGAACATAGGACTAAGGCTGGATGGGGTCAAGGGGTCTGGGTTTTATACTAAGGGTGATGGGAAGTCGGGTTTTTAATGAAGAAAATGACCTGAAGAGGACCACTCACAGAAAGAGGGGAGGGAGAGGAGCAGGTGACAGGGAGGAGGCAATGAGCCTGGGAGTGGTATGTCACTCCCAAAGTCCCCGGCATGTAGCAGGAAACATGCCCACAGCTGTAAAAGCCAAGCACATTATCGAGTCACTTATGAATCACTCTCCATATATGAATTTATGCTTTTTCCCTGGCCTCACTGTGCAACTTACCACTCTCACTTCCACCCCCTCCCAGCCCCAGGTCCCTGTTTATGCTCCTCCTTAACTTGGAATGTCCTCAGATATTTGCTGAGCACCTCCTCCGGGTTTGGTATGGTCTGGGAACCAGGAATGTAAGGATGAACTCACTGGTCCTTGCCCTCTCTCCATATGTCTGCCAACCAAACCTCATGCAAGCATCAAAGCCTGTCCTGGATCCCACTTTCTCCAGTCAGGGAGTCAGACAGACCTGGGTTGGGACAACGCTTGGGATGAGCTGAACTCACACCAAGTGTGGAAGCCCCAGAGGGATTTCCAAGTAACTTAACTGTGTCCTATGGGCAAAGCACATTTTAAAAATGAAATTCTGGATCATTTCATTTTTTATTTCACATTTGTTGCTGTTGTTTAGTCACTAAGTCATGTCCCACTGTTGGTGATCCCATGGACCGCAGCACGCCATGCCTCACTATCTCCTGGAGATTGCCCAGGTTCATGTCCATTGAGTCAGTGATGCCATCCAACCATCTCATCCTCTGCTGCCCCCTTCTTTTGCCTTTAATCTTTCCCAGCATCAGGGTCTTTTCCAATGAGTTGGCTGTTCGCGTAAGGCGGCCAAGTTCAGTTTAGTTCAGTTTAGCCACTCATGTGTGTCCGACTCTTTGCAACCCCGTGGACTGCAGCACACCAGGCCTCCCTGGCCAAAGTATTGTCTAAATATTTTTGGTCGTGCCTCATGGCATGCAAGATCTTAGTTCCCTGACCAGGGATGATATCTCTGCTTCCTGCATTGGAAGCATGGAGCCTTAACCAGTGGACCGCCAGGGAATTCCTCATATACCTGCTTGACTGACACCTAGCAATAAAATTAGGCCTAATGTTCTTCCAAGAAAGAACTGTATGAGATAACCCAGTACCACTGTATTTAGGCACCTTTCTTCCCACTTTGGGCTTCCGTGGTGGCTCAGCTGGTAAAGAATCCGCCTGCAATGCGGGAGACCTGGGTTCAATCCCTGGGTTGAGAAGATCCCCTGGAGAAGAGAACGGCTACACACCTCAGTATTCTGGCCTGGAGAATTCCATGAACTATACAGTCCATGGGGTCACAAAGAGTCGGACACGACTGGGCAACTTTTCACTTTCACTTCCCACTTTTCTCCAAAGTGATAATTCAATAACGGAGTAGTTATCTATTGCTATATAGCAAGTTATCCCAAAATGTAACGGATAAAACAACAGCTGATATTTATTATCTCACCCAGTTTCTACAGTACAGGAATTTGGGATGGGGAGGTGTGTAACTTAATTCTCTTGAATTGCAGTCAAGATGTCAGCCGGGGCAAAAGTCATGATATCGAAAGCCTTACTGGAAGCAGGAGGAACCCCTTTCAGAGTCGCTGCCCATGTGGCTGTTGGCTGGAGGCCTCAGCCGCTCATTCTTCTCCTGAGGGCTGCTTGAGTGTCTTCACAACACGGGGGGTGGCTTCCCCCAGAGTGAGTGATGCAAGAGGGCAAAGAGGAAGCCGCAGTGTCTTTTATGACCCAGCCTGGGAGGTTGCATTGCATCATTTCCACAGCATCACGTGGGTTAGCCATGTCAGCCCTATTCAGGGTGGGAGGGGCCACACAAGGGCATGAATTCCAGGAGGCAGGGATCATGGGGGCCATGTTGGAAACTGGCTATTGTGAAAAATAGTGAGTGCCATGTAGGGAGATGACAGAGGATGACATGGTTGGTTGGCATCACCGACTCAATGGCCATGCGTTTGAGCAATCTCCAGGAGATGGTGGAGGTCAGAGAAGCCTGGCATGCTGCAGTCCATGGGGTCGCAAAGAGTCAAGACACGATTTGGCGACTGAACAACAACAACAAATATAAGTTAGTCACTTTGTGTTCTTAGGACAGACCATCTCACTTGACCCTTACAATAACTCTGTGCAGGACATGCAGTGGGAGGTGAAATAACTTGTCCAAGACCACCAAGCTAATAAGGGGTAAGGACAGGGCCAAACTCATGTAAGTGAAGCTAGCCACCCCACAAGAGTGTCCAGCAGTCCACGTTGCTGCGAGTCTGCCTCCTGGGCTCTGGAGAAGAATTCCTGGACTTCACCTGTGCTGGGCCTTTGTTCCCCAAGCCCTGGGCATGGCCTCTCCTCTCGGCTCTGCCCAGCCTTGCCCACCAGGGGCCCCCAAAGTCTTCTCCCACTGGTGCTCACTGATGCTCCTCATTCTCCCTGAAGCCTCAAACCACATTCCATGGCCTCTGGTCTCATTCCTGTTCTTGCTCTGGGATCCTTGGCAACAACCTCTGCAGTTCTAGGAATGTTGGCCCTGGGCTTGGAGGTTCTTGTCCGAAACTTGGCTAACAGTCATGGCGATGCCTGGAATCCTTCCTGCCCTTTTCACCTGTGAGTTTTTGTTTTTGTTTTACAGAGATGGTGTCATCTTTGCAAAAGGATATGTTAGCAAAGGATGAGCAAGTTCAACAACTACAACAGGAGGTGAATCAACTAAAAAGTGAGAACAAAGAAAAGGATCACCAGCTCGAAGCCCTCAGCTCCAGAGTGAGTGTCGGGTCATCACAAAGTGTAGCTTCAAAAAGCAGACACAGTACAGTCACGTGTCTGCAGTGAAGTCAACTTCTCTGCAGCTTTTAAAGTACAGTATGTGGCTCAGAATAAGCATGATATATATTCAAATGCAGCAAACATTTTCTAACCCCTATGATAAATAAACCCCAGGAACAAACACACTTATTAGCATATATTGCTACTGCACAGCTTAATGTAAAACAGAGTAAAATCTCTCTGTGAGCAGGGACAACCCACAGGGCTCCATCACGGTCCCAGCACCACTGGTTCTCATAATTGCCTTCAAATCAGAACATTTGAAGATCCAGATGCAAACACACAAACTCTCATTTCTTCCCTAGACTTGGTAGGCGAGTGAAGAGTTTTTTAAATGGAACTTTATTTGCAAATCTTGCCTTCCATGCCAACTTTAGAATCCTGACTCTGTAGGATAAGATTTCTCAGTATTTGTATGGTGCATCTGTTTCTGCCAGTCAAGGTAAAACCTCATAGCTTTCATCTCAGGTCATAACTCAGAGATTCCCAGAAGCTGTCCAATGGGTTAGCCAGGGCTGCACAGGTGTGGGGTGGAAACATCCTGAGGTTCCAAGGAAAAGGCACAATATGTAGTACCTGGTGCTTAGTACTATACTGAATATGGAACTGGCAAGAGGCATGAGCTTTGGGGTCAGAAAGACCTGGGTCCAATCCCAGAGCTTTCTCTTACTGTAACTTATTTGGCCTTTATTTCCCCATCTGCGAAATGGGAATGACAAAATCATCTTCTAAGACACGGGAGCCTGGTTTTAGCAGTGCTCCTCTGCCTCTGACTCTGCCTCTGACTCTGTCTTTGTTTCTGCCAAGCAGAGTGCCCTCCTAGGCATGTGCACTCGCTGTTTGAGGCGAGAGGACTGCGCGCGTGTGTGTGTGTGTGTGTGTGCGTGTGTGTGTGTGTGTGTTGGGGACGGGGAGAGGTTGCAGCGCTGGTGCTTAGTAGAAGGAATATGCAAAGACAGCCCCTGCTTGGCTCTTCCACCTCCCACAGTGCATTTGTTTGATTATGTCCCTGTTTCCCCTTCTTTATTGACCTTGGAGTGAGGTCACTTTTCCTCTGGGTTCTTCCAGTCTTATTTCTATATATTACCTAGAAATCAATCAGTCAGTTATTTTACAGTGGATTTACACTATGCATCTTTTTAAAAATCATCAACACAACGACTTCCCCATGCTAATAAATCAGTGCTCTTATCATTGGTCTTAAAAGCCACACACTTTCTCCCGGATGTACATGGTGTTATAAAGTGATCTCCTGTTATAAACAACACCTGGTTTTTTTTTCCCACTGTTACTGACAGTTCTATGGAGAACATCCTTGAAGCTACAGATGCCCTGATTTCTCTAATCATTGTCCTTAGGGTACATGTCTTAAGTGGGAATTTCTGGGTCAAAAGAAGGCACATGCATCCTTATGCTCTTAATGTCTGTTGCCAAAATGCCCTCAGAAAAGGCAGCTCTGTTTACCCCTTTGTGACCAGCAGGGAAGCTGCGTCTTTGAGATGGAACCTGCACAAAAGCAGTAAGATCAACCCAAACTCTCTGCCCCCCCCCCCCCACCACTCTCGATGGTTACTGAGTGAAAACAGCTCAATCCCTCCACCCTAAGCACCCAGGCTCTGCAAGTCTGGACTCTCCCTGTGGTGCAGTTTGCTGGCTTTTGAAGGGCAGTGTAGACTCGTTATTTGTCAGAACTCACAAGAGGGGTGAACCAGGAACAACCCCAGGATCCCAGTGCTTCCGTCACACAGACGGTCTGGCCTCTCAGAATGCAGGGTGTGATTGAGTTAAACAACAGAAGACAATCTTGGGCATGCACATAGGGACTTAGGGCCCCCAGTCAAGCCCACATGACCTTGTTATTTTTCTCCCCAGTGCTCAGTGCTGAAAGAAGAGTTAAAGAAGGAAGATGCCCAGAAGGAGAACGTGGAAGCCCAAGAGAAAGAAATAAAACTCTACAAAACCGTGTGTTGAACCTCCTCACCCCTGGGCCTAGACTTTGACCAAATTTCAGGGCTTTGGAGGGGTTCCTTGGCCCCTTAGCTAGTACAAACTCTGGGGCTTTATGGGTGTCTTGTTTGTTAATGTAATTAACAAAATTCTTTGATTTGCTTGCCTCAAAGAGATGGGTAGAAAACCTTGGAAAACATACTCTCCTAGTATTTTGTGGACAGTTGGCTCTAGGCCCCTCATCAGGTTTCCCCTGGAGCTGGGCTAGAGTTGGCCTGGAGACCAGGACAGAAGGTGGCCAGGTGGCCACTAGATGCTGCTAGAAATTCACCATGGTTCCTACCACTGAACTTGTGATACCCAAATTTTCATGGTCTGCTGTCACAAGTTTTATCACAGCCATGGGCACTGTTATTGACATGAAACGCCTCCTTAAGTATCATTACTTAAATATTGATGCATTCAATTTTACATCAGTTCATGAAAACAAAATAAAAAGCAGACATATCATTGGCTTTGTATGGAAGGTGAATATAAAAATTAATACAATGAAAAGATGAGCACTAAATGTGAATGTTCACCCTCTGTGCCAGTCGAATCCTCAAGAACATCACCAAGCATATATTTTCCATCTGTCGAGGCCATTTTGTCCTCTCAGGGGCACTGTTATTCTCTGTCTCAAATGGGAACAAAAAGAAAAAGCTCATTGTTCTTTTCTTCCAAGCTTTGCCCATGGTGTCTTCCAAATAACCCCTATTTAGACTGAACTCAAAATATATTCCAAGGAAAGAGAATCTAATGTGTCCCTTGTACTGTTTAATCCAGAATCCCTGCTGATCTTCAAAAGAAACTCAAATTTCCCCTCACCCTGCACTTTCAGTGCATCTGTTGAAAGAAACCCTACTTTGCTTTAAAGATGTAGAAGCATCTCCCAAGGAAAAGAATTAAACTGATCTTAGACTAGGTTTCCACCTTAACGCACCGGGTGAGGTGAGTTCCGAAGTTGACTTTGCTGTTGTTGAAACTTTCTCAGCAAATCCACGACATGGAGAAAGAAGTGAGAAAACTCAGGGAGGAGCTGAAGAGGAGCAGTACAGAGCAGAACCTGATCTCCAAGACACTTCGGGAAAAGAGCAAGGTATGGCCGGGATGGGTCGCCATGGCAACCGCTCCAGGCTGGGTCTGCCAGACTCCAAAGTTCCTGTGTATAACCATGACCCACTGCCTTCAATCATGAAATTACCCAGGAAAGAATTGATCCATTAAATCAAGTTTGTCAATGATGTTGTTCCAACTTAAATACTCTTATTGATTTGTGTGTGTGTGTGTCTTTGTGTTCCATCAGTCATTGGGAACGTTTGTTTTTTTTTTTCTAGTCTCATCATGATTGTAGATTTGTGTTTCTTCTTTTAATATTGACAAGTTTTGCTTTATATATTGTGAGGTTGTGTTACTATGTGCATATAAATTTGGAATTCGAATACTTCCAGTAGAATAAGACTTTTGATCATCATAAAATGTCCCTTTTCATCTCTAGTAGTGTTTTCCTCTTAACATCTTTGTCATGTAGCGCCATCACTGGCTTGCTGTTGGTTAGAGTTTCCATAGCATATGTTTTTCATACTTCCTCTGCTAATTTTTAAAATTTTATTTGTTTATCTATTTTTGGCTGTGCTGGGTCTTCATTACCGCACACAGGCTCTCTCTAGATTTGTTGAGCAGGGACTGCTCTCTAGTTGCAGTGCGCCGGCTTCTCATTTCAGTGGCTTCTTGTTGTGGAGCACGGGCTTTGGGGTGCAAGGGCTCAGTAGTTGTGGCTCATGGGCTTAGTTGCCCCGTGGCATGTGGGATCTCCCGGGACCAGGGATCAAACCCATGTCCTCTGCTTTGGCAGATGGATTGTTAACCACTGGACCACCAGGGAAGTCCTCTCTGTCCATTTTTAAGTTTTAGACGTATAGCTTCCAAATAGCATATCATTTTTACAAAATCCAGTTTGACAGTCTTTTAGTCCATTTATGTTACATAATTACTGATACATTGGGATTTAAATCTACTCTTGCTCAGGGCCAGTTGTACTATCTGTACTATATTGCTTTTTCTCTCCTTTCTTGCCTCCTTTTGAGTTGATGGTTTTCTGTCATTCCACCTTCCCCCTCTATTAGCTTGGAAACATTTCACTTTTTTACTATCCTTTTAATAATAGTAAGACAATAGCATTTTATCCTTGCCTCGCAATGAGCTCACATTAATTAAGTTTTTCACTCTTTTATTGCTCTCTTAGTGGTCATCCTAAAGATTACAATGTGCATTCTTTTTTAATTAATTTATTTCTTTGGCTGTGCTGGGTTTCAGTTGTGGATCTTCATTGTGGCATGTTTGATCTTCAGTTGCAGCATGCAAACTCTTCAGCTGTGGCATGTGGAATCTAGTTCCCTGACCAGGAGTTGAACCCAGTCCCCTGGCATTAGGAGCGCAGAGTCTTAGCCACTGGACACCACAGAAGTGCTTACAATGTGCATTCTTAACTTACCAAGATGTAGTATTAGTTGATAATAATGCCCTTCTCCTTGACAATGCAGTGAATTTAGAACACCCTTACTTCACTTAACCCCTCCAGATTTGTAAGTCATCGTTGTCATTTTCTAAACTCCTCTCTATAGTTATTAATAAAACCCCCAAAAATATTATTGGTGTTTTTATATAATCAGTATCATATGCACACATTACTCTTACTGTTGCTTGTCTTTTCTGCATTTCTGATCATCCATCTGCATTCATTTTTCTTGTCTCTGAAGAATACCCTTTAGTGTTTTCCTTCACTGTAGCTCTGTTGATGACAGTCTCAGATGTGTTTGTGTGTCTATCTTGAAATGTATATTTAACCTTCATTCTTAAAACACATTTGATTGCCTATTGAATTCTACAGTGGCAGGTTTTTTCTTTCAGCACATTAGAAATAGCATTAGGCATGTCACTGCTGTCTTTTGGCTCCTGTTATTTCTATTTAGAAGCCATCTGTAAGCCTTATTATTGCACCTTTGCAAAACCTGTCTTTTTCTCTGGCTGCTTTTAAGATTTTCTCTTCCCTAGATTTCCAGCAGTTTTATTATGATTTATCTAGATGCGGATTCATTTTTATTTGCCTTGTTCAGAGCTCATCGGGGCTTCTTGAATCACTGGCTTGGTGTTTTGCGCTAGTTCTGGCACTCAGGCTCTATTGCACACAGGCAGTGGGGTGCTACCAGGGCTTCCGAACAGGGAACCAATATGTGACGTTCGCAGCTAATAATGGTGAAAATGATAGCTGCAGTTTCTCATGGACTGGGCATTACCACCAAACATTTCATCTCTTTTCCCTCTTCACAACAGCGCCATGATCTAGAGATCATCCTCCCCGTTTTACAGATGAGAAAGTCAAGACCCCTTGTTAACTAGCAATGTAACTAGCCCAGTCGCAGGTTGGTCTGACTCCAGCCACCAATGTGTAGCCAACAGCCACGTGCTGCTCTTTACACTGATATTAATCAAAATTAAATACACTTTGAAATTCCTTTCCTCGGTCACACCAGCCCCTGCTTCAAGCGCTGGATCACCAGATGCAGTTCGTGGTTGCCGTATTAGATGATACAGGTTCAGAGCGTCTGTGTCGTTGTAGAAGGGTCTGTAGGTCGGAGCTGCCCTACAGCCGGCTAACCTCACAGTACCGTTAAGGCTGTTCTGCAAGGCACTGAACTAGAGGCGAGGAGGCCAGTTGGCCCAGCCCAGCATGTCGCGTGAGAGGGATGGGAGAACAGGCGTGGAGAGCAACAGGTGTGACGGAGGGAGCAGGGCGGTGCCTGAGGCTCAGGAGTGGGGATGGGGGGCTATTCGTGGAGAACACAGGTAAGGGCAGAGTCCAGGGTTGGACTTGGCTTCTGCGGTGTGTGAAAATGTTGCTGAAATACAAGTCATTGCATGCTTAGACCTGGGAGAAAACTAAGGCCCAGAGAGTGGCTCTCCAAGGTAACAGAGCTGGGTAGTCACTTTACCTCTACACCGCTCTACTCAGAGCAAAGCTCCAAAGAGTTCTTCTGGGTCTTTTATTACATCTCTGTGATCCCCCTTGTCAGATCCCTAATCAACACGGCCCATGGGATTTGTTTCAGCACAAAGTCTTTCCATTTATTTGCAAGAGTTTGCCTGGTTTCTTGCTGGTGCCAGAGCCCTGGGCTCAGCAGGTGTATCCCTGAAATGATGAGCTGTGTCCCTGCAAGGAGCAGCTGCAAAGCCTACACTGGCCAGCAGAGGGCAGCATCAAGCGCTTCCGAGCACCTCAGCTTGCCCCGTTACCCAAGCAAGGGAGGATTAGACAAGCAAGCTTCTGCACTTCAAACGCCTTCTTTTGCAGGCTGCAATTCTTAATAGACATTACTTAGCAAGCCTCTAGAGAGCTTTCCACCTGTGGGTGTGCTCAAAGTGATAATGACAAATAGTTATGATGATAAACCCAATAATAACACTGACAAGGGACCCATCATGGGGTCTTAGAAGGAGACCCCATTCACCTTTTAAAAAATGTATTTATTTATTTGGTTGCATTGGATCTTAATTGTTGCACGTGGGATCTCCTATCTTCATTGTGGCATGTGGGATCTAGTTCCCTGACCAGGGATCAAACCTGGGTGCCCTCCATTGAGAGCGAGGAGACTTAGCCACTGGACCACCAGGAAATTCCACACCCACCTTTTATAGGTCACGTCAATATTTACCACACCCACAGACCTGTAAGCCCTATTCCAAAAATTTTGAATCCCCACAGTAACTCTATGCTGCAGTACAGGTACCATCATCCCCATTTAACAGATGAGAACACTGAGTCACGGAACAGTGAAATCACTTTCCCAAGGTCACACATCTTGCTAGGGTCCAAGCTGGGACTGGAGTCTGTGATAGGACGTAGTTGAGCCCAGGGTGCAGAGCTCAGCCCCTTCCCTTAAGGGGTATCTCCCTGTGAGTTTATCTCCACACTGTGTATGCCCATGACTCCTGCCACAGGGCCGCAGCTGTCCCTACGCCTTGAGGATTCCCCCACTGCCATTAGCACCGCCCCCCCCCCCAGAAGAGTTCCCCCAGAGGGCATGATCATCACATTAGCAGCAAGCCCATGCTTTCATCATCCTTTCAGGTTGAAGAGAAACTTCAGGAGGATTCCAGAAGGAAATTGCTTCAGCTGCAAGAAATGGGGAACAGAGAAAACCTCATTAAAGCCAATTTGGAAAGGGCAGTAGGTCAGGTAGGCGTGCTGCCAAGCCCCTTCACGGCCCACCACTCTCCATGGAGCCCTGCGCTCAAGCGGCCGGTGGGGATGAGTGAGGAGGAGGACAGCCTGGTTTAATTTCACCCACTTATCCCCAGGGGCAGGGCTCTGTGTGGTTCCTGAGTCCCAGTGGATGTCACTAAAAAGGCCTTTCCTGCTGGGAAGCTGCCCACACTGGTGTTTGCCATCACCTGAGACCCTGACCAAGCACCCAGTCCCAGGTCAAGGCCCACCCCGGTAAACCAGCGGTGTGGGTCCCTCTTGGGGAGGGTTTGAGCCTCTCAACCCTCAGTGGTGTTTCTAGTACTTTCTTCTTCACATTTTTTTGTCTTGACATTTATAGCCATCTTTCTTCCTCTGGGCCTCCAAACAGACACTCTAGTCAGTATCCACAGGGGAATGCCACTTTTCTGTTTTTGTTTGGTTTGGTTTGGTTTGGTTTAGTTTGGTTTGGTTTGGTGAAGCCACATGGCTTGCAGATCTTAGTTCCCCAGCCAGTGAACAAACCCGTGCCCCCTACAGTGGAAGCGCAGACTCTTAACCCCTGAACCACTAGGGAAGTCCTGCCACTTTTCTTAATGAGGTAGTAATAATATGCAGGTCAAGAAGCAATAGTTAGACCTGGACATGGAACAACAGACCGGTTCCAAAGCGGGAAAGGAGTACGTCGAGGCCGTATATTGTCACCCTGCTTATTTAACTTATATGCAGAGTACGTCATGAGAAATGCTAAGCTGGAGGAAGCACAAGTGTGAATCAAGATTGCTGGGAGAAATATCAATAACCTCAGATATGCAGATGACACCACCCTTGTGGCAGAAATCAAAGAACTAAAGAGCCTCTTGATGAAAGTGAAAGAGGAGAGTGAAAAAGTTGGCTTAAAACTCAACATTAAGAAAACAAAGATCATGGCATCAGGTCCCATCACTTCATGCCAGATAGATGGGGAAACAATGGAAAAAGTGACAGACTTTATTTTGGGGGGCTCCAAAATCACTGTGGATGGTGACTGTAGCCACGAAATTAAAAGATGCTTGCTCCTTGGAAGAAAAGCTATGACCACCCTAGACAGCATGTTAAAAAGCAGAGACATTACTTTGCCAACAAAGGTCCATCTTGTCAAAGTTGTGGTTTTTCCAGTAGTCACGTATGGATGTGAGAATTGGACTATAAAGAAAGCTGAGCGCCAAAGAATTGATGCTTTTGAACTGTGGTGTTGGAGAAGACCCTTGAGAGTCCCTTGGACTGCAAGGAGATCCAACCAGTCCATCCTAAAGGAAATCAGTCCTGAATATTCATTGGAAGGACTGATGCTGAAGCTGAAGCTCCGATACTTTGGCCACCTGATGCAAAGAACTGACTCATTTGAAAAGACCCTGATGCTGAGAAAGATTGAAGGCAGGAGGAGAAAGGGATGACAGAGGATGAGATGGTTGGATGGCATCATTGACTGGATGGACATGAGTTTGAGTAAGCTCCAGGAGTTGGTGATGGACAGGAAAGCCTGTTGCAGACCATGAGGTTGCAAAGAGCTGGACACGACTGAGCGACTGAACTGAACTGTATAATAGAATTAATAATAGAACCCAGATTATCACAGCTCATGTCAAATGGAGATGGGTGGGGTGGGGAGCAGGCTCTGACTCAGCAGGCCTGGTGGTGCCACATCCCAGGGCTCTGACCCAAGATGGCCCAGCAGCCCTTCCTCTTACATGTGGCACAGACATGATGGCCAGAACATGCAAACAAGGCCTCACAAAAAGCTAAGGGAGGGCAGACGAGATCCCAGGATGGGGCACTGCCCCTATGGAAGGTGGCCCACCCAGAGCAGCCCACCTTGGACCTCTCCACAAGACACCCCTCTCCTGGCAAACATGGCTCCAGGAGGACAAGAACATTTTGCATGTATAAATGTATTTGTGCTTTTCTTTTTCTGGGAGGATGAGTCCTCCTCATCACTCATTGGATTCTCAGAAGGGTCCGTAAACTACCCAGAAAGGTTAAGAACCACGGTCCTTAAAGGAGCCCTCCAGCCCACCCAGCCCAGCTCCCGAAGCCCTTCCATGTGGTGGCGTCCAAGCCTGAACCAGCAGTGTGACCGGCCATCGTCCTCCATGCTGAACTCCAGAGGCACCCACAGGGCAAATGATGATGATAGTGCCTCTTAGCAGGTTTTAAGGCCTCTTCAACAAACATCCACACCATCACCCCCGGTGTCCTGTCTCCTGCATGGTGCCAACCCCTTAGCGAGGGAGATAGCCCACCGCTCTGGGCTTCCTTTGGTGCACCTGGGCTACCCCTCCCCCTGCCAGCGCTCTGCACCCCCGGGACACACCCGCTTTGAGGGCATGATCTGTGCTGCTTGCCAAGAGCCTGGTCATGCCTCCAGCCAGAGCTCATTCGGGAAGACCCTCAGAGACACAGAGATTCCTCCAGGACTCAAGAGAGTAAGGATGAGGCCTGTCTGTGCTGCCCTGGCCTTCATGTCACCCCCTTTTCCACAGCCAGCTCCCTGCCTGTGGCCATGCCCTTCCCCAGGCGGGTGACTCCAGGACTGACTCCCATTGTCCAGCAGGACCTGCCCCTCCGCTCAGAGCAGTCCCATAGGGTGCCTCTGGTGGTGATGGGCGCCATCACCCATGGGGCCCTGCCTACATAACCTCTTCCTCAGGCAAGTTAGGACCCTCCCCTTAGTCGTGAAACCAGCAGACGGCCCAGAATCCCTCAGATCACCCAGCTGGCTCCCGGCAAGCCGACTGCAGAGCTGTCTTTAGGAGAGTCATAATTCCTCTCCTTGGCTTTTCAGAACTTCCTGGTGTACAGCAAACTCCTGTGTCTTGGGACCCGTTGACATTCACATGGATTCCCCAGCCGTGACGGTCCTTCAGGGCTCTATTTTAGAGTCTTTCGTGACCACATTTTGCCCGTGAGCCAAAATCCCAAGCCAAGGGCCGGCATGTTGGTAAACTTCCAGAGAGGGTTGGGCTTGTTTGCCTCTCATGAACTTGGGACACCTTGAACTTGTCATTCTAGAAGCCCTGATTCTAGTGTAACTGTGCTCTTTCATCAACCGTAATCTGAAGACACCAGCACCAGGGAAGCAGTCAGTAAAAGCTGGCTGAACTGAAGGCGAGGACTTTGAACATCTGCCAAGTCAGTTGTTTCTGTTACAAGCATTCAGTGAACATTTATTGAGTGCCTGCTGGGTGCCCGGCTCCAGGGACCTGGAGGGGAATACAGCAGGCGTCATCTTCAGGACACGAGGCTTAAGGCGCAAAATGGCAGCGAACTGCTCCTCCTTCTCTCCCCGGGCACCCTGGCTGATTACATAGTTTACGCGGGCTGACAGCCTCAATATTTATCTCACAGCCTGGTGCCAGCGTACCAATTACGGAAGAGTGCTCCCGGCCCCAGACTTCCCACTGGATAATTGGCAGTGAGTGGCTCTTCTGAGGGCCCAAGACGTATGTGAGCTGCCCACGTGCATCGGCTGGGTTAGGCGGGCATGCCTGAAAAGTCATTAACATCTACTGTCCCCCTCTCTTGTGTGGGCACTGCCCCTTCTGGTGAGAAGTGAAGGTGTTAATAACCCGTTTGCATGCGCACTTAGTCACTTGGTCTTGACCAACTCTTTGCAACCCCATGGAATGTAGCCTGCGGGCTCCTCCATCCATGCAATTTTTCAGGCAAGAATACTAGATTGGGTTGCCATTTCTTACTCCAAGGGATCTTCCCGACCCAGGAGTCGTATCCACATCTCTTGTGGCTCCTGCATTGGCAGGCAGATTCTTCACCACCAGGACCACCTGGGAAGCCCCAACCATAGTGACCATTAATGGTGTGCAGAGCCTTCTAACCAGTTTCTCCCAAATGCAGCAGTGGAAGTGCCTCCTCAAGCCTTGTGGCTGCAGCTGCACCACTCATTCCATCACCTTCCCTTTCTTTGTGCTGCAGCTGGAGCATTTCAGAAGTCAGGTCATCAAGGCCACCTACGGACGAGCGAAGCCGTTCCAGGACAAGCCCGTCTCCGATCAGCAGGTTTGTCTCTCTTCCCCACTTTCTTCCTCAGGGACCTGGGACTCCAGACACTGGGAGCATATGTTTCTGTTTCTTATTGGTGGCGCATATTTTTCACACTGTTGCTACACCATGAAGATTTGTTTTGATATTCTGGGATTTCCTGGCTTTTAGAGTAAAAGCCAATTAAAGTGTTGAAGCCTTGAAGTGTTTGTGTGAAAATCAAATGGAACCACCCAGGCCTGTGTCTGGTCTCCAGGCCTGCGGGGTCCACTCCCGTTAGTCCCATGTGGAAAGAGCCTTGCCATAGAGCAGGCGTCCTGGCTCGTCCCTCCTGAAGAGGGCAGCCAGCAGCAAGGATGTGCCTCTGGCTGTAAGGACTGAGTTGTTATTCTTCTGTTTGTCCCCTCCAACCCTGTTGTCAGCACGCGAATGAAAAATTTACACCATGGACTGCTCTCGGATAACCCAGCCTTCTCTTTCGGGCCCCACAGCATCAGGCTCAGCGTGATGAATCACTCCCAGAGTTCCGAAGAATCTAGAACACACGCGGGGCCACATGACAAGCCTTTGGCTCTTAAAAATCATCTCTGATCCTGGGAAACATGCCCCAGTGACAGAGCCGACATTCCCTCCAGAGCCATCACCCAAACATGCCAGGACCTCCCTCCCCAACCCTGCGGAGATGAGAGCTCAAGCCCATGCCCTCCCCCCACCCAGGGCCCCTCCCCCCAGAACCACCCTGCAATGTCAATCTTTTTTATTTTTTTTTTCCCATTAGTTAATAGAGAAGATCACCCAGGTCACTGAGGACAACATCAACTTTCAGCAGAAAAAGTGGACCCTGCAGAAGGAGACCCAGCTCGGCCTCTGCCGACAGGAAGAGGTCACAGACAGCGTTGAGAAACTGAAGAAGGCCTTAGACAGTTGCCAGGTGCCCTCCTCCGCTTCTCACCCGTGTCCCCCATGGCTCACGTTGTGCTCCTTGTTCAGAACATCATCCGGCTCTGCTTTTCTGCCCACCTTCTCTCTTGCTGGAGAAATCTGTTTGAGGTAGAAAACAAAGGACCTCGAAATCTGCCTCCCAGGTGAACTTGGTGTGGCCAAGAAAAAGCTGCCCGACGCTCCCCTTTGGGAGGCCCCTGGACCTCAGGGGAAGAAATGTGGCTGTTCAGTCACTCAGTCGTGTCTGACTCTTTGCGACCCCGTGGACTGCAGCACGCCAGACTTCCCTGTCCTTCACCGTCTCCTGGAGTTTGTTCAAACTCATGTCCATTAAGTCAGTGATGCCATCCAACCATCTCATCCTCTGTCGCCCCCTTCTCCTCTTGCCCTCAAAATAGCCCTGGGTTATTTCCAGAGAAACCAAGAAAACATCCTGCTCTTCATTTGCGTTTTTCTTTTTTGTCCCAGCAGTGGAAAGGCTGCTCTTACCCTAGTCGCTTTTGACTCTGGAGGAGACAAGACTGGTTCAGACCGACCACCACCCCCCACCTCCCAGCCCCCACCCGGGGAACCAGCTTTATCAGAGCAGGCAGCTGCTTCTGCTTTCTCTGGAAATAAGCAGCTGCTATTTGGGGAATCTGTGTGAATGTTGGCTTGTCAGCACTTTTTCAAGTCAGGAAATCGGACTTTCTGACCAGCTTGTGTGTTGATCTCAGCAGGAATTTTGTAGCCAAATTTGGTTCTCATTTCAGCCAAATCGTCCTTGGCAATTTGGCTTTGGAATTGCCTGTACCTAAACATGGGATCTCTTCCTTTTTCTGTTTTTTTTTAATTTCTTTTTATTTATTTTGTTTATTGGCTGCACCAGATATTATTTGCAGCATGTGGGACCTTCAATCTTCATTGCTGCATATGGGATTTTTTAATTGTGGCATGTGGGATCTAGTTCCCTGGCCAGGGATCAAACGAACCCACTGTATTGAGAACACAGAGTCTTCACCACTGAACCACCAGGGAAGTCCCTTTTTTTTGCTTTTTATTTTATATTGGGGTGTGGCCGATTATATCTTGGGCTTCCTTTGTGGCTCAGCTCATAAAGAATCCGCCTGCAATGCGGGAGACCTGGGTACGATCCCTGGGTTGGGATAATTCACTGGAGAAGGGAAAGGCTACCCACTCCAGTAATTCTGGTCTGGAGAATTCCATGGACTGTATAGTCCA
Organism: Odocoileus virginianus; assembly: GCF_023699985.2. Classification (NCBI taxonomy): domain Eukaryota; kingdom Metazoa; phylum Chordata; class Mammalia; order Artiodactyla; family Cervidae; genus Odocoileus; species Odocoileus virginianus. The sequence goes on from NC_069684.1 coordinate 27,367,694, forward strand.
ATGGGGTTGCAAAGAGTCAGACATGACTGAGCGACTTTCACTTTCACTTTCATAGCCGATTAACACACCATGTTGTGGTGGTTTCAGGTGAACGGCCAAGGGACTCAGCCATCCATATACATGTGTCCATTCTCCCCTGAACTCCCCTCCCATCCAGGCTGCCACATAACTTTGAGGGAGTTCCATGTGCTGTACAGTAGGTCCTTGTTGGTTATCCATTTTAAATATAGCAGTGTGTACATGTCCATCCCCAACTCCCTAAATATCCCTTCCCTCTGTAAGGGGTTGCTGACCCCCAGCAACCATAAATTCATTCTCTAAGTCTGTAAACACGGGGTCTCTTTGACCATCAAAAGTCCCAATTAAAGTGCACACAAAATAAAAGCTGCCCCCTCGTCCCACCCACCCCCTAAAAGGTAACTAGAAGTGGGCCATCCCAGGGCACTTCCTGCTTCAAGAACACAACAAGAACACTGCTCTCTGTGGGTCACGATGGTCGGGTGCTATTTCTGGCAATGGTGTCCTGACTCCTCACGACCTCCTCTCTTTCCAGGTTTGCATGAAGACGTCGTGCTGTAGCAACGACCTGAGGAAGGAGGTCAGCTTCCTGCAGCGCCTGCAGGTGAGCCCACCTGTCTCGGGGCTCCAGAAGGTGTCACTGGACATTCTGCGCCTGTCGCTGTCCTGGCTGGAGGAAACAGAGCACCTCCTCCAAGAGGTGGGCATCCAGTTCTCCAGCTCCAACAAAGGTAACGGCAGCCCTCTTCTGTAGTTGCCTGACTGAAATGTCACGACGAATCTGATCGCGACGGGACATCTGTTGAGGGAGGCTTCTTGTTGGGTGTGCAGCCAAGCGTTCCCTTCTCCAGACTTAACTTCGCTTCACCACTTGAGAAGTGATGTTCCAGGAAAAGAGTATACACAAGTGAGACATGACTGCTGGAGAAAAATGAGATGTGACAGAGGCAATAGGAAGAAGCAAAATTATGCCAAATCTTCTCTCTTAGAAGTTACCGCATATATATAAAAATACACTGTTTTTAAAGCAGTTTTGGTTTCACAGAAAATTGAGAGGATGATATGGAGATTTCCGAGGTACCCTCCATCGCCATTCATGCACAGCCCCCCAGTTATCAACATCAGCACCAGAGAGGTACAGCTGTTGCAGCTGATGAACCTACATGGAAACATCATAATCACCCAAAGCCCATGGTTTACATTGGAAAGAAAAGTGCAAGTTGCTCAGTCATGTCTGACTCTTTGTGACCCCATCAACTATACAGTCCATGGAATTTTTCAGGCCAGCATACTGGAGTGGGTAGCCTTTCCCTTCTCCAGGGGATCTTCCCAACCCAGGGATTGAACCTAGGTCTCCCACATTTGGGGGGATTCTTTACCAGCTGAGCCACAAGGGAAACCCAAGAATACTGGAGTGGGTAGCCTATTCCTTCTCCAATGGATCGTCCCCACCCAGGAATCAAGCCAGGGTCTCTGTGTTGCAGGTGGATTCTTTACCAACTGAGCTATCAGGGAAGCTGTCAGGTTTACTTTGGGGTTCACTCTTTAATTTTAATTTTACTGGAGTATAGTTGATCTGCAGTGTTGTGTAGGGTTTACTCTTGTACAGTCTATGGATTTGGGCTTGGACAAATGTGTGATAACATGTAGCTACCATTATAATATCATACGGAACAGTCTCATTGCCCTGAAAATCCTCTGTGCTTCCTCCCTGACCCCCAGTCCCTGGCAACCACAGATCTGTTTTACTGTCACCATGGTTTTTTGCCTTTTCTAAAATATCATATAGTTGGAATAATACAACTTTTCAGATTAGTTTCTTTTACTTAATAATATGCATTTAAGTTTCCTCTAAGTTTTTTCATGGCTTGACAGCTCTTTTTTTAGTGCCAAATAATATTCCATTGCTTCCCAAGTAGCACAGTGGTAAAGAACCCTCCTGCCAATGCAGGAGACACAGGAAACAAGGGTTTGATCCTAGGGTCAGGAAGATCCCCTGGAGTAGGAAATGGCAACCCACTCCACTGCAATATTCTCACCTGGAAAATTCCATAGACAGAGGAGCCTGGCAGGCTGCAGTCCAAGAGGCTGACAGAGTGACTAAGCACTGAGCAGTGTTCCATTACCCGTTCACCGACTGAAGGACATCCTGGTTGTTTCCAAGTTTGGACAGTTATGAATAAAGCTGCCATAAATGTCCACGTGCAGGTTTGTGTGTGGGCGTGTTTTCAGCTCCTTTGAGTAAATACCAAGGGTGTAGTTGCTGGATCGTGTGGTTAGAGTACGTTAGTTTTTAATGAAAGCACAAAACTCTCTTCCAAAGTGACTGTATTTTGCATTCCCATCAGCAATGAGTGAGAGTTCCTGTGGCCTCACATCCTTGACAGTATTTGATATTGTCGACACTCACATTCTTTGTGTAACTTCCAAGGCATTGTCCCATGGAAAGATCTGTGTGAGTCTAGGCAAGTTATTCCCCTCTCTGTGCCTCAGTTTCCTTATCTGTAAAATGGGGATAATAGGGTGTACTCACTCCATAGGATTCTTGTGAGGATTAAAATGCATTAATATATCTAAAGTATTTAAAAATAGTACCTGTCATAGAATAGGTTCTACCTCTAAATGTTAATTGATTTATTAACTTTATAAAAAAATGATGTCATACCAAGTTTTCTTTAGTTTTGTTCCTAACAGTACATCAGGAACACCCTTCCATGTCAATACACACATCATCACTGTCACTGATGATGAGGAATCCCACTATGTAGGATGTACCATAATTTATTTAGCCAGTCCTCTATCTTGGGCATTTAAGTTGTTTCCAGTTTTTCACATATAGAAATGATGCTGACATAAATATTGTTAACCTTATCTTTATCATCTGAGATGTGGAAAGATATGAACCACTTTCATTCAGCAAAGATTTATTGCAGATCTACTAGATACCAGGCACCATACCAGGCAGAGATATAATGGGGTCAAAAACAGGTAGAATCTAGATCTTGGCTATAAAACTCCTCCTTATTTACTGTGAATCTGAACTCTTTCATAATAAAATATTGCTGAGACAACAGGCTCTATCCCAGCCCTTGTAGATTTTATGGTCTCAGGAAAGGATAGGATCTTCAGTTCAGTCATTCAGTCCTGTCCAACTCTTTGCAACACCATGGACTGCAGCACGCCAGGCTTCCCTGTCCATCACCAACTCCCGGAGCTTACTGAAACTCATGTCCATCCAGTCGGTGATGTCATCCAACCATTTCATCCTCTGCTGTCCCCTTCTCCTCCCACCTTCAATCTTTCCCAGCATCAGGGTCTTCTCAAATGAGTCAGTTCTTTGCATCAGGTGGTCAAAGTATTGGAGCTTCAGCTTCAGCATCAGTCCTTCCAATGAATATTCAGGACTGATTTCCTTTAGGATGGACTGGTTGGATCTCCTTGCAGTCCAAGGGACTCTCAAGAGTCTTCTCCAACACCACAGTTGAAAAGCATCAATTCTTTGGCACTCAGCTTTCTTTATGGTCCAACTCTCACATCCATACATGACTACTGGAAAAACCATAGTTTTGACATTTGTTGGCAAAGTCATGTCTCTGCTTTTGAATATGCTATCCAGGTTCACCATAGCTTTTCTTCCAAGGAGCAAACGTCTTTTAATTTCATGGTTGCAGTCATCATCTGCAGTGATTTTGGAGCCCAAGAAAATAAATTTTGTCACTGTTTCCATTGTTTCCCCATCTATTTGCCATGAAGTGATGGGACAAGATGCCATGGTCTTAGTTTTCTGAATGTTGAGTTTTAAGCCAGCTTTTTCACTCTCCTCTTTCACTTTCATCAAGAGGCCCTGTAGTTCCTCTTCGCTTTCTGCCATAGGATGGTGTCATCTGCATATATGAGGTTATTGATATTTCTCCCAGCAATCTTTATTCCAGCTTGAGCTTCATACAGCCTGGCATTTCACATGATGTACTCTGAATATAAGTTAAATAAGCAGAGTGACAGTATACAGCCTTAACTCCTTTCCTGATTTGGAACCAGTCTGTTGTTCCATATACAGTTCTAACAGTTGCTTCTTGACCTCCATACAGATTTCTCAGACGGCAGGTAAGGTGGCCTGGTTTCCCATCTCTTGAAGAATTTTCCAGTTTGTGACTGTGATCCACACAGTCAAAGGCTTTGGTGTAGTCAATAAAGCAGAAGTAGATGTGTTTCTGGAACTCTCTCGCTTTTTCGATGATCCAGTGGATGTTGGCAATTTGATCTCTGACTCCTCTGCCTTTTCTAAATCCAGCTTGAATATCTGGAAGTTTATGGTTCACATACTGTTGTAGCCTGGCTTGGAGAATTTTGAGCATTACTTAGCTAGCGTGTGAGATGAGTGCAATTGTGCCATAGTTTGAACATTCTTTGGCATTGCCCTTCTTTGGGGTTGGGTTGAAAACTGCCCTTTTCCAGTCCTGTGGCCACTGCCGAGTTTTCCAAATTTGCTGGCATGTTGAGTGCAACACTTTCACAGCATCAACTTTTAGGATTTGAAATAGCTCTACTGGAATTCCATCACCTCCATTAGCTTTGTTCATAGTGATGCTTCCTAAGGCCCAATTGACTCCACTTTCCAGGATGTCTGGCTCTAGTCCAGTGATCACACCATCATGATTATCTGAATCATAAAGATCTTTTTTGTATAGTTCTTCTGTGTATTCTTGCCTCCCCCACTTAATATCTTTTGCTTCTGTTAGGTCCATACCATTTCTATCCTTTATTGTCCCCATCTTTGCATGAAATATTCCCTTAGTATCTCTAATTTTCTTGATAAGATCTCCAGTCTTTCCCATTCTATTGTTTTCCTCTATTTCTTTGCATTGATCACTGAGGAAGGCTTTCTTATCTCTCTGTGCTATTCTTTGGAACTCAGCATTCAAATGGGTATATCTTTCCTTTTTTCATTTGCCTTTCACTCCTCTTCTTTTCTCAACTGTTTGTAAGCCCTTCTCATGCAACCATTTTGCCTTTCTGCATTTCTTTTTCTTGGGGATGGTCTTGATCCCTGCCTCCTGTACAATGTCATGAACCTCTGTCCATAGTTCTTCAGGCACTCTGTCTATCAGATCTAATCCCTTGAATCTATTTTTCACTTCCACTGTATAATTGTAAGGGATTTGCTTTAGGTCATACCTGAATGGTCTAGTGGTTTTCCCTACTTTCTTCAATTTAAGTCTGAATTTGGCAACAAGGATTTCATGATCTGAGCCACAGTCGGCTCCCAGTCTTGTTTTTGCTGACTGTATAGAGCTTCTTCATCTTTGGCTGCAAAGGATATAATCATTCTGATTTCAGTATTGATCATCTGGTGATTTTCATGTGTAAAGTCTTCTCTTGTGTTGTTGGAAGAAGGTGTTTGCTATGACCAGTGTGTTCTTGGCAAAATTCTGTTAGCCTTTACCCTGCTTCATTTTGTACTCCAAGGCCAAATTTGCCTGTTACTCCAGGTATCTCTTGACTTCCTACTTTTGCATTCCAGTCCCCTATAATGAATAGGGCATCTTTTTTTGGGTGTTAGTTCTAGAAGGTCTTGTAGGTCTTCATAGAACCCATTCAGTTTCAGCTTCTTCACCATTACTGGTCAGGGCATAGACTTGGATTATTGTGATAGTGAATGGTTTGCCTTGAAAATGAATAGAGATTCATTCTGTCGTTTTTGAGATTGCACCCAAGAACTGCATTTCGGACTCTCTTGTTGACTACAAGGGTTACTCCATTTATTCTAAGGGATTCTTCCCCACAGTCATAGATACAATAGTCATCCGAGTTAAATTCACCCATTCCGGTCCATTTTAGTTCACTGATTCCTAAAATGTCGGTGTTCACTCTTGCCATCTCCTGTTTGACCACTTCTAATTTACCTTGATTCATGGACCTAACATTCCAGGTTTCTATGCAATATTGTTCTTTACAGTGTCAGACTTGACTTCCATCACCAGTCACATCCACAACTGGGTGTTGTTTTTGCTTTGGCTCCATCTCTTCATTCTTTCTGAAGTTGTTTCTCCACTCTTCTCCAGTAGCATATTGGGCACCTATCGACCTGGTGAGTTCATCTTTCGTATCCTATCTTTTTGCCTTTTCATATTGTTCATGGGGTTCTCAAGGCAAGAATACTGAAGTGGTTTGCCATTCCCTTCTCCAGTGGACCATATTTTGTCAGAACTCTCCATCATGACCTGTCTGTCTTGGGTGGCCCTACATGGCATGGCTCATAGTTTCACTGAGTTAGACAAGGCTGTGGTCCATATGATCAGTTTGATTATTTCATAAAAAATAATTGTGATTTTCATTCTATCTGCCCTCTGATGGATAAGGATAAGAGGCTTATGGAAGCTTCCTGATGGGAGAGACAGACTGAGGGGGAAACTGGGTCTTGTTCTGATGGGCGGGGCCATGCTCAGTAAATCTTAAATCCAATTTTCTCTTGATGGGTGGGGCTGTGTCCCCTCCCTGTTGTTTGACCTGTGTCAAACTATGGTGGAGGTAATGAAGATAATGGTTACTTCCTTGCAAGGTCCCAAGCATGCACTGCTGCACTCAATGCCCCCAACCCTGCCACAGGTCACCACTGACCTATGCCTCTGCCGGAGACTCCTGGACACTCACGGGCAAGTCTAGGTCAGTCTCTTATGGAGTCACAGCTCCTTTCTCCTGAGTTCTGGTGCGCACAGATTTTGTTTGTGCCTTCCAAGAGTCTGTTTCCCCAGTCCTGTATAAGTCTGGTGGCGCTATGGTGTGGGGTTAATGGCGACTTCCTCCAAGAGGGCTTACAACATACCCAGGTCTGCTGCACCCAGAGCCCCAACCCCTGCGGCAGGCCACTGCTGACCCGTACCCCTGCAGGAGACACTCAAATACTCAAAGGCAGGCCTGGCTCAGTCTCTATGGGGTCTCCTGGTGCACACAAGGTTGTGTTTGAGCCCTCCAAACATCTCTGGAAGGTATGGGGTTTGATTCTAAACACGATTTCACCCCTCCTGCCATCTTGCTGGGCTTCTCCTTTGCACTTGGATGTGGGGTATCTTTTTTTGGTGGGATCCAACATTCTCCTGTTGATGGTTATTCAGCAGCGAGTTTTAATGTTGGAGTTCTTGCAGGAGAAGATGAGCACATCTTGTGATAGGCTAGGATGGGCAGTTACCAAAAAATCACTCACGTGTAAAACTTTAATGGGGACAGTTGCTTTGAAGGAGAAGTGCAGGGCTCTGACCTGGACAGGGAGGGCAGGGCCTCTGCAGGATGCATGGGAGTTATTTGCCAAACAGGGGATAGCGGGGGCATTCTGGGTGAAGATAGCAGCATGGTGGTATCACAGGAAACAAGGAGAACACACACAAGGGCTAAAAAATGGAGGCGGGAGTGGGGCAGGGCAGGACCAATGAGGGAGGTCAGTGGGGGCTGTACCATGGGGGGCCCAGGGGCTTTCAGGTCACTGGTAGGAAGCTCTGCTTTGGCCTGGGAGCAGAGAGAAGTCCATAAAAGGTTTTAAGTAAGGAACTGATGGAACCGGCTTGCATTTGGACACAGTCATCTCAGCTATGAGTGGCAACTGTCCAGGAACGTGGCCAGCACAGAACCCTGGAGTGCAGCTAGAAGGCCATCATAAGACACGATGGTGGCCCTTGCTATGGCAGAGAAGGGGATGGAGAAAGAGAAAAGATTCCAGGGGCATTTAAGAGACGAATGGAATTAGATGGAATTAGACATGGTTAGAAAAGAGGAAGGGGCTTCCCTGGTGGCTCAGTGGTAAAGAATCCACCTGCCAATGCAAGAGACCTGGGTTCAATCCCTGGGCTGAAAAGAACTCCTGGAGAAGGAAATGACAACCCACTCCAGTATTCTTGCCTGGGAAATCCCGTGGACAGAGGAGCCTGGTGGACTATAGTCCACAGGGCTACAAAAGAATTGGACACAACTGAGTGACTAAACAACAACAAGAGAAACCACAGAGAGAAGAGGGGTTGCAGATCTCCACGCTTCTGGCTTGTGTACAAGTACAGATGTGGTTCCTTCACTAAACTCCACAGTAAGGAATGCGACGTGAGGACCAGATTTGAGGGGGAAGATAGTGAGAGTTGCCTGGAGACATCCAAGATGAGCTGCCAAGGATGCAACTGTCACCCTGGATATCTAGCCTGGAAATGAATATCAGTGGTGTGGCCCCAGAACCCAGAAGAACACGTGCCACACAGTGGGCACTTGGTCACTATGTGGGATGGATGGTGATTAAAGCAGTGGGTATGAATGGTATCACTGAGGAAGAAAGTATCAAATGAGAAGGGAGAACCCAGGGCCACAACTGGGGGACTCCAACGTTTTGAAGATTGTGGATCCTTCTTGCCAAACCACCCCCCAGGGAGGCTGCATGAATTTGACATTTCTTACACGAATGAATGCGAATAGGGGAGTGATATTCAACTCCAGTGATTAGACAGCCCCAGCCAGGATATCTCTAAGGCAATCCGGAAGGGGGTATAAATTTCTTTTAAACATTTTTGAAAAGAAAATCAAGATTAACTTCTCTGTAAATGTCTGCCCTTCACAGACCACATAGAGAAGAGGCAGGGAGATGGATTCCTCCCAACAACCCATCACCTCTGCAACCCCAGTATTACTATTACTGTAATCATGGCAGAGTCTTAATGTATGTAAAACCAGGTGAGACATAGCCCACAGTTCTAGCTGCTCTTCAAAATGGAACTAAAGTGGGGAAAAACCATGATCTCTAACCTAGTGACAGTGGACCAAGCAAGGCATGCACTGTCCCCTCCCCACTCTCAGGAGTCATTATAGCTTCTGTCTCTAAATCTCATCATGAAAGTGAAAGGGCTTCCCTGGTGGTTCAGATGATAAAGAATCTGCTTGCAATGTGGGAGATGTGGGTTTGATCCCTGGTTCAGGAAGATTCTCCCTGAAGGAAGGAATGCAATCTGCTCCAGTATTCCTGCTGGAAGAATTCACTGGACAGAGGAGACTGGCAGGCTACAATCTATGGGATCACAAAGAGTTGGACATGACTGACTGCATTACCATAAAGAAACATGGGTTGTAAAGTTAAGCCATCAGAAAGCTTGAGAAAGACTCTTGTCAGGCAACATTTCTCAGGCCCCCTGTCTTTCTCTGGAGTTCACAGAGTCAGGAGAGTTGAGCAATATCAAACAGGTCTCTGCAGAACCCCTCCTGCACTGATACACACTATGGATCTATCAGGATGGGATAAGAATGCGGTGTTCCCAAAAATATATTTCTCCTTCTTGCTACCCTTACCCCGAACTAACAATGCTTGGAATAATGTTCTATAGAACACCTGTTGGGGAGACACAGACTGTGTTCTCTGATTACAACTGTTCGTACTTGGTTCTAAGAAATCAAAGAAGGTTGAAGGGTAATATCAGAGAGGCCAGTGACTATGGCCCATTCTTCATTCATTCAGTAGAAGAGGAAGCTAATGGTAAAAGGCTTTTTGTCTTCCAGCCCTAACAATATTCTCTCAAAGCATCAAATGTTGAAAAGAACCAGATGAGCTAGAGTATTCCTTATATTCTCCGGATTAGGTACTACTTGTCCTTAGTTCCTAGAGCCATCTACACAGGGGTGATGGTGATGGTTCAGATGATAATGGTAAGTATAATGAGGGTGATGGTGATGATGGCAACAATGATGAAGGTGAAGGTGATGGTGGTGATGACTGTGATGGTCATGGCGGTGAGAATAATGAGTAGAAGATGGTGAGGATGGTGATAGTGACAATGGTGGCCATCATTCATTATTGAGCCCTTGCATTCTAGATGCTGTTGTAGGTATTTTCCATACCTAACCTCAGTTCATCTTCACAACAACTCAGTAAAGCATGTAAAATCCTCGTTTTAAAAATGCAGAAACTGGCTCAAAACCTTTTATGAGTATTTCACTGTGATAAGGTGATTTGAGGTACTAAGGCCAGAAAGGGATCTTCAGTCATTCATCACCAACCACAAACACTCCTAAGAGCCTTCTGTGTTTACAGTTCCTTAACAAAAAGGATAGGAACCATGGTTTGTTTCACTCCTCCTGGGTACTTGTCACTGTGTTAGTTGTTTTACATGTACCTCGTACTTTTATCTTCCAACAACCCAATGAGCTCGGTACTATTGTTGTCTTTATTTTGCAGGCCAGGAAACTGAGTACCAATAACATTAAGAAACGTGCTGAAAGTCACACAGCTGATACATGGCAGGGTCAGGACCCAAACTGAGGTCATTGTGATTCTAATGGCTGTGTTTTTTTTCCTGTGACCCCACATGACCTCTAAAGATCCAGAGAGGTACCAGCTACATACCCAGTTCCTAGAGGACAGGTTCTGTCATTAACTTGAGTGGAGACAAAGTTGAGAGTTTCATCCCCTGGGATGAAGAACATCTGATGCCTGCCTGAACACACTACTGGCCTTCCCCCAGGTTTGCATTATAGTGAAGATTCTGGGTTTGGGCTTTGGAGACCAGCTGCCAAGGTTTGACTCTCAAGTGTTCACTGCCTAGTTGTGTGGGCAAGTTGCTGGGCTTCTGTGTGCCTCTGTTTACTGGTTATAAAATGGGGGACAGACCTCACCCAGTAGTTGTGAGGATTGAATGATGTGGTGCCCAAACCACAGAGGCACACATGAGCCTTAGTCAGTGGTGGCTGCCATCAGTATCACTGTTGATGTGATGTGAACTAAATGTGGGTGGCAGTCAGATGGTATGTGCCCAGGTAGTGCTGCTTGATTTACTCACACCAAGGTGACTCTACCTGTAACCCCTGCCCCATATACATCTGACAGCAAGTCAGGTTTTCTTAGCTGTGAGCTCTCTGTCCTCTTCCCGGGCCTCCTTCCGAAAGCTGGCACTCCACCCAGGTCCCTCCGACCTCAAAGCCCCTGCTCTTAACCACCATACTACCTGCCTTTTAAAATATTGTCCTAGGAGATAAAATGCATGTAATAACAAGCTCAGTTTGTAAAATCTTGGAGTAAGTCCCTCAGGGAAATCCAGGTTGAGTAATGTAGAGGGAAACCACCTGAAGTATTGTTGGGTGATGTCATGAGCAGCCCAGAAGGTGGGATCACTACTAAAGATCTGATTGGTTAGATATTACCTCACACCTGTCAGAATACCCATCATCAAAAAGAAAACAAATGATAGATGTTGGCAAGGATGTGGAGAAAAGGAAACCATCGCACACTGTTGGCGGGAGTGTAAATTGGTGTGGCCACTAATGGAAAACAGTTTGAAGGTTTCTCAGAAAACTAAAAATAAAACTATCATGGACTGCAGCCTACCAGGCTCCTCCGTCCATGGGATTTTCCAGGCAAGAGTACTGGAGTGGGGTGCCATTACCTTCTCTGAAAACTATCATAGGATCCAGCAATTCTACTCCTGGATATTTATCCCCTCAAAATAAAAACACTAATCTGAAAAGCTACATGACCCCAATGTTCATAGCAGCGTTATTTACAATAGCCAAGATATGGAAGCAACATGAGTTCCCATGGATAAAGATGTAGTAAGGAGTTCCCTGGCAGCCCAGTGGATAGGACTCTGTGCTTTCACTGCTGTGTCCTGGGTTCAATCCCTGGTCAGGGAACTAAGATCCTACAAGCTGCATGGCATAGCCAAAGGGGAAAAAAAAAGATGTGGTATGTATATATGTGTATATATACACACACATACACATACACAGTGGATTACTACTCAGCCATGAAAAAGAATGAAATTTTACCATTTGCAATAACATGGATGGATTTGGAGGGTATTATGCTTAGCGAATTAAGTCAGATAGAAAAAGACAAATACTGTATAATGTCACTTATATGTGGAATCTAAAATAAAACTAGTGACTGTAATAAAGAAGAAACAGACTCAGAGATACAGAGAACAAACTAGTAGTTACCAGTGGGGAGAGAGAAGGGGGAGGAAAAAACAGGGGTAGAGGATTAAAAGGTATAAACTACTATGTATAAAATATAAACCACAAGGATACATTGTACAACACAGAGAATATAGCCAACATTTTTATAATAACTGTAAATGGAATATAATCTTTAAAAGTTGTGAACCACTATGTTGTATACCTGAAGCATATAATACTGTACATCAACCATACCTTAATTTTTTAAAAGTCCATGATCTAAAAAAAAAATCTGATTAGTGAAGGATTTGCTACCTGGTCCCACTGGGAAGACAGGAAACACTAAGTCCTTGGGAATATAGGAAACATTAAGGAGGATCTTCAATTTCATTCCCTGGTGGTTTCTCAGCTTCTTTTGATAAGGGAAAGAAAGGACTTTTTACATTTTTCTTTGCAAGCTCAGTTGATTGTGTCTATTTCCGCAAGACTTTGTTACAAAGACTTCTCTCAATACACAGAAAATCACTCTTCCTTAGATATCCAAGATAAGCAGTATTTTTAAGTGAAAAAAAAAAAAAGCAGATTGTCATAGAATATACATAGTGTTCTTTCCCCCCTCCACCCTTTTTTTTTCAAGTGTCATTATCTGACCATAAGAGAAATTTGGAGAAAAAAACAAAAGTGTTGAAAGTCTTATCCCAGTATGATGGGACTGCATGAGCCTTGACTTTCACTCAGTCTTTTAATAGCTATTTATTGCAGACCTACTGTGTTCAGGCCACTGAGGATACAGCAGCGGGGGTGGGGGCCCAATTTTCACTTTATGGCTTTCAGTCCTGTTTGGATTTGTGTAATAGGAAAGTGTAACTTTTGTGCTATTGTTGTTTAGTTGCTGAGTCATGTCCAACTCTTTGCAACCCCACAGACAGCAGCACATCAGGCTGGCTCCTCTGTCCTCCCTAACTTCTGTAACCAGAAATATAACAAAGAATTGTTTCTTCCCAAAGAGGAAAACCCCTCTTCTACAGCCCGAGCGAGCCTCACCCATCTCTGCCACCTTGGTATCCTTCTTATCACACACCCTTCACATCAGCCATCTCAGCCCTTCACTCTCCAGCCTCTAGTCTCTCTTAAAAGAGAATGACAATTAAAGATAATTTTTTTTTAAAAGGAGAGAGACAGCAACAGACCTAAGTCTGAATTCTGATCCTACCACTCACCAGCTCCACAGCTTAACCTGGCTGAGTGTCTGTGTTGCGCCTAGAAATGCAAGCAAATTTCCTTGTTGGGTTGTTTGTAATGATTAGAAAATATCATGTGTCAAACTCCTGGCATGGTCCCTGGCACACAGCAAGCGCTTAATACTGACACTAGCTATTATTATACTGTTATTCTCACTCTTCCAAGCTGGAAATTCTCAGAGGTGGCCTTGTCGCGGGTTAAGGGCCCAGATAGGAACCTGTTCAGCTCCCCTCTGTCTCCCTCCGCATTCATCTTTCCTCCCTTCCCTCTGTCTTCCCCTACCGTGTTCTCTTCCAGGCGTACTTCCTCCCTCCCTGCCGCTCCCCTTCTCTCTCCCTCCCAGACCATCCTGTGTGCAAAGTCTTGAATCACGACCTCCTCCTTCAGCATCTCCAGCCTTTCTCTGCATCTCACTCCTTTGTCATCAAACATGCCCTTCAAGCTGGTGCATCTTCAGGATCACTGCTTCTTTAACTCCTTTTCTACAGCTCACACTCCTGTCCCACCAAGACCTTAAAGTGCATTACACCCTCTGTCCTCATCACTAACTTCTGACTCTGTCTTTGAAGGCCCACCTTCCTCCCCCAGCTCTGTTCTCTCTGTCCTACCCACCCTGGCCCCTGCCAGTTCTCTTTCTCAAAACCTTCTCATCTTTGATCATCACAACTGGGGTGAGGGATGCTCCTGGAAGCCAGAGGCCAGAGGCCAGGATGCTGCTCAAGATTCTTACAGTGCCCAGGACAGCCCCCCAACAGAGGATTGTCCGGCCCAACATGTCAGCTGTTGCTCAGTCACTTAAGTCGTGTCCTACTCTTTGCGACCCCATGAACTGCAGCATACCAGGCTTCTCTGTCCTTCACTGGCTCCCTGAGTTTGCTCAAATTCATATCCATTGAGCGATGATGCCATCCAGTCGTCTCATCCTCTGTCACCCCCTTCTCCTCCTGCCCTCAGTCTTTTCAAATGAGTCAACTCCTTGCATCAGGTGGCCAAAGTCTTGGAGCTTCAGCTTCAGCATCAGTCATTCCAATGAATATTCAGGGTTGATTTCCTTTAAGATTGACTGGTTTACTCTCCTTACAATCCATGGTACTTTCAAGAGTCTTCTCCAGCACTACAGTTGGAAAGCATCAGTTCTTCAGTACTCAGCCTTCTGTATGGTCCAGCTCTCACATCTGTACATGACTACTGGAAAAACCATAGCTTTGAGTATATGGACCTGCTCAGCAAAGTGATGTCTCTGCTTTTTAATACGCTGTGTAGGTTGGTCATAGCTTTTCTTCCAAGGAGCAAGTATCTTTTAATTTGTCAGTAGTGCTATAGTTAAGAAAATCTACTGGCTCCTTCCTCTCTAATTCATCTGTTATTTTTCTGGAAAAAAAAAATTACAGTTCATTAAGCCAATTCACTGCTCCATCAGCAGATGAAATAGCAGTGACTCAGACCCTGGATTCCGACTGCCGTGCAGCCAAGCCCTGGTTAAGTTGTTTGCCAGCATCCAGCAGCCACATGTCTCAGAGCCCCCCTGCCTAATCTGTAAAGTGGGGCAATGGTCAGACAATACAGTGGGGTGATCACTGATTGCTTAGCAGAGAGCTGGACACACAGGCCACACTCATGAATTTAAGTCAGGTTTACAGTCTTTAGGCTACTGTCCTAGGCTGGCCACAAATTGACCTCAGCCTCCATCCCAACTCTTCCCTCTACTCCTCCCCTCCCCATCATCCACTCCACCCCAACTAACCTCAACCCCAACTAACCCTCTTCCAGAACATGCTCTACATTCCCTACCCCTCACCCTGCCTCCTCCCTTCACCCCCGATATTAGTTTCCTGTGACTGTCATGGGCTTCCCAGGTGGCACTAGTGGTAAAGAACCTGCCTGCCAGTGCAGGAGATGCAAAAGAGAGACAGGTCCAATCCCTGGGTCTAGAAGATCCCCTGGAGGAGGGCATGGCAACCCACTCCAGTATTCTTACCTGGAGAATCCCATGGACAGAGGATCTGGCAGGCTATGGTCCATTGGGTCACAGAGTTGGACACAACTGAAGTGGCTTAGCATGCATGCACACGTGGCTGTCACAACAAATTATCACAAGCTCTGTGGCTTATATTAACACAACTCATATTTATTCTTTTACAGCTCTGGGGCCTAAAGTCCAAAATTAGTTTCACTAAGCTAAAGTCAAGGGGCCAGTCTCTTCCAGAGGGTGTAGGGAAAAAATCTGATTCTTCACCTTTTCCTGTCTTTACTCCTTTATCCCTTGCATTCCATGGCTCATGGCCCCTTCCTCTTTCTCCAAAGCCAGCAAGGGAGTATCTTCAGCTCTCTCTCTGCTTCTGTCACATCACCTTCTCCTCTGTCTGTAGTCAAACTCCCTCTGTCCACTTCTTTCAAGAACCCCTGTGCCTATATTGGACCCACACAGACAATCCAGGATAAGCCCTCCATCTCAAGATCCTCAACTTCCTCAAATCCGCAAAGCTCTATGCCCTGTCAGGTAATGCCCATGGGCTCTCAGGATTAGGACCTGGAAATCTTTGGGTGTGGGGGGGCGGGCATCAATTTTTTATGATTAAATAAATAATTTCATTTATGATGCTTCAGATTTTGTAAATGCCGTGTATGTAAATAACTGTATAGCAACCAAAGTCCCACAAATTCTAGCCAAGGCACAACCACTGATCAAGACCTTTTGAAAACTCAAACAGAAATAAAATGTCGGACGAGAAGCTTTGTTCTCCCAACAGAGAATTTAATAAATGAACGTACTTCTCTGACCTTTTAAGGTTCACACTGGGAAAACGTAAACTTTCATTTAAGGGCATCACCAAGCAACTGACTGCTTGATCAACCCATATTTAGAAAAATAAACCCCATAGTTAAAAAATATCTATCAAATGTTCTTCATACCCAGAACATAATAAAACCTTGACACCCAGAATGAAAAACCTCTCTGTTTCTGTACCAGACCACAGATTAGTCTACCCATAAGCCTGTAATCAAGTTCCTCTGAATGTCACCATCAACTCACTGTGATGTCGTTAAGAAACTACATGCTAATGTCCTTTTATTCTTGCGGGGCACCATTCATCCCCATCTTCCATTCTGAAATGTCCTCCCCTCCAACTCTGAATACATGCCAGTGCCCACGCCCAGTGGATCCTCAGCTGAGCAGTAATCACTCTGGGTAAATGATTGCTCCTCCTCTGGGACCCTCACACTTCCCCACTCCTTCCGCGGTCACTTCCACACAACCCAAGGTCACTGCCTGTTTCCTGTCAGGCACTTAGACCTGTTCTCTCAAACTGAACCTAAGTCCCTTGAGGAATGGCTTCATATCATCCCCCTAGTTCAGCTCATAGTTTTGTACACAGTGGACTCTTAATCAACAAGGGTTCTGTGGATGGTTTTTGTTGTCCACCTCCAAAAAGAAAGTTGGATTTGAGCCCAACTGAAGCTGATCAACCATTTAAAAAAAAAACAAGATGGATGGCAGCTTGTGTTATCTTGATGAGAGAGTAGCATTTTCCTCATCCTCCTGTTGGCAAGCCCTATGAAGACATTATTCAGAAAACAAAGAAGGTGAATTGACTTGATATTTACCTTCTTCTTGCTTCTCTTTTTAAGGATTGTCTTTGTATCTGAAATACCTTCTGGAACATTATAAAAAAATTACAAGCCGGACCCAGGAACTTCAGGTAATCTTTGAGCTCCAAAAGTTCATTTCAGCTCCTCCTTGAAATTTTCATGGCACTGAGCATCTTAACTCTGTTGTTCCTCTATTAGGTAGTCAGCGCACATCCTCCAAAAGGTGATATCTCCATTTGCACTCCAAATGATTCAGATGGGGTGGCTGAGACCTCCCAGGAGGGCAAGGAGACTTGTTTTCCTCTGTCTAAACCCAGACAATTTTAGATCTTAAAATTTGACATTTTAGATCTTAAAAATTGTATTTATTAAATGCAATGGAAGAAGTACCACAGTACAGAGAGCAGATGTACCAAAAGTTACATAATGTCAATATTTTAGAGGCAAAATAATCCTCAGGGATTGTATTGGTCTGATAGCTATTATCATATTAATACTGTATAATAAACAATATCAGTATTCCACCGTTACTGTCCACTGCTCACATGTCTGGGGCCAGTTGCGAGGTGAATCCACTGGCCTTGGATGGACTTACTCACATGCCTGGGTGTTGGCTGGCTCTTGACTGATCTAGGCTGGCCTCAGCTGGAGCAGCTGTGCTCTGTTCCACGTGTCTCTGATACTCCAGCAGGCTGGCCTGAGCATGTTCTCATGGCACTAACAGAGGAAGCAGAGATCAGGAAGAGAAGTCAGGCCCTTGTGTTATGTCTGCCAACATCCCATTGGCCAGAGCAAGTCACATGACTGAGTTCAGTGTCAGGGGGCAGGATATGGGCAGGCACTACAAGTTACGTAACCAAAGGTTTGAATAGAGGAAGGGTGAAATGGTGGGACCACCGCAGCCATCCACCACAAAGACCATCTATTCCAGGGGTAAGCAAATTTTTCTGTAAAGGACCAGAATATTCTGTAAAGGGCCTATAAATATTTCAGGACATATAGTCTCTGTCACACCTATCTGACTCTGCTGCTACAGAACAAAGACAACCATAGACAATTGTGTAAATGAATGGGTGTGGCAAGCATGCTCTGTTCCAATAAAACTTTATTTATAAAAATAGACAGTGGTCCAGATTTGGCCTGCAGACAGTAGTTTGCCAACCCCGATCTAGTCCATTCTCCTCATTTTACAGATATGGACAATGACGTTCAGAGGCTTAGGTAACTATCTCAATGTCACCTAGTTGGTGGAAAAATCAAGACAAAAGTTCAGGCCTTCTGGCCCTAGCTCACTGCTTTTTCTCTTACACTTAGCAAATAATAATGAATAAGTCTAACTACCATTTACTGAGCACCTACAACGTGCTAAGCACTGTGGTAAAAGCTTTCCAACATTGTCTCGTTTAGTCCTGATAACACTAAGAGGTATATATTCATAGTAAGTTCTAAATGAAAAAGCATCTAGAAAGAATTATGGCTGAGAGTCTGTCTAGATCTAGAGTCTGAACTCTTACCTATGATGCTCTGTTGCTTTCCTACTAGTTACTAGTAGTACTAGTAGTACTAGTTAGCCTAGTTACTAGGCTAAGCATAGCTTTTCTGCATTTTTCAGCAAGTTTTGGGAACTTTTGTCCCTCCCACAAAGGTAGTGGAAATGACTCCTGCATTATTCCTGAACAGGGCTAATCAGCTACAATCTCCCTTCTTCTCCCTTCAGATCAAGATCAGCAGTTCTCAGGAAACTCAGCAGTCTTTAATGCAAGAAAAGCTGCGAGAGCACCTGGCAGAGAAGGAGAAGCTAAGCGAGGAAAGGCTACAGCAGGAGGAGAAGCTGAAAGCCCGAGTCAAGTGGCTGACGGAAGAGAAGGCGGTAAGGAGGTCCCTGTTCTTCCCTTTCATGCTGGAAAAGGAGAGATGAACTTTCCCATAAAAAACTGAGGGCGTGAGTTTAGAGGAGAAACTTCAGCAGCAATCTTGATGGATACCATGGAACTAAATTAATTTAAGAGGGTGAATGGAGACTTCTCTGGTAGTTCAGTGGCTAAGACCCCACGCTCTCAATGCAGAGGGCCTGGGTTCGATCCCTGGTCAGGGAGACACATCCTGCAAGCCCCAACTGAAGGTCCTACATGCCACAATGAAAATCGAAGATCCTACGTGCTGCAACTAAGACTCGGTGCAGTCAAATAAATAGGCATGTTTTTTTTTAAAAAAAAATAAAAAGGGTGAATAATGTTGGAGGAATTAATATGAAGCTTGGATCTTAAAACTCAGAGCAAGTACAACTTGAGTAGGCACAGTTATTGAAATTTCTAGAAACAATACTTCATTGGTTTATACACTGCAGCTGATTTTACAGATCTGAGGCATTACTACAAGTCCTGGTTTATGACTGACAGAGTGTTTCTAAGTATGTGCAAGACCAGCCAGTGTTATTTCAGTGTTTTGCTTTCTCTTTATGCAGATCAAGGGAATAGAATGGCCAAAATTGCTACTTACTTTTCTAGAAAACGACCAATTAGAGGATGCTACCAGCAGTGCCTCTCAACTCAGAGGTGCCCATGAATCACCTAGGGATGTTGTGAAAAGGCAGATTCGGACTCAGCCCGTCTGGGGTGGAACCTGGGACTTTGCGTTTCTAACAAGCTCCCAGCTGGTGCTGATGGCACAGCTCTGCAGACACATGTTCAGCGACAGAGTCTCAGATGAAGGTTTTACCCAAGCTGGCAGATAAGAACCACCTGGAAGCTGGTTGAAAATACAGATTCTTGGGCCCTACCCAAGCTCCACTGAGTCAGAATCTCAGGAGAAGGCCAGAAACTGCAGTTACTGGGCCAGTTCTCCTCGTCCTTGAGTTCACCGTGTTTTTTAAAAAATATTTATTTATATGTTTGGCTGTGTCACTTCTTAGTTGCAGCACACAGGCTCTTCATTGCATCTTGCAGGATCTTTCACTGCAGCAAATGGACTCTCTAGATGTGATGCACGGGCTCCAGTAGTTGTGACTTGTGGGCTTAGTTGCTCCCCAGCATGCGGGATCTTAATTCCCGGACCAGGGTTCGAACCGATGTCCTCTGCATTGCAAGGAGGATTCTTAACCACTGGACCACCAGGGAAGTCCCGAGTTGGCCATTTTTTATATTCAGGGACCCACCATGGATTTAACTACCTCAGTCACCATCACCCTGGATCCTTGGTTCATGACTTTGGCTGCACTTCTGTCATTCAAGAGATTAAAAAAATGCTAAGGCCTTGCAGCCCTCCCCCTCTGATCTAGCTGGGGTGAGGGTGCAGCTCAGGCCCTGGGATTGGTAAGCTCTCCCTGGTGGTTCCCACGTGCAGCCACCACAGAGAGCATCTCCCACCCACCTCAAAACAGCAGCACCAGATCCACTGAACCCCAACTCTCCCCCAGCACCTCCTTTCTTCCACCAAAAAGGACCAGAACTGCCAGTTCCTCCATCTCCACCAGGAGCAGCTTGGTGACTTCCTGCTGGGACCCTCCTTCTCTGTCAGACGCCCCCACTCTCCAGACCTCTCCAAGAGGCAGAGACCTCTGCCGGTTTCATCTCGTCCTCTGATTCATGCCCTACTACTTCTTCTCCTCTTTGCCTCTTTCTCTGCCTTTTGTGAAATAAAAGATTAAAAAGGAAGAACAACCTGACCAAAATCACCTGTGAGCCCCATACAGGTACTATAAACAACAGCCTTAAATCAAGACAGGACAGGTCCCTTCAGAAGGGCAATTAGATATAGAAGAAGAAAAAAAAAAAAACAGTGCCATTCTATAGAGAGGGAAATAAAACCAGAAAGAACCTAAAAATCCTCAAAACCTTCACAGAACTCTCCACCTGTTTCCTCTCTCTTCTTTGTTTAATTTCTCCCTTCCCAAATGTCTTATTTTAGTTTTAATTTTGGTTTGACTGTTTTCCACTGTGAATGTACAGTATTATAACCCCAGCCTGTTCACCACCACCTTGGGCACCAGCCTGGGCCCTCCAGATGCCCATTGATTCCAACAGCCACAGGGTTTCAAGATCTAACATCAACCCCCCTTTAATCACACCAAACTTCAGAGGGCACACCACCCCTTGCAGAGGGGAACACAAAGCCAGGGACCCACAGACAGACAGTACAGTTGCTCATGTCCACTACTGTTCCATTGAGGGTCATTCTTCCCCAGACACTTACATTGATTGGCTTGACCCCAGGGACTCATCCAAAAGTACCATCACAGGCTTGAGTGGTAGGTGCCCCAATTTTAAATGAACATGGCTCTGTCACCCCCCACCCTTTCTAAAAATATGTGTGTCAAAATTAATTAATTAAGCTCCTCCTCACAAATCCTGACTTGTCTTAGGACTCTGCTTCAGTGGTAAGAAATTCTAGGTTCCGTTAAAGAGTTTCTGTGGTGGCTCAGACATTAAAGAATCTGCCTGCAATGCAGGAGACCGGGGTTCGATCCCTGGGTCAGAAAGATGCCTTGGAGAAGGGAATGGCTACCCACTCCAGTATTCCTGCCTGGAGAATTCCATGGACAGAGGAGCCTGGCTACAGTACATGGGGTTGCAAAGAGTCAGACACGACTGAGTGGCTAACTTATGAAGCTATCATTCTTTTTTTATGATTACTATGATCTGTTAACAACACTGCCCTGAGTTACACACACACTGATGGTTTAGATCAGGGGTCAGCAAACTTTTCCCATGAAGAGCCACACAGTATCTATTTTCAGTTGTGCAGGTCATGTCTTTGTCCTGATTTCTCAGCTCTGTGGATGCAGTGCCAAGGCAACCCATGATGAGCATGGTGGCGTTCCAATAAAACTTTATTTACAAAAAAAAAGCAGACAGTGGGCCACATTTGGCCCACCTGCCATAGCTTGCCAACTACTGGTTCTAGAATCAAAGGGACCAGGGTTCAATTTCCCATTGATGCAATTTATTGGTAAACTGAACAGATTCCTAATCTCTCTAAGCCTATTTTCTCCTTCAACAAAGTGGAAATGACAGAAGAAATGATTGATCTTTACTAGTGAATGATCATCATGTTCCAAGCATTTCATGTTCATCATCTCTTCTGCCCCTCCTATCAACCCAAGGCAGGAAGCACTCTTACTGTCCCCATTGTACAGATGGGGAAACTGAGGTTTCTAAAGCTTCTCACTTGCCCAAGACTATACCTCTAGGAAGAATCAGCCACA
Organism: Odocoileus virginianus; assembly: GCF_023699985.2. Taxonomy (NCBI): domain Eukaryota; kingdom Metazoa; phylum Chordata; class Mammalia; order Artiodactyla; family Cervidae; genus Odocoileus; species Odocoileus virginianus. The sequence goes on from NC_069684.1 coordinate 27,389,658, forward strand.
GGCTCTAATCTGACCCTGCCAACTCCAGACCCCATGCTCTTAGACCCTAGAAATACTGTCCACAGTTTTCCATGGGTTTGTTGTGAGATGTGAAAGAGTTAATCTCTGAAGTGCCTGGCCCGGAGTCCAGATTCCTACCATGGTAACTATGTCTATTAAACAACAGTCATGACTTTCAGGCTTTGGAGGAAAGCATTACTCAAGAGAAAAACAGAGCGAAAGAAGCATTAGAAGAAGAACAGAAGAGAGCCCAAGAACTGGAGAACCACTTAACCCGCCAGAAGAAGGTATGAGCTCAGGGAGGCAGAGCCGGCTTGAGCCCAGGTCAAGGTCAGGCAGCCAGCACGGACTCACCTGGGACACTCATCTGGGCCTGCCCACCCCAGCTGCCAGGCTCTCAGCTGCCCACAGTCTCCCCATGGGGATGCTGTGAGTAGTAAAGAGTCCACCTGCCCATGCAGTGCCTAGCAGAATCCAGATTCCTGCCGTTGTAATTCTGTCTGGTCATTGGTTTTCAGGCTTTGGAGGAGACCATTTCTCAGGAGAAAAGCAGAGCAAAGGAAGCATTAGAAGAAGAACAGAGCAAAGTCCTAGAACTGGAGAACCGCTTAACCCACCAGAAGGAGGTACGCAGCTCGGGGAGATAGGCGGCTCGAGCCCAAACCCAGCTTGAGGGCCACGTGGAAGTAAGTTTCGAACCACAGCTGATGGGGAGTCAAGCATGGCGGAGTTTCCTAGAGGGATTTGTCCATGGGGGAGCTCAGCTACTTTGGGAAGAAGCAGGCGGGACTCTAGGCAAGGACCCTAGAGTTGTAACCTTGCACTTACAATTTACACAAAAATTGTAAATGTCATAAAATACAGTCTTAGGGGACACATCAGGATAACATGAGTGTTTTCTGCATGGAGACTACATCCTGAATCCTAAAAATGGAGGAATTTCAGAATCCTGGGACTTTAGGGCTATGTGAATCCTCCAACGTCCTAAAATGCCCACCCTTCATCTCTACCACCAAGAAATTTTCTATAGGCCAGGGAAGTCCATCCCAGTGTTGATGCCTTGGGCTGGCAGAAAATTCTGACTGAGATTCTCTCTCAGAAAGGGTTTCAACCCTCCACCCACCACTCTGGGCTCCTGCAAGACCTGTCTGCTTTCTCTTCCACAGAATAACCTTTTAGATGCATAAGAATAGAGGCACCAGCTCCTCTCCAGACACAAATGCCCTTCACAGGCCTGGGGCCGGGCCTTGGTCCCCTCCTCTGAGCTGCTCTAACCTGTGACAGATTAGCAGCTCACTGGCTGAAAAGGGCCCATGGACGTGTTATGCTTGGTCCTGAAGTGTTTTATCTTGCATTCATAAAATTTACTAACAAATGCAGATTCCCATCCTCTCTTGAAAAGTCGGGAAATCTGGCCCTCCTTTCCACTTGCGGCAGAAATGGACTGGAGATGTTTGCCACAGTCCCCACCATTCCCTATTGCATTCAACACAACTCATTTCATTTCAGGTAACTGTTGAGCCCCTACAGGTGTCTGGGTTTGCAGCTCATCATCTGTTTTCTTCCTAAACTGTAGCCAAAACTGAACACAGTTCTCCAGCATGCAGTGACCTAGAGCAGAACTGTCCTCTCCCTAGTCGAAGATGTATTTCTGCTTATGTGTCCAAACTAGCTTTGGGGAAAGCCCTATTACATTGTTCACTTGAATGTACTTACCTTTGGTCACCCTCAGATCCTTGGGTTATTTTTATTAGATGTTCTCATTTGTGCTTCAATCCTTGGACAGTGTAAAGGGGTGAAGAGTGAGGCTTTGCATCCAGATGAGACATGGGTTCAGATTCCGGCTGGGCTACTTGCTGGCTCAGTACCTACCTTCTTTAAAGGATGGCTGTGAGATAATGGTGAGATCATGTACAGTGAAGCGTTTGACCCAGAATCATCACTCAATGAATGGTGGCTATTAATACCATCACTGCACTTCCAGTGCTGTTTAGGCACTTACTGTACTAACCCTCCACCACATCCCTACCTCTCAGAGTGAAGTCCTGGCCCGCCCCCCAGGAAGGGAGAAGTGAGGAACCTGGTGAGCAGAGCTCATGCAGTTTGATCCTATCCAGGGAGGGGAGGTGTTTACATGTTGGGTTTCACTCAGGTCTCGGGTACAGATGTGCTCTGCGGGCCTGTGTAAACAGTGTCAGTGCCTGGTCCTGAGTTATTTCTCCGGGGGTGATGAGGAAGAGGAGGGTCTCCCAAGGGTTCGCTGGGGTGAATTGTCACCGAGAGGTCATCTGCACAGCGATGGGGAAACCCCTTGAACTGAGCGATTTTGAGGTTATGGGGCACTTCAGGAGGGAAATTTAAGAACAAGCTGATGGTAGACAGCCCCAAAGCAATAGGAGTTGTGGCCAGGTCACCCACACCTTGGACAACATCAGACCACTCCTCCCAGCAGGACCTCTTCGTGACTTCTTATTGGGAAATAAGAGATCAGAATCCCAGACATCAGCTTTGATCAACCTCAGATGGTCATGTGATTTTTCTTTCCATTAGACCTTCCTCCACACTGTCAGGGGTTTCCCAGGTGACACTAGTGATAAAGACCCCGGCCTGCCAATGCAGGAGACACAAGAGACACGGATTCCATTGCTGGTCGGGAAGATGCCCTGGAGGAGGGCATGGCAACCCACTCCAGTATTCTTGCCTGGAGAATCCCATGGACAGAGGAGCCTGGCAGGCTGCAATCTATGGGGCCACAAGGAGTCAGGCACAACTAAACATATTGCACGCATACATGCACCACATTGTCAGACGAATCTCTAAGAACAACAGAATCACTAGGTCACAAGGCTGGTTTGGAGGAAACTTTAAAGGTTAATTCTCATGACCTGCCCAGGAGTGTGGGAGCAAAGCGTCCAAGGGGGACAGAACTTTGGCATGAGTTGTGCAAGGACAGCCTTCCCTGTGGTGCCCAGCTCGGCTGCATAGCAAAGTCCTGAGTGTCGATGTGAGATCAGATGTAATGGGGCAGCAAAATGTCTTACCCCTAAAGCCGCCTCAAACTTCAAAATAAACGTGGAGCTCCCATGATGTTACTGTTCTTCTGCTTCATTGAGGGCTGGTATTGGAACCACTGAGTGTTGGAGTTTTTCAAACTGCTTTCCACTGAAAAAAATATACAAAAGTATATACTATTTCATCCATATTATGGATTGAATATTGTTGCAGGCTAATCTAGGACCCTGACCACCAGCTGTAATGGAAACCACGTTCCAACTTCCAGACATCTGACAGCCAAGCTGGTGTTTAAAATACAACCCATTCCAGGGACTCCCCTGGTAGTCTAGTGATTAAGATTTTGTCTTCCAGTGCCAGAGGGGTGGGTTTGACCTCTGGTTGGGGAGCTAAGATCCCACATGCCTTGCAGCCGAAAAACCAAAACAGAAGCAATATTGCAACAAATTCAATAAAGACTTTAAGTTTGGTGCATATAAAAAAGTAATAATAATAATAATCTATTTGAGAGTTGAGGTGCCCTTTCTTGCAGTGACTAGAAACAGGGGCTTTGCTGGCAGCTTCTATCCTTCTGCAATTTGCATAAACCACTTAACTGAACGGCTCATCAGCAAGTTGCTTCCTGGATAAAAAAATCCCTGATTATGGGCACTAAATACTAACCACAGCCCTCCCATCCTCTCAAAGCTTCCCTTGTGAGGTTGGTCCCCTTCCCGTCCAGAAATTGGTATGTGTGGCTCATTAATTCAATACACTGCCCTCCTCTAGAAATCTGATTCTATTTCAGAGATTTTTTTCAATAATGGGAAATTCCATTATTAATGAGATTCTTCTTCTTATCAGAGAGGCTGCCTGGCACAATGATAAGAACTCAGACTCTGTAATAAGGCAAGCTTGGTCTCCTTTCCTCACTGGCTCCCTGCCGGGGCCTCTGCACACAAACAATATGCAGGGCTCAGTCCTGGCCTCTCCACTAACAAACTGCAGGACCCGGGGGCCCTCAGTAACTTTCCCCTCTTTAGTTTCCTCACCTATAAAATGGGGACACGACTTCTCTATGGATGAGGATGCTATGAGAATAAACTGGGTGAGGATCACTGGCCTTGGGCCCTGGCACATAAGACCAGCCCCCAACATTTGAGCTACTGTTGTTATTATTGGTATCATGCTTACTAGCAATTTCCCCCGCTAAATGTGCAGGCAACCAAAAAGACCGGTCATTGATTTTCAGGTTTTGGAGAGCAGCATGGCCCATGAGAAAAGAAAAGCAAAGGAAGCCTTAGAGACAGAAAAGAGGAAAGTGCAAGATCTGGAGAACCACTTAACACAGCAGAAGGAGGTATGGGGAGCAGAGAGAGGAAGTGGGTGGTAGCAGCCGAAAGCCCTTGGAAGCAGCTTCAGGACCAGATGCGAGACTGTGTTTTGGTACCCGGATTAGAGCAGGTGGTAAAGCAGGCTGATGGAGAGCAGTGCCTCTGATCAGAGTGGCCAATGTCACATCACAGGACTCACCAGCTGTATGACCCTAAGGCAGACCACCTCACCTCCTGGACCAGTTTCATCATCCATAACCTGGGGAGGCTAACTACCCCTGCATCATGAGATTAAACCAGTTAGTGTTCATCGGGGCTTCCGAAGTGGCGATAAAGATGCAGGTTCAATCCTTGGAGGAGAGTGACATGGGAGGGGGGAGGGGAGTCCAAGCGCCAGGCCGGGGCAGAGCTGGTGACATCCACCCCTACAAGCCTGGGAACTGGGCTCACCAGCCTCACCTGCCTGGAGCCACCATGAAGGCAGACCCCCAAGGCCGAGAGGAGGGATGAATGCCCGGGTCACACCCTGAAAGTCAAACGGGCTCTGTGTACCTGCCGTGTGCCAGGCCCTGCTGGGTGTCAGGGATACTGCAGAGCCCTAGACGGGCCATGGCCATATCCTCATGGGCCCTCCGCTCCAGGACGGAGGGCAGACAGCCATGTAAACAAACGCCCAGGTGACCCCAGAGCCACAGGCTGTACAAAACCAGCATGAGTTAGAGAGTGGCCCACAGGCAGGGAGGGCCTCTCGTATTTGGTGACATTGAGTGAGACCTGGAGGGCAGAGGAACACTACAAGGACATCGAGGGAAGAGAATGCCCCAGGTCAGGGGTCCCAAGTGCAAAGGAGGGTGCCTGACTTAGCCAGGGGCGTGGGGGCAGGGCGGGAAGAATGAAATCACACTGGAACAGGATGGAAACCAAAGGGGAGGGATCAGGACGGGAAAGCCAGAGGGAGCCACAGAGTCGGGGGCAGAGTGAGGCGTAGCAGGAGAGCTGTGTGGGCCAAACGAGTGGATTCCAGTTCCAGCTGCAGCTCTGCCCTACCATGTTGTGTGACCCCGGGCAAACCCCTCTCTGTGCCCTCATCTGTAATGTGGGTGCAGTGACAGAGATTTGCTGCGAGGAGTCAGTGCATTCATTGTGAAACACCTGCCCAGGTGAGCTCAGAGTCCAGATCGAGTGGGGAAGGTGGTGTGCATGGCGGGGTATGGGGGCGGGACAGTCAAGCAGAGACCTTGGCAGGGAAGTGAGGTCAGAGTCCACACAGGGTGAGGGAGCACCGACACCGAGCAAGCCTTGCTAAGCGGTAGAACCCAGACTGTGGTCAGTGGCATCCCCCAGGCCTCCCTTATACAGGTGGGCTAAGGGTGTTTTATAGCATGCGCCCCTGCTGAGCAGGGTGGCAGACTCTGTGCAGCCTACGTATGAACACACAGGCGCATCTCCTGCCTGCAGGTCAGGTGGGGCTTCAATCAGGAGGACAGCTCAGGCAAGGTCCAGACGCCAGGTGGCAGAATGACTGGGGCAGGGCACTGGCGTCTGAACTGGCCCCCGGTGGTGCGACCTTGCCCCATTACTCATCCTCGCATGTCTTCATTTACAGCCTCCATGTCCTCACCTGCGAAATGGAAGGCAGATGCCACCGGGGGGGGGGGGGGGTGGTTGCATTCAGTACGCGGTGCAGGCACTCGTGTGCAGCGTTTACAGAGCAGGCAGCCTCGTCATTATCATTTTCATTTGTAATTTTCCAAGTGGCACAAAATAAGGAAGCACACCCTCCCACGGAGCATGCAGTGGCCTCTTACATCAGGCAGGACGCAGCCTGGCAGGGTGGGGGCTGGACGGTCTTAGGCAGACTTGGCAGTGGGAAAATGCCAAACCCATTCAGGGAGGAGAGTCAGAGCCCAGGTGTAGCGGCAAGGCCTGTGTGCAGCGCAGGGCAATGGGGATGGGGGCCAAGGGCATGATGCTGGAACCACAGGGTTGTCAGGAAGATTGTCTTTTCTCCAGGACCACCCATCTCCAAAGCATAACAGTTTTCAATAGTTTTCCCTTTTTACCCGATAATGCACATTCACTAAAGAAAATTTAGAAGATCCAGACCACTAAAAAGAAGAAAATATAAATGACCATAATCTCAATTCCCCCAAAATAGCCATTATTTACATTCTGGTACATTTCTTTCCAGTCTTTTGTTTACGCATAGATAAATAATATATTTCATTAAAATGTTCTTGTGAGCATTATATTTATGTGGGAGGCATCACTGCAAGAGTTTCAACAGCTGCAAATAGTTTCTTGACCCCACTCTGGCTGTGTCCCTCCTGGAGCTTGTGTAGGTGAGGCTGGGTTCCAACCCCCTCCCCATCTCAGGATCTATGGGGTAAATGTTCTCTGCAGCAAACTGTCTTGGACTTCGGTTTTTAGACCCAAGCCTTCATAGGTTGGAGAGAGACCGCAAGTGTCCTTTGAAGCCACAGACATCAGGCCTACTGGGAAAGGAGGCATCCCCCCACCCCCACCCCTGCCCTTGGCCTCACTTGCCCCACCTCCCAAGAAGCCAGGTACCAACAAGGGACCACATTGGTGCCATTATCTGTCCGTTTAGTAGCTTAGTCAGTGGCTCAGTGTCAGACACTTTGACCTAAGCACTCACCAGCCTGTCACTTCCTGCACACCAGCCCAGAAACCCTGAATGACAAATAACTCTCTCTGTTGAGGACATAGCTAACTAACCACGACTTGACTTCCGGTTCTCATATCTCTCTCCTACGGACATCCTGTTCCTTGAGCTCTAGCTCCCCAGCCCTGACTCACAGGTGTCAACTATTACTAATGCTAGCTTTCCCCTTAGGTATCACTTCCCTTCCTTTCTCGCGCACGCATCCTCAGAACACTTGTTGTTGACTTCCAGATTTCCGAGAGCAGCATCGCCTACGAGAAAAACAAAGCAAAGGAGGCCATAGAGAAGGAAAAGAAAAAGGTCCAAGATCTGGAGAACCGCATAACCAAGCAGAAGGAGGTATGCCTCTCTAAGAGGAAAGAGGAGCAGGCGTGACTGAGTGCCGGGCTCTGGGGGCAGGTGGTCTGGTTCAAATCCCACCCCTGCCACCATCTGGCTGTGGGACGTTAGACAACAGTTGGCACCTCTGTGCCTTGCTCTCCCCACTTATGACATACAGATGATCCAATAGATCACCCTCGTGGAGTTGGGAGACTGGATGTCTAACACACAGACAAGCACCTGACACTCAGTGAATGCTGCATGTGTTGGCTGCTTTTATTGTTATTGTCATTACTACTGGCTCACAGCCACGAAGTGGAGGGGCAGAGTCTGAACCCAAGACCGTCTGACGCCAGGACCCCCTATTCCTCACCACTCCTCTCTCTTTCCTTAAGCTTGCTGTGGGTTCAGCTGCCTGGGGTCAATGTCCGACTGCCTTGGTGCTGTTTCTCCACCAGAACCTGTCACCTTCGCTATCAGCACCTTCATCATCAAACCACGTTTACGACTCTCACTGGGAATAGGAGACACAGCAGAAGCTGAAGTTGTTACCCAGGACCTTGTCTTAGGCATCTCCAAGCTGGAGGACTGAATTCCACCCTCCTGGGTCCCAGCAGTACAAAGGGCACACACATGCGCACACACAGATACAGGTCAATATCTCAAAAGTCATGGCAAGTGATAAACAGACAACCTGACGATAGTGAGTTGGATTCAAATACAGGCAAACACAATTTCAAAGGATTGTCGAGACCAGATGGGACCAAATAAGTCTTTAAGTCTGTTCACATCAATCTTGGATCATTTTCTTTGAAGAATGTTTCCCTAACAATAATATACACAGAATCACTGTGGGGGATGGGGGTAATTTTAAATGCCCAATCCCTGGACTTTTAGCCCAAGAGATTCTCATTCACCCTATAGAGTGGACTCAGGAATCTGTACTTTTAACAGCAGTCCAAGCGGTGCTGGTGCTCTTGGAATGACGCTGCTCAAGGTGCCAGTAAACCATGTCTGGATTACCTATCTGTATGGGCTTCCCAGGTGGCATAGTGGTAAAGAATCTGCCTGCAATGCAAGAGACACATGTTCAATCCCTGGGTTGGGAAGATCCCCTGGAAGAGGGCACAGCAACGCATTCCAGTATTCTTGCCTGGAAAATCCCATGGACAGAGGAAACTGGCGGGGCTACAGTCCATAGGGTCGCAAAGAGTCGGATACAACTGAGCACGCACGTGCATGCATGCACACCCTAGCACCACTTTAAGTGGGGCCTTGACCAACTGGAGCGTGTCCAGAGGATGAGCTGGGTGAAATGATGTGAGAGTTGTCAGCTCTGGGCTGATGCACATGTGCAGGACTCCTTGTGGGCAGGTGGATGCTGCCCAAAAGGGAGCCCAAGAGGGGCCATCTCTCCAGGCAGACTTGTTTCCCCAGTGATTCTCATGGCTCGTCCATAAAATACTTGAGTTAGGGGTAGGAGAAAAGGAGGAATTAGAATTTTAAAGTAGATTATTTGGGGCAGAAAATGGATTAGGAATGAGATTAATGCATGCAAAAAAAAGTGTGTATCACAAAATCAACAAATGGGTCACAGTTTTTATTAGCACAGTGAAAGTGAACACCCAGTGGCTGTGTAGTTCACTAGACAAAATGGACCAAGTGCTCCTGGAAATTAGACCATTCTGGGTACTCAACCCAGAGAACATCTGTCCTCAGGATCATGACAGAGGGGACTCTGTAAGGCAACCAACAGTGTCCTCAACAAGCCTTAGAGAAAACAACAGTGACACCAGAGGGCAAGATCTTGTGACAACCCGGCAGGCAGGCTGATGGCATCACATCAGATGCTAAGAAATGGGACTCCACCCCAGGGACTCCCCATTCACCAGGATAGACCAAGGAAGTTCAAGGTCGAAGACCCAGTCAGACATAGAGAGGCTTATTTGCATGCCGTTTTACTTGCACACGCAGGAGAGCGTTTGAAAAACTGATTTCATCTCTACAGGTGAAAACAGGATTTGTATGAGAGAAACAGGAGAGAGGGGAGAAAAATAAATTCAGACCTGCTGGAACCCTGAACTTGAGTAAGCTGCTGAGTAGCTGGCAAGGAGCAGAGATGCCAGGCAGCGTGTTCTGCCCTGAGGCAACTTCATGGCCCATCAGATAAACCATCTCAGTTCTTTATGGATTCTACAGGGACAGCTGGAGTGCTTCTGCTTTGTGCCGTGCCTGCCGCTGACCCCCAGGAAGCACCTCCTCCAGCCAGGTCCACACACTGTCCGCACTGGGACTTCTCAACAGTCACGACCACATCACGACCCCAAATAAGAACAGACAGAGTTCAGTGATGGTTCGGAGAGAATGAAGCTTCTCCCAGGCGAGGCTCACAGGCATCACATGATGAGAACCATGCTCTGTTTTGTTTCCAAAAAAAAAAAAAAAAATCAGTTTCATTTCCCAGTTATAAAAGGAGCACCTGGGATCTCCCTGGCGGTCCAGTGGTTAAGACTCCACGCTTCCAACGCAGGGTGCGTGGGTTCAGTCCCTGGTGGAGGAACTAAGATCCCACATATTGTGTGGCACAGCCAAAAAATTAATAATAAATTAAAAAAAGAAAAGGAGTAACTGTTTGCTCTAGAAATTTTAAGAAGCATGGAAAAATCATTCAAGAGTCCACCGAACAGAGTTACCAGTAATGGAATTATTTTATTTTTTCTTTTGGCCCCGCCATGCGGTGTGTGAGATGATAGTTCCCTGACCAGAAATTGAACCCACACTCCCTGCGTTGAAAGCACAGATTCTTAACCGCTGGACCAGCAAAGAAGTCCACTAGTGACATTTTGATGTGATTCCTTCCATACCAGCTTTGTGATGATCGCTATGACAGACGTGGACAAATACCGATTTGTTACAAAGTTATTTACACTGTTACACTGTGCAGGCGTTTTGACTTAATATATTACAAGTATGTCCACATATCATTGAACTTTCTTCTACAACATGCCAGTAAAGGATGACTTGGAACAGAATAGAAAGCCCAGAGGTAAATCCATGAACCTCTGGACACCTTATCTTCAACAAAGGAGGCAAGAATATACAATGGAAAAAAGACAACCTCTTTAACAAGTAGTGCTGGGAAAACTGGTCAACCACTTGTAAAAGAATGAAACTAGAACACTTTCTAACACCATACACAAAAATAAACTCAAAATAGATTAAAGATCTAAATGTAAGACCAGAAACTATAAAACTCCTAGGGGAGAACATAGGCAAAACACTCTCCGACATAAATCACAGCAGGATCCTCTATGACCCACCTCCCAGAATATTGGAAATAAAAGCAAAAATAAACAAATGGGACCTAATTAAACTTAAAAGCTTTTGCACAACAAAGGAAACTATAAGCAAGGTGAAAAGACAGCCCTCAGATTGGGAGAAAATAATAGCAAACAAAGCAACAGACAAAGGATTAATCTCAAAAATATACAAGCAACTCCTCCAGCTCAACTCCAGAAAAATAAATGACCCAATCAAAAAATGGGCCAAAGAACTAAACAGACATTTCTCCAAAGAAGACATACAGATGGCTAACAAACACATGAAAAGGTGCTCAACATCACTCATTATCAGAGAAATGCAAATCAAAACCACAATGAGGTACCATTACACACCAGTCAGGATGGCTGCTATCCAAAAGTCTACAAGCAATAAATGCTGCAGAGGGTATGGAGAAAAGGGAACCCTCTTACACTGTTGGTGGGGATGCAAACTAATACAGCCGCTATGGAGAACAGTGTGGAGATTTCTTAAAAAACTGGAATTAGAACTGCCATATGATCCAGCAATCCCACTTCTGGGCATACACACTGAGGAAACCAGATCTGAAGGAGACACATGCACCCCAATGTTCATCACAGCACTGTTTATAATAGCCAGGACATGGAAGCAACCTAGATGCCCATCAGCAGACGAATGGATAAGGAAGCTGTGGTACATATACACCATGGAATATTACTCAGCCATTAAAAAGAATTCATTTGAATCAGTTCTAATGAGATGGATGAAACTGGAGCCCATTATACAGAGTGAAGTAAGCCAGAAATATAAAGACCAATACAGTATACTAATGCATATATATGGAATTTAGAAAGATGGTTAACGATAACCCTATATGGAAAACAGAAAAAGAGACACAGATGTACAGAACAGACTTTTGGACTCTGTGGGAGAAGGTGAGGATGGGATGTTTCGAGAGAACAGCACCAAAACATGTATATTATCTAGGGTGACACAGATCACCAGTCCAGGTTGGATGCATGAGACAAGTGCTCGGGCCTGGTGCACTGGGAAGACCCAGAGGAATCGGGTGGAGAGGGAGGTGGGAGGGGGGACCGGGATGGGGAATACATGTAAATCCATGGCTGATTCATGTCAATGTATGACAAAAACCACTACAATATTGTAAAGTAATTAGCCTCCAACTAATAAAAATAAATGAAAAAAAAACAGTCAACACATAATCAAAGCCAAAAAAAAAAATCCTTGCAAGTCTGCAAAATAAATAAATAAATAAATAAAGGATGACTTGGGTTTGCACTGTGTTGGGTGAACCTTGATTCATTTACCCTTGGGCACGGGGGAGTGTCTCACTTTTCAGTGGAGTGAAAAATGCTTGGCTGAGCAGCTCTGTGTCAGGGGCTTTGTGCACATGTGGGGTTATGTCCTTAGGATACATCTCCAAAAGTGGAATCAGTGGGTCACAGGATATGAACATTTTTAGGCTTGTGAAACAGGTTCCCAAGTGACCCTCTCAGAAAGGTCATACCAGTTTTCACTGTCACCAACAGAGTCTGGGAATACCTAGCACTGCACCTCGAGAATATGTTTTGTGCTGTGCTGTGCTTAGTCATTCAGTCCTTTCCAACTCTTTTCCATCCTATGGACTGTAGCCCACCAGGCTTCTCTGTCCACGGAGATTCTCCAGGCAAGAATACTGGAGTAGGTTGCCATGTCCTCCTCCAGGGGATCTGTCCAACTAAGGGGTCGAACCCAGGTCTCCCACATTGCGGGTAGATTCTTTACCATCTGAGCCACTAGGAAAGCCTGGATACGTTTCAGGTAGGATTAATGTTCATGAGTAGGTTACATGCAGTATGGTTCCGACTATATGTCATTCTGGAAAAGGTGAAACTAGGGCAATAATAAAAAGATCAGGGATTGGTAAGGGGTGGGAGGATGATGAATAGATGGAGCACATAGGGTTTTTAGGACAAGGAAACTATTCTGTGTGATTCCATAATGGTAGATACATGTTATCATACATTTGTCCAGATCCATAGAGTGTACACCACCGAGTTGAACCCTTATGTAAACTATGAACTTTAGGTGCTAATGATGTGTCCGTGTAGGTTCATCAGTTATCACAAATGAGATGATCCGATGAGGGATGTTGATGGTAGGAGAGGCTGTGCCCCTGGCGGGGGTGGGAGTTAAAGGAAAACTTTCTGAATTTTCTGCTCAGTTTTACTGTGAACCTAAAACCGCTCTAAAAAATGAAGTCAAATAAATAGATGAAGTCCATCCAGCCCCAGCACAGTGCTTGTCACAAAGCCCACTTTCTGCACTGTTTGAGGAGGGACTCAAGAAAGAGAGTAGAATTATGACAAAGATGGAAAGAATGGGTCCGAGGAGAAGGTGGAAGATGTTGGGGACACAGCGACTGGAGTCTAACCTTTCCAGGGTCTCCAGGGGAGGTCACCCCAGGGACTAAGTCACAGAGTAAGTTGGAGGAATGCCCTGAACACAGGTCCTATGACTAGGGGGTGAAGAGCTCGGCACATTTATCCTGGAAGACAGATTTAGGGAGAGACTTGACAGCCTTCTCAAATATTTAAAGGGCTGTCTCATAAGAGAAAAATAAAACTTGTTCAATGAGCTCCAGGTGACAGAACTGAACTCAGGGGCCAGAAATCCCAAGGAGATAGATCTCAGCTGAATTTGAGTTCTGCAATAATTGGAGCCTTCCAGAGAAAGCATGGACTTTGGACTTTAAAAGGATCAACAGAACAATAACAGAACAGAGGTCCTCTCCTCTCTGAAAACAGGGAAAGGGGGAGGCTGGGGTAAATATTTACACCTGAATTTCTGTTCATTTGATGTTTGCTGTTTGTCTAGGAAATGGATTTAAAAATGCAAAAAGAAGACATTTTAAATAATAAATTAAATGATGCACTGGCCATGCTAGAAAAGGCTCAGAAAACTAAGATGGCTGAAAGTCTGAAAGCAGAGAACCTCACCATGAAATTAAATGAAACACTAGCTGAACTGGAAACTGCAAAGACGAAAATGGTAAGTCAGTGCCTTCTGGGGACAGGAGAATTTTCCCTTCAACGCACGATCACGATGCCATGTGTGGTTTAGACCAGGGGTTCTCAGCCTCCACACTGTTGATGTGCTGGGGGGGTAATTCTCACGGTGGGCGGGGGCGGGGGGGGGGCTGTCCTGTGCATTACAGGATGTGCAGCAGCACCCACTGAGCTCCACCCAGAAGATGCCAGTGGTACCCTACCCTCAGCTGTGACAACCAAAAATGTCTTCTGACTTTGCCAAATCTCCCCCAGTGCGGGGGGAGGTGGGGGGAATCACCCCCTGTTGAGAAGCATTAATTTAGTATGAAAGGTAGACAGAAGCTATGACACCCTCTCTCCGGGGCCATCTAAGATGATATAATTCAGGCTACTCCCAGGATCACACTGAGCAGCCCTGGAATTTAGGGGCCAGTAATGATTCCATAGAATTTAAGACAGAATTTTTCGATTTTAGCTTGACATTCAAGGCCCTTCACCATCAGGGCTCATATTGCAATGACCTGTCATTCACACATTTAACCGACAGGTCTGTGGACAAGGACGTAATGAGGACTGACCCGGCGGAAGTACCACAGAGGGAAGACGAGAGGGACTGGGCTTGGAGACAGCAGCTCTGGGGTGTGGCACATGGTGGCCGTTCCCAAGGTCCTGAATCACAGGACCTGGACACTCGGGGTAGCAGAGGAGTGGGGAAAAGGAGTTGCTATGGAGGGAGTTACCAGAGAAGTGGCAGGACTTGTTAACTGATGGATAGGACAGGAGTGCCGAGGAGAGAGAGGAGCCAAGGAGGCGGGCCAGCTTCCAGCCGGGCACCATGGAGCCAGGCAGTGATGGCACTTGGAGTTGCTGTAAAGATAGAGGTTGGGCTTGGGGATGGGGGCAGGTCTCTTGTGGGAGAGGGACTGTCCTGGAGAAGATAAAGCATTCAGACTGAACCGAGGGTAGGGATATCAAAGTTCAAAAGTTGCCCAAACTTTTGGCGGCACGTTAGATTTGGGGCAGGAAGTGAGACATGAAGACTAAAGTTAGAGGAGAGCCTCCGCGGAGTGATGGTTGAAGGAGGGGGCATGTGTGAGCATCTGGGGCAGAGAATTTCTGTATCCGGAAGAGATCAGAGGCCCATCGTGTTAACAGGGAATGGAGAGCGAGAGAATGACATCATCCTGAGAGCAGGAGAATGATGTCATCCAGGTGGCAGGAGAATGACCTCATCCTGAGAGCAGAGGAAGGGGTAGGGGAGCGGGAGGGGAGCAAGGAGACTCAGCACTGAGACTCAGGTGTGAGGAGCGGCTGCAAGCAGGGAGGGTGGTTATGGGAAGGGGTGTGACTCACCATCAGGAGGCCACTGGTAACTTTTATTTTTAAGAAATACAGATTTATTCACTTTTTTCTTATAAAGTTGTTCACTCATTAACTCAATCAGTACTTATTGAGCATCTAGGTCTAGATGCTGTGGCAGGGATCTGGGCTCTGATGCTGTGGGCATATTGGTAGGTAAAGGGTAAGTTTCTGCCCTCATGGAGCTTCCATTCTAGTAGGAGCGAGAAATAAAGACATGAGGTGGTTCACATGGTAATAAGCACCTCAGGGAAAATAAAACAGGATGATGTCTCCTTTAGATAGGCAGTCCAGGAGGGCCTCTCAGAGGAGGTGACATTGGTGCTGCAGCCCAGCACACATGGAATCAGCCTCATGAGGAGCTGGGGGAGGAGTGTATGGGCAGAGGGAACAGCACGTGCAAAGGTCCTGGGGCAGGCAGAGCTCAGTGCCAGTGCGTGCAGAGGGGCCATGTTGTTCCTTTTCTCCATCATCTTACCCAGCTCCCAAGATCACATGAACCATGTCTGTTTCCCCAGATCATGATGGAGGAGCGGATGCAGCTGCAAAAGCACACAGTAATGGCCCTCCAAGAGGAGCAAGAATCACAGAAGCACGAATTTGAAAAACAAATCATGGAATACAAGGAACAAATCAAGCAGCACTCCCAGACGATCGTGAACCTTGAGGAAAGACTCCAGAAAGTGACCGAACACCACAGAAAGATAGAAGGAGAGATCGCCACGCTGAAGGACAGTGACCCAGGTCGGTCCAAAGAGACGCCGAGGGAACCTTGGTGTTCAGGGTGGGTTCTGATGACCCTGTGGGTCCCTCCAGGCTGATGGACAAGAAAAAGTCTGCGTCTCATTTAAAAAGCCCCTCTGTTGTCTGGAGGCCCCTGTCCTTGTCGCACTGCAAGGTCAGGTGCCCTCCAGGCCCAGGTTCAGCAGAAGTAACACGATGAACAGAGACAGGCTTTGTGCCGAGCCGGTCAGCCAGGGAGCAGCACAGGCTGCCGGGGCTGTGAGGGGTGTCAGAACACACGACGGGAATCGTCCTTTCCCCGTGGAAGCATCCCAGGCAGGGCCCTTTCAAAAGCGTCTCTGCCATCAGCAGTTTGCAGCGCTGTCTAATGCTCTTTCACAACCAGCTGTGGTTTATCTCTTTAAAAAAAAAAAAAAGCTTGAAGAAAGAACTCCGAGTTGTGAGCATTTATTTGCCCTGAATGACCAGGGGTGACAGATAAAACTAAAGACAGTGAGCTCTTGAAGAAGAGTTCTGGAAGTAGAGGCCTCGGCCTCGGGTTTCTCATCCTGAGTGTTAATGTTGCCACGTGGGCTAGATCGGCTTCCCTGGTGTCTCAGCAGTAAGGAATCTGCCTGCCAATGCAGGAGATGTGGGTTCGATCCCTGAATCGGGAAGATCCCCTGCAGGAGGACCTGGCAACCCACTCCAGTATTCTTGCCTGGGAAATCCCATGGACAGAGGAGCCTGGAGGGCTACAGTCCACGGGGCTGCAAAGAGTGGGACACAACTGAGTGACTGAGCACGCACGTGGGCTGGAGCGCTCTTTGTTGGGGACTTTCCTATGCACTTAGGGTGTTGAGCAGCGTCCCTGGCCTCTACCCACTGCATGCCCATGCCCCACTCCAGTGTAACAGCCAAAAATGTCTCTAGACATGGCTGAATGTCCCCTTAGGGGTAAACTCACTCCTGGTTGAGAACCACGGTCCTAGTCTCAAGCCAGCTGACAAGCTGTCAGGGCTCACCTCATGGATACGTTCATTCAACACACTTAGCTTAGCAGCTCTTGTGTCCTGAGCTCATTCTAGACACTGGAGGTTCGGCTGTGGGCCACCATGCAGCATCCCTACAGTTTTCCAGGTCACTGCCCTGCCAGGGGACCCAGCATGAACAGGGCACCACAGCAAGAGCAGGGGACAGGACTTGGTTCCCAGCCCAGGTCCAGGTCAGAGGGAGGGTGTTCCAGCTGGGACGCTTTTTTGCCACCCCAGACTTAGATCCGTGCCTGCCATCAAGCAGATGCTCCATAAGCATCTGTTGAACAAATAAACGAGCGAGTAAACTGAGGATGGGGGCGGTGGCAGATACCGGAAGGCAGTGGGCAGAGGAGTAACTGGGAGGTGAGCACAGCGGAGGGCAGGAAATGGGGCAGGAGGTGCGACCCAGGGAGGGGTTAAGGCTCTACATCTCACCCCTTAGCTGGGTGGTTACCAGCAGGTCCCACCAGTGCCATGCTCACTTCCTCAGCTGTCAGTGGTATCAATGGGTGTTAATTGCTTCACTTGTGTCCGACTGTTTATGACTCTATGGATTGTAGCCCACCAGGCTCCTCTGTCCGTGGGATTCTCCAGGCAAGAATACTGGAGTGGCTTGTCATGCCCTCCTCCAGGGAATCCTCCTGACCCAGGGATTGAGCCTGTGTCTCCTGCATTGGCAGGTGGATTCTTTATCACTGAGCCAACTGGGAAGCCCCCAGTGGCATCTGTTATCCCTGCCTTAGAGAGTCACTAAGTTATGTCCGACTCTCTGAGACCCCATGGACTGTAGCCCACCAGGCTCCCCTGTACATGAGATTTCCCAGGCAAGAATACTGGAGTGGGTTGCCATTTCCTCCTCCAGGGGATCTTCCCGACTCAGGGATCAAACCCATGTCTCCTGCATTGGCAGGCAGATTCTTTACCACTGAGCTACCTGGGAAGCACCACCACCTCAGACAGCAGCTGGAAAGATGTCATGAGCTCATGCACAGGGGAAGGGCAGCCTGTGATACAGAACTCATGGTGGTTCTCACTAGGTGGAGAGGGCTGGGGGTGGAGGGAAGGATTGTCAGTTGAGAAGGTTTACTCTGTTGATAAGCAAAGGGGAAGGAAAATATCCCTTGCCTGAGGACTGTGATGACGTTCATGTGTCCCTCTGATTCAGCCCAGGAGGGGGACGCACAGCCGGACCCCGCAGCAGCACCTCTAGGGGAGAGCAGCTCCAAAGATGCAATGTGCGACCACCTGATGTGAGTACGGGACGGGACTCCTGCTTCTGGTCACGTTGTCAGAATCTGACAGGAGTTGAGTCTGTGCAGTCCTTGCTGCTGGTTGAGTTTCTCAGTCCCTTTAGTAAGTCAGGCTGATGTCATGGAAAGATCTGGGTAGATCTAAGTTCAAATCCTAAACTCAACACTCTCCAGGTATGTAGCCCCAGGCAGGTCACATCCCCTCCTGTGCCTCAGCGCCCCCACCCGCCTCCACCCCGCCCCTCTGCTTGTGAGATAAGGAGGCACATGAATGCCAGCTAATGCTACTACTATTTTCCCCAAAGACCTGCCCAAGGCAAGCCTATTTTTGGGTTTCAAAACAGTGGAAACCACTTGGTGGAGTGGGGTCCCGGAGAGGGTTAAAAGTTAAGAGGTTAGACTAAACAACCTTGAAGTTCCCTCCCAACCCAAAGGTCCATACTTGGAGCCTCAAAGAAGTTAAGTGATATCACTCAGTTGTGTCCAACTCTGTGTGACCCCATGGACTGCAGCCCACCAGGCTCCTCTGTCCATGGAATTCTTCAAGCAAGAATACTGGAGTGGATAGCCATTCCCTTCTCCAGGAGATCTTCCCAACCCGCAAAGAGCTGACAATTTCCAGAGAAACAAAACCCATGGATGGGGAAGATCCTGAAAGACACCGCCAAGCATCATACAAAGTAGAAGGCGGTAACATGATGCAGAGAAAGGATTCAGAAAGTTTCTCAAAGAAGGCAAGCCACCAGCCTGAGCCCTGCCCCAAATAGCAATTACCAAAGTCTAATGTCACACAGGTTTTACCCCAAGACGGCAATGATACTCAGATTTTCAAGCTCCACGTTCTGAAAAGTTTGTCTCCTCCTGTAAAGTTCGTGTCTCCTCCTAAACTCTGTAAAGAAAACAGTAGCCATGACCTGGAGAAGAATCAGCATCAGGTTCTTCTCTGGTTCACTTCCTTAATGATGAACACTTGACGCAGAGTCTCATCCTCAAGTTGGAAGAGTCATGGCCGAGGAGATTAGACAGACAGACAGACAGACATGTATGTGTATGTGTGTGACCCATTCCAGTGATCACCAATCTTTTTTATTTCGATTTTCACATGCAGCCTGCAAGTATTTTGCTTTATTCCATAATAAGCACACACACTGCCTTCAAATGTCTATATAAGAGGAGGCTATACTTCAAAAGACTGTGAATACAAATGAAGTGACACTAATACCTGCCCAGAGACTCAATCGTGTCCAACTCTTTGTGACCCCATGGACTATAGTCCATGGAATTCTCCAGGCCAGAATACTGGAGTGGGTAGCCTTTCCCTTCTCCAGGGGATCTTCCCAACCCAGGGGTTGAACCCAGGTCTTGCAGGTGGATCTTTTACCAGCTGAGCCACAAGGGAAACCCAAGAATAGTGGAGTACATAGCCTATCCCTTCTCCAGCAGATCTTTGCAACCCAGGAATCGAACCGGGGACTCCTGCATTGCAGGCAGATCCAACCAGTCCATCCTAAAGGAAATCAGTCCTGAATATTCATTGGAAGGACTGATGCTGAAGCTGAAACTCCAGTACTTTGGCCACTGGATGCAAAGAACTGATTCATTTGAAAAAACCCTGATGCTGGCAAAGATTGAAGGCGGGAGGAGAAGGGGATGACAGAGGATGAGATGGTTCGATGGCATCACCAATTCGATGGACATGACTTTGAGTAAACTCCGGGAGTTGGTGACGGACAGGGAAGCCTGGCGTGCTGCAGTCCACGGGGTCGCAAAGAGTCAGACATGACTGAGTGACTGAACTGAACTTAACTGAGACTCAATCTCTAAACCCGCTTTACTGTGTTTCCTCCTGCCCCAACACACACATGCACATACACACACATGTGTGCACACACACACCACACACAGTATGCTTCTCTCGGGGCTGGGCTGTCTCACACCTGCTCATAAGGCCCTCAAGTTGCCTCTCCCGCCATCACCCTGGGCCCCTCCCATGAAACATCGCCTCCCAGTCAGCCACCCTGATCACTGTGATACCAAAGACACACCCTCTGGGGTGTGGGACCAAGGACCTGCCCTCATCCACTCTCCCTGTGTCCCCTGCTTAGTTCTCTGGGCCCCCAGGGCCCATACATCCCCAAAGGGTCACTTGAACACCACCCGTTCATGTGGCCCCTCTTCTCTCCATCAGGAATTAAAAGAAGCTGGTGAGAGCACGAAGCCATACTGTCCTCTTCTCTCTTTTTTTCCTCATCCTCGAAGAATCCCTGAACCCACACATGCACAAAATAGTCTTCCCTCTTCTTTGCACCAAAGATCAAAAGTCCATGAGAGCATTGGTTCCTGCTGACAGATGGCTGAGCAGGAAGAGGTGTCCTTTTGATATTAGTTGTATTTCAGCCTCAGAGCAAACCCAGCCAGGATCCTTTGTTCTGTCTCCATGTATTTCTTTATAACGAACGTGCATCAAAACGGATTCTTGTTCTGAGAAGTTTTCAAGAGTGGGCTTGCTGGGGGTGGCGTCATCCCCAAATTGGACCATCACTGATGGAGGATCACACTGCCTCTGCGCTTTTCCCCTTCCAGGCACTGGAGCATCACCACAGAGATGGAGCTGAACTGACTTGGTCTGTTTTGTGTGTGTGTGAATTTCAGAGAGGATTTATTGACTGCTCAGAAGGAGATCCTGTCTCAGCAGGAGATCATCATGAGGTTAAGGAAGAACCTGACTGAAGCTCATAACCGAATGTCAGACCTGAGAGGTTTGTGCAATTGCCTGTGTCTCTCAATTTCCCAACCCACTTTGAGAAAGGAAAGAAATGGGTCTTCGGGGTTGGAAAGCTGGGCATTTTTTTTTCTTTTTTTTTTCCATTTATTTTTATTAGTTGGAGGCTAATTACTTTACATCATTACAGTAGTTTTTGTCATACATTGAAATGAATTAGCCATGGATTTACATGTATTCCCCAGAAAGCTGGGCATTTAAACCCCACCTCAACCTGCTGTCCTGGGCCATCACAGCACTTGTAACTCAGGATCAGCAAAAGCTGCGGGTACTGAACTGATTCCATTTGATGTGGGATCACCGGGAGTGTTCTCACATGGCTCCACACCTCTGAGTAGAATTGCAGCTTTCTTTTTTGGGAAGAATCTCTGTTGACCACAAAGGATTTGTCTGTAGGAGCAAAGGCTTGGAGGTCATGCATGGGTCCCCTCGCTTGGCAGGCCAGCCAGCACAAGTCCTAGTGCCCACCAGCTTATGGACCCTAGTAAGTGCACCCTTGGTCTCTCCTGCCTCTGATGCAAAAACACTTGCCACACATCTGCCCGTTGGGGCTCCTCCTGTCCCTCACGTCGACATCAGGACCCACCTAGAGCAGGGGCAAGGTAGCTCTGAGGTCTCTTCTCTTC
The DNA here is from genome assembly GCF_023699985.2 of Odocoileus virginianus. Classification (NCBI taxonomy): domain Eukaryota; kingdom Metazoa; phylum Chordata; class Mammalia; order Artiodactyla; family Cervidae; genus Odocoileus; species Odocoileus virginianus. The sequence goes on from NC_069684.1 coordinate 27,411,117, forward strand.
TGGATGGGCACAAGTCTGGCTGAATATTCCTCCGTGGCTCCTCTTCTCCCCAGACTTATTTCTGCCTCCCTTCTTCTTGCTTATTAGAGCTGCCTCCTCTTTCCCATCCCTAACTTCCACTTAGCCAAAGGGCAGGAGTCGGGAGGTAATAATTAGGTTTGGGAGGGGGTGGAGGGAGGGTGAAGAACAGTCCTTTTATCTGGTCCCCATCTCAAGCCCTGTGCATCCCAGACCTTCAGTTGTGTTTATTCCCTGTGTCTGGGCCAATTGATGTCCCCAGGACTTTTATAGCAGGATTTTTCAAAGAGGGATTTTCCCCTTCCAAGATATGATAATTTGTGGCAGAAAGGCCGCATTGTCTAGTTCTAGAATTGGGAGGCATTGGACCCAGTTCTGGATCTGCTATTTATTAGATGGGTGACTTTAGACAAGTCCCTTGACCTCTGTGAACCTCGGTTTCTGCATCTGTGATGTGGGGCTGTTACTAGGAACTGCCTTGTACGGTTGCTATGAAGATCCGAGACAATGTAGGGGTCTTAGTTTGGATTTTCCCAGAAAGCAGACCCCGAGACCAGAATTCCACTGCAGGTGGTTCACTTGAGAGATGATCCAAGGGAAAACAGCAGTGGAAGGGAAGTGAGACAGGCAAGGAAGAAAGCAGATAAAGAATTGCCATGCTGTCTGTCAGCAGGCACAGTGGGGGACAGAGCTTAATTCTGCCAGGGAGTGGGGATGCTGGGGAGCAATGTGGTCACAGCCCTCCAAATGCCACCTGGACGGGGAGAGGGCTGGGCTGTCTGCTCCAGCCTGTCTCCACCAGGCCTCGGTTGGAGGCTGTTGCCTCTGGCAGACACGTGAGCAGAGCTGTCTCCAGAGGGCTCAGAAGCCTTAGGCAAACAGATGCAGAAGCAGGCTGCTGAAGGTGCCCTAAAATGCCACAGGCACACAGGCCCTGACAGCTGGGGCCAGGCGGGCGCCACACAGGCTGCCTCGCGGCGCCGGCGCTCATCGAAAGGTGATGCTGGTGGGCGGTTTTGTTGTGTTTTTTTTTTTTTGCAAGCAGACCTCCTGGCTGTTACTGAAGCCCCCTGAGAATTCCTGGAGGGTGAACCGCCTCGTGGTTCTTGGAGGCCTGGCAGATCTGCTATGGCCCTCCAGGAGACCCAAGGCAGGAGACCCCACCCCCAACAGCTTGCATGTACCACCCCCCCAGGGGAACTGAACGAAAAGCAAAAAATAGAACTGGAGCGGAACGTGGCACTGGTTCAGCAACAAAGCAGTGAGCTGAGCGTGCTCAAGGACAAGATGGTACAGATGACCAGCCTGGTGGAGAAGAAGGACAAGGAGCTGGAGGTCCTCAAGCAGGCGCTCAGGTGGGTGGGAAGGCCTGCACAACGGGTGTGGGGAGCCCAGGCATACCCAAGTACCCAGGGAGCCTGGCATAGAGAGAGGAAGGGCTCAGTCAATGATGGTTAAAGAGTTGAATGAATGAGTAGATGAATGAATGAATGACATATGTTTCATTGCTTCACAACCTCATCATTTAAAACTTTGCTCAGTTCTGAGCATCTCAGAGATTCCTGCCCAATATTTCAGAGAAGTCTCAGTTTAAATGCAGCTTCCTCCAGGAAATCCTCCATTACTCACCCTCACCAAACATAGCCAAGGCTCTGCCCAGGGTCCCTCACCCCCTGCATGTCACCTGATCTAACACTTCTCACCCGGCCAGGCTGCTCCACCTGTTGAATTATCCGCCTTCCCCATGAGGACCCCTTGTAGACCTTGCCTGCTACTGACTCCCCACCATTCACACAATGCCTGGCATGTAAATATTGACTGAACAGAAGTGTAAGCTGGAGGTGTCAGAGGTCAGCTTAAACTAAATATAGTGTTGTTATTCTGCAGGTTTGTCTATGAAACATATGTGAGTTTGCATTTTCATCCATAGTTTATCCATATTTTGACGTAAGATTAATGTTTTCTCCAAGAAAGTTTGAATAAAATTGATGTCTCATGTGTACCCCATAGCTTTGTTTGCTTCATGGTTCATGGCCAAGATGGATTCACATCGTGGTTAAAAGAACAGGCTCCAGGCTTGGGCTGCCTGGATTCAAAACCAGGTGCCCTCATCTATAAGCTCCATGACCACAGGGAAATTGCTGTGTGTCTCTTTCCTGGTCTGTAAAATGGGGCAAGGAGAGTCCCTAGCTCATGGGACTGTTATGAGAAATAGAAGGGTTGACATATACCAGGTGTTAGAAATAGCAGACAGGCACTACATGGCCACATAAATGCCACAGCAGGTGTCCTGCAGACCCAGTGCAGGAAGCAGGAGTGGAGAGGTGCCTGCCTCCCTGGTCACTAACCAGCAAGCTCAATTATCCAGAAACCCTCGGGCAGGAGCTTGAAGGCTCCAAGATTTCGGTTCCCTGTAAACGTGGAGTCCCTTTCCCACTTCTGCTTGTGAGTACAAAGGTAATCTGTGGTTCCCAAACCTTGTGCAGCCAGCCGCCCTCCTGCTCAGTGACTCATCTTCTCTGCCCCCAGGGCCTCCCAAGAGAAACAGAAACTCCAGCTGCACAAGGAGAAGGAACAGAAGCCCAGGAACACAACCAAGATGTGTGACATTTCGGTGCAGATAGAACCAGTCCACACTGATACTTTCTTGAGCAGCCAAGAGGTGAGCACCTGCCGCGTCCCCGAGGGCATCTAGAAAGATAAGCGAAGAAAGAGCCCGATGGAGGCTTTCTTTCCTTTTGAAAACATCTTCATTCTAAGTTCCAAAAGCATGACTTGCTTACGTGAAATGTATAAAGTTATCATCAGCTGGGCACCTGTACCGTCAGCCCTCTTCCTCACAGGAACCACCACACCCTCATACAGTCAGCAGTTGAAGTTCAGGCTTGGAGCTCGTCTGCCTGGGTTCCAGTCCTGACTCCTCCACTCGGAAACCCTGCAACCTGGTACCACTTCCCTCATCTGGAAAGTGGGCATAATGCCAGCCACCCCATCATGGGATTGTTGAGAAACAAATTTAACTCACACACACAAACATGTACAAGCTTACATATATATATATTTATTTGATAGATTTTTTTCAAAATATAGTCTCAAACCATATTTATTCTGCAACTTATTTCTTTTTTCCCACATAATACTGTTTCATGGGCATATTTTCAAGTAAATGTACGTGAAGATCTACCTCATTCTTTTGTTTGTCCCAAGCTGGCAATTGTATTTTTGGAGCACATATACCAAATGATTTGGAAATTTTCATCTCCAAGGCCCAGCGTGTGGGCTGGGGCGACAGTGGTGGGCACATGGGACAGCACCCCTCCTCCTGCTGTCAGCAGGGATGCCCACCCCCCACCCTAAGCCAGCAGCTGCTTCCACTGTCACAATTCTGACAACTGTGACTCCCTGGCCCTCTGCTGGGGACTCACAGGGCCATTTCCACTGAATTCCATCACGTCCCTTTTATCCAGCCAGTCACCTGTTGATGAACATTTGTTTCTGCTTCCGCACGTTGCTGTAGTTAAGATCTTTCTGAAAGTGAAAGCGTTAGTCGCTCAGTCGTGTCCAATTCTTTGCAACTCCATGGAATGTAGCCCGCCAGTCTCCTCTGTTCATGGAATTCTCCAGGCAAGAATACTGGAGTGGGTAGCCATGCCCTTCTCCAGGGGATCTTCCGGACCCAGGGATCACACCCAGGTCTTCCGCATTGCAGGCAGATTCTTTACTGTCCAAGCCACCAGGGAAGCACTTTGTAAGTATGCGAAACAGATTCCTAGCTGTGATCCTGAGATGTCCAGGGGACATCCTAAATTAGGCCTGCAAGGGCTCAAATGCCAGGCCATTTATGCTCCGTGGCTGACCTGGTGATCTCTGCCCGGAGGCCTTCGCATGCCTGGAAGTCCCAGCAGGCAGCGCGCAGGGCTCACGTCATCGATGGAGAACCGTGCCTCAGCCCGTGGTCCTGTACGGTGGCTCCCATCTGTCCCTGTGGCGGGCGGGTGGTGCTTCCCATGGTCTGTCGTTGGCTGACCGTGGGCACGGCACTTCCTCGAGGCCCCGGGTTTCCTGGAGTCCAGGGATCTCCTTTCTCCCTTCGCTTTATGAAACTAGAGACCAGGGTGTTTCAGTAATGCGCTTTGGACTTTCTCTTGGAAACAGGGCCAAATGTGTCAACTTGCCTGCCTGCTTCCTCAAAGATGCCTTTCCCCTGCCAAACAGCAGGGAGCCAGGGCCGCACGCAGCGTGAAGGAGAGGGCTCAGGGGCCCCGCCGGCTGGCCCTGGCTCCCGTCACCATCCAGAGACCTCTATAGCAGCAGCATCTCCTCCTTACTAGGGCAGCCCAGCCATGGGGCTGCAGCTGGTTCCACAGCTGTGAGCGCCCGGGGCCGGAAGCAGGTCTCATTCCTGTTGAAATCCAAGCTCTAAGTGCAGGACCTGGCCTGTGTTCGTTCACATGTTCAGCAACTATTGGGCACCTGCTGCATGCCAGACCCTGTGCTGGGCGCAAAGCAGAATGCTCACGGTTCTTGCCCACACAAGACCCCCTCTGACTGTCCTGTGTTTGCTGAGAAGGATTGTTGACCAGAGGCCCTGTTTCAGTTTCTGTGATGATGTTGTATTAGAGGAGGATGGGGGAGGGAAGCTGCAAGATGAAAGGAAAAAGGCTTTTTTTCTTTCTCAGAACAGCCTTCCACACTCAGTCTACTTCCTGCTTTCTAAACCAGAGTGGGTCAGAGGGCTTAAGAGTTGTATGAGAAAGAATCTCCATCTTCTCTAAATAAACAAATTCCCAGAAGGGCCATGAGTAAGGGTCACGTCGGGCTCAGCCGAGCTCTCCAGGCAGAGGAAATGCTGTCACCGAGCCTGGCGGCTGCCCCACCCCCAAAACCAGCCACCACCTCCTCTCCACCCTCCAGCACGTGTGCACATGCACAGCGTTCCTGGTGTTCACTCCCAGGGCAAACATATGCCCTCAGAGAGGGAGGCTGGTGTAGAAACAGCCTCGGAAGTGGACCAGCCGAGCAGGCTGAAAGCCGGCTGGAGCCAGGATCAGGGTCTACTGAGGCCCTACTAAGTGCAGCACCCCCTTCTCTCAGGGCTGAACCTTGGTCCCAGCAGGAACGCTGGGGCAGGCCCCTCCTGGCTCCATATTTACGGAGCTCCTACTGTGCTCGGGCACAGGGCTGAGCTTTGGGAATAGCTCGGCCTACATGGGAGACAAATTCTGTTCTCACAGGGCCCGTGCATGCGTGCATGCTCAGTTGTATCCCACTCTTTGCAACCCCATAGTCTGTAGCCTTGCCAGGCTCCTCTGTCCAGGGATTCTCCAGGTAAGAATACTGGAGTGGGTTGCCATGCCCTCCTCCAGGGAATCTTTCCGACCCAGGGAATCGAATCCACACCTCTCACACCTCCTGCATTGGCAGGCGGGTTCTTTACCACTGGCCCCACCTGAGAAGCCCCTCCTCACAGGGTCCTCATTCTGAAAAAGGAAAGAGGCGATAAACAAGGCAACGTCTAACAAAATGTCCAGCGAGCGTGAGCCCTCCAAGGAAGGATACGGCAGGACTGGGGCGTAGTAGCACAGGGAGGGGGCCTCTTTGGGACAAGGCAGTAGGGAGGCCTCTGCAGGAGGAGATGGGGAGCAGAGCCTGAATGAAATGAAGGAATGAGTGGTGGGGGCCTGGAAGGGAGAAGAGAGCCGAGGGAGGACCTGCTAGGTCTCTCTAGACCAGCCAAGAGCCCATCCATCCAATCCCCCCTAGCAAATATGAGACCACCATCCTTACTACCAGCTAAGCACCGAAAAATGTCCCTCCAGGACTTACCTGCCAGTCCAGTGGTTAAGACTCCATGCATCCACTGCCGGGAGCATGAGTTTGATCCCTGGTCGGAGAAGAGACTGGACCAAAAAAAGAACCAAAAAATCGCCCCTTCAGGAGTGAATTTGATGTGATTGTTCAAAGATGAGAATAGAATGACAAGTGGAAACCCAAACTTAGAAGAATACTAGAAAAAAGAAAGAAAGAATGAAAGAAAACATGGTGAGGAAGCATAGAGGGGATCTCTTATTTATAGTGATGCTAGGTCAGTAGGAGAGTTGGAAATCTTCCTAGATGTGACTTTGTATTCGGAATGAAACATTTAAATTCCTTCTCCGTTGAGGCCCCTTAATAATGTCTTCCGGGGTACTAAGTGACAGGGTTTCTGCTGACCCATGAACTGTTCGTGTTTCTCCAAACATAAGAGAGAGATTCCGATCCCTAATAAAGCCACTGTCCGCACCGTTCTGGCCACAGGAGCAGTGCTTCAGTGACCTCGGGGCCAAGTGCAAAGGGTCCCGACACGAGGAGGTCATCCAGCGTCAGAAAAGGGCCTTGTCTGAGCTTCGTGCACGGATTAAAGAACTTGAGAAGGCCGGCTCCTCAAGTAAGTCCCCTCCTTCCTAGTGGCCCCTTCTGTGCTGAGCCGTGGGCCCCAGACTGCAGGGTTCCCTGTGGGGGCTAACCAGGATCATTGTCTTCTATTCTTACCATTTCATAAGTGAAAAGATGTAGTTTTTTTTTTTGAAAAAAGAAGAAGATGAGTTGGAGGCAGGGGGGGAGATGGGCATACATAATCTCAAAGTCAAGAGCAGGCCTTGATACTAAATAAACAGGATTTCATGAAAAACTCATAACATTGTCCTTCTTTTTCTTATTTCACTGTGGCCCAGTAGAAACTTTTGCATAGACTGATGGTGTTCAAGGATCAGCCTTGGGGAACTTCCTAGATAAATACCCTGTTTAGAGGGAATGGGGCTCTCAAGAAACAGAGCTTGTTGCTGGGTGGAGCACTGAGCCAGGCCCTAGAAGCCTGGGTTCAAGTTCATCCTCCTACCTGTGGCCAAAGGTTCACCCTTGGTGCCTCAGCTGTGTGAGGCTGCAGCCTCATATTAGCTGTGTGACCTCGGACAAGTCATTTCACCTCTCTGGGCCTCAGATTGTGGGGGTTAGTACTGGCCCATGGTAAGCGTCCAGTTAACAGCAGCTGTGGTTGTTTTTTTTTTTTTTTACATCCAGTGACTTCTTCCTGAACCTTTCTTTTGAATCTAAATTATTTCTTTTTTCAGATCATAAGGACCACATGGATGAATCATTTCTAGACTTAAAGACTCTTGGGATGGAAAAAAACATCCAGAAAATATTGGATGTAAAACCTGATTTGCCAACTTTCTCAAAAGTAGAGATCCGAGTGGTAATTTGCCTCTGCAGTGACTGACGTGTGGTGAGGGTGGGCCTGAGGGCAGATCTGTCCAGGTGCCCTGGCATCACTGGTTCAGAGTCAGATCCTCCCTGTTAGCCTAGCATCTGTTATCAGCTGGTCATTGCCTAGCAGTACCAGTGGTCCAGTGTTTGAACAGCAAGGGGGCTTTCAAATGTGCATAGCAGGATGTATCATCACACTGATGTTGGCCAGGTCAATCTCTGGGCCCTCCTTTTCATATCATATGTTATATTCTGCAGGAAATATTCAACAAGCTATATAACATTACGCCATGAGTTTGCCTTAAATTTGCTTCTTTCTGTAAACTCAAAAACCCGAACACAGAAAAAGTAGCAGAAGGGAGCCATGATGATTAAGAAGACACGAAAGTTCTAGAATCAGAGACCTGTCTGTGTTCTAATCCCAGCTCTGCAAACCAAGTGACTTTGGCGGGCTCTTAACCTTTCTGGGACTCCATTTCCCAGCTGTAAAATGATGATGGAAAAATTAAAGGAGATAATTATGTAAAGTGCTTATCCCAGTGCCTAGCTCATAGTGAGCATTTAATAGATGATACTTGTGATTATTATTAAATAGTATTTCAGTGGTATTCTTCAAGAAAGCCTTCCTTCCTTAGGGGGCTTAGTTTGATTTGCCCAGATTTGCAGAAGTAATTTGATTGTTAGATGGAAGGTGTTTGATTGGGCATTTGATTGACACATGACAGTGGACAGCTCAGGTTAACATTAATCAGAGAACCTGCTGGGCATGGTTTGCTGCCAGAGCTGGATCCAAACCATCCTTGGGCTGTTGGAAGAAATAATTCAAATCATTCAATCTCATTTTTCTAGACGTTTGCTAGACATGTGAATCTTCAGAAATGTGTTGCTTTGAGACTTCCCTGGCAGTCCAGTGGTTAAGACTTCGCCTTCCAATGCAGGAAGTGCAGTGTTTGCTCCTTTTTGGGGGAGATAGGATCCCACATGCCTCAGGGCTAAAAAAAAAAAAAAAAAAAAACATAAAAACAGAAGCAATATTATAACAAATTCAATAAAGACTTTTTAAAAATGACCCACATCAAAACAATATTTTTAAAAAAAGAATGAAAGAAAGAAAGGTGTTGGTTTTCCTGCTAAGAGCAAACCCTCCTCTGAGAGTGGAAAGGGAGGGACCATCTCCAGGTGGGGAGCTCAGCTGCATCCCATTCCTGATCCTGCTTCCAAGATTTGCCTTCCCCCTGGCAACAACCCCTCATCCCACCACTGACAGCACAGAACAGGAAACCTCCAAGGCTGGCAATAATTAAAAGGAGAGAAGGAGCAGGAGAAAGAATAGCTGAGCAAAGGCAACAGGATTCCTGTTTTTCTGATGCTTATCTTCTCAGCCTCAGTGCTACTGATTTTTTGAGCCAGGTAACTCTTTGCTTGGGGGACTATCCTGTGTGTCACTGGGTGTTTGGCAGCATCCTTGTCCTCCACCCACTGAACATCAGTAGCAGTCGTGACGACCACCAGCGTGTCCAGGCATTGCTAAATGTCCTTGATCAAGGGAGAGTGGACAGGATCATCCCCGGTTGAGAACCACTTGTCTAGAGGGCAGACATACAATGACCAAAGAACGAGACTAATGATGTATTTCAAGAAGAGTTATGCTCTTAAGGGATAGGAACAGAGCTGTAAGAAAGCAGTTCACAGAGGAATCAGACTGGAATAAAAAACAGCTAGAAGGGGACGACAGAGAAGGAGATGGCTGGAGGGCAGCATCGAATCAATGGACGGGAATCTGGGCAAACTCCAGGAGACAGTGAAGGACAGGCAAGCCTGGAGCTCTGTAGTCCACGAGGTTGCAGAGTTAGACGTGACTTAGTGACTGAGCAACAACAACTGTCAAGTTATTCTTTAGTAACTTTCCGGTTCTTCGGTTATTCTTTGGGTTATTCTTCTGGATGTAGAAGATCATGATGGAATACCAAGAGAGAGTTTTCATTTCTTTTTTTATTTCAGCCTCAAAATGGCCTTTCCAGCCCAGGGTCCGTCATGGCCACCGATAAATTAGGGAAAACAGACGCTGCTGAGGCTCTGGATCTCAGTGAAAGGCTGGTAGGTACACCCAGCATCAGTCCCTCTCCTGTCCAAACCTGCAACCCCCTCAGGCAGTGTTAACCACCAGATAGCCTAACTAAACGTCAACCCTACATAGGTATTTAGTCGTTATTACAGCTCTGCGAGACCCATTTACTATCCCAGCATGGGTTGGAAATTGCAGAGTTGAATTCCTTGGAAAACTGGGTAGCAAGAATAAATATTTCTATCTGTTGTCATTTTCCCCCTGGTTCTCAAAAAGGCATAGCGTAAATGGATGCGAGGAACAAGAAAGTCGGATTAAAAGCCCCAATTGTACTCCTTTCCAAAGCATGTGTTCTCTGTGATTGCAGAAAATTAATGAAACAGAATTAGACACTTGCCTCCTTATTAAAGGGCTTCCCAGGTGGCTCGGTGGTAAAGAATCTGCCTGCCAGTGCAGGAGATGCAGGTTTGATCTCTGGGTTGGGAAGATCCCCTGGAGGAGGGCATGACAACCCACTCCAGTATTCTTGCCTGGGAAATCACATGGACAGAGGAGCCTGGCGGGCTACAGTCCATAGGATCGCAGAGAGTCAGACACCACTGAGTGAACACAGCACACACACTCCTTATTAAAGCAGCTGCCAGTGGAGGTGGGCCAAGCCTCTTACCTGCGAAACGCTTTCTCGTAGTACATGGATATGAGCAAAACACTTGGGAGTCTGATGAACATCAAAGATATGTCAGGTCACGTGTCTATGAAACACCTCTCCCCTAAAGAGAGGGAGAGAGTCAACCAGCTTCGACAAAGAGACCTCGATATGGTGTTTGATAAGATCACCCAACTCAAGAACCGGCTGGAGAGAAAAGAGGAGCTTTTGAGAGGCTACGAGAAAGACATTGAACAGCTCAGGTAGGGCCCACGTCCCCACAGAAAGGCCCAGACCTCCATTCTCCAGGCTAAACCTCAGAGCAGCAGCAGACCTCTGGACCAAGACAGGAGGACAGAGGTCTGGGTGTGGGGTGTGCAGGGGAGGCGGGATCATGACTCAGGGTCTGATGGAAGCAAGTCCTCTGGGCCAGAAAGCAGCAGTTAAAGTGCCCTATACTCTCTTAACGGTAAGGTGCACCTTTTATGAATGTATCTGGTATTTCACCATGTGTGTGCTTTTCATAATTCCATCTTATTTTCAGTAGTATCAGTTCCCTGACCCTCCCTGGGAAATTGGGAGGGGCTGGTAATATAACCTGTGTCAGCTTCATGCCATACTTACACAGCCCACGAGCTATTTATTCTGCCCTCTAGTCCCCAAACTTCATCATTCTCTCTAACTTGTAATGAAGCTGCTAAGTTAGGCATACACAAAAGTATCTTGAGAATCTCCCAGGCAGGGGCATTGCTGGTAAGTGAGAAAGATGAGGGGAAAAGAGACTTTGTCTCTCCCACGTGCTCAGGCAGAGCAAAGTGTCGGTTCAGATGTACCAGTCACAGGTGGCCAAGCTGGAAGACGACATCTACAAAGAGACCGAAGAGAAGGCTCTGCTCAAGGAGGCCTTGGAGCGCATGGAGCAGCGGTTGCACCAGGAGAAGAGGGTCAACAGGGCGATCAGGCAGCAGAAGGTGAGTGGTGCCTGCTTGGAGCAGTCTCTAAGGCTGCCCCTCAGCCCCCTTTAGAAATGGGCAGCTGAGGTCCCAGTGGGATCTAGGCAGTGCAGGATGCATTTACTGATGCAAAGGAAAGGGGCAGAATAGCTTTAGCATCAGACAGACCTAAGTTTAGACTGTAGCTCTTCCATTTACTGTGTGCCTTCAGGCAGGTTTCTTAACCACTCTGAGACTCAGAGTCTAGCTTGTCTGTATTTTCTTTCTTTCTCTTTAATTTAATTTTTAATTTTGTGTTGGAGTAGAGCTGATTTACAATTTTGTGTTAGTTTCAGGTGCAGAGCAAAGTGATTCAGTTATACATATACATGTATCCATTCTTTTTCAGATTCTTTTCCCAGATAGGTTATTATAGAATATTGAGCAGCATTCCCTGTGCTATATAGTAGGTCTTTGTTGATTATCTGTTTTATATATGGTAGTGTGTATGTGTTAATTCCAAATGCCTAATTCATCCCCCCTCCACCTTTTCCCTTTGATAACTGTAAGTTTGTTTTCAAACTGTGTCTGTTTTTGTTTTATAAATAAGCTCACTTGTATCAGTTTTTTAGACTCCACATATAAATGATATCATATGATACTCGCCTTTCTCATCTGCCTTACTTCACTTAGTATGATACTTTCTAGGTCCATCTATGTTGCTGCAAATGGCATTATTTCATTCTTTTTATGGCTGAGTAACATTCCATTGTATATATGTACCACATCTTCTTTATCCATTCCTCTGTCGGTGGACATTTAGGCTGCTTCCATGTCTTGACTGCTATAAGCAGTGCTCTCTGAGACTCATAGTCTAGCTTGTCTGTGTTTTTTTTTAACTTTTAATAATTCATGTATTTTATCTTGTTCCTTCTATTCAGATAACTATTTTTCTGCCAGTTTTATTGAGATGTAATTGACACTTGTATTGAGTTTAAGGTATACAGCATAATGATTTGACTTCCAAGCCACATGAAGTAATTGCCACAATAAGCTTAGCAAATGTCCTGAGTTTTTTAAAGTGGTGTCTATTGTTCTTACTTTCATTGTTCTGCCAGGTACAAGGGATACACAGATGAATAAGTTCTCTGAGAATAAAGATTTTCAATTTGCTATTCTGAGTACCCAGAGAATAGTAGACACCAAATAAATACTTGGTACATGGATGGATGGATGGATGAACAGGTGGATGGATGGATGGATGGGTGGATGGAAGGACAGGTGGATGGATGGATGGATGAACACCAGATCAATGGATCAGTAGGTGTTCAGGTAGATGGATGGTCAGGTGAATAGAGGTAGATGAATGTCCTTGAAGGACATATTTTTCAGTGCAGAACATACAGGTAAAGAGCTGATTTCAGTCTGACTTAGTGGGGTAAGGGCTGTGTTCAGATCCAGAGAAGGGTACTTGGCTCAGTCTAGAGCATTCAGGGAGTGTTTTCCAAGTGCTGGCATTTGTTATGAATTGCAAAGGAGAGTTGGAGTTTGTCCACCAAACGGATGGACAGGTGTGCATTCAAGGCTGTGGGAGCCACAGAGGAAAGGCATGAGGAGGAGGGATTGCTTCCTGGCATGAACTTGGTGAGAGCATTGACTTGAGAGACCGAGACTGAGACTCAGGCTGATGATCCAGCTAAAAGAGGCCACCTCCTCCCCTCATCCTGCTATCTCATCTATCACATGGCACAAGACTCAGTGAGTCCTGGGGTCAAATCCCCCTGCTTACTGTGTGATCTTGTGCAAATCAGTCCCCCTCTCTGAGCCTCACTTTCCTCATCAGTGAATGGGAGATAAGAGCACCTGCCTTGCAGGATTGTTGTGAGGATTGAATACAACACAGGTAACCCTTCCTATCCAAGCTCTCACTGTCTGAACTCAGGACCAAACGGTTTCCAATGCCCAGGTACACCTGTCCAGGCTCTGAAGCATGCAGCTCAGGGCCTGGGACTCGGCAGGTGGATGCAGCTCTCTTCCCTGTGGCCAGCTGACTGCACAGGTGGTCTCTGAAGTGAGTGCTGCCCCAGACCCAGTAGAGTCTGCTGCCAAAAGTCCCCACACACATCGAGACAGGCATGGGCAGCACCTGAAAACCAGCTCCAGAAGCTTGCTGTAACCCTGTGCCTGCACTGCAGTCAGTAGTGGGGTCTCTGGTCTTCTTGGCAGTTAACACCCATGACCGTCCACTCCTATTGGCAGCAGCATGTCACTAGCCCCACTGGGCACTGGCACAGCGACTGCTAAATAGATCAAACTCTCCCTGGTCCTTCACTCTCACCTAAGGTCGAGCAGATCTCCAGGAAGGCATCAGGCAAACAGGGGAAAATCACCATAACCCCCATCTCTTCATGATATCTGCAGGCATTGGGCTCCACTCATGCTATGCAGCCATGATCAGGGTTATTAATGCCTCTGGTAGCCCTGCCTGGTTGTCATGATGATCCCCATTTTACAGATGAGGAAACTGAAGCTCAAAGAATTAATAAAGAGACTTGTTCAAGTTCATAGAGTAGCTGGTAGTTCACAGAGTCTTTAGTCGCTCAGTCATGTCTGACTGTTTGCAGCCCATGGACTGCAGCCCGCCAGGCTCCTCGGCCCATGGGATTTCCTAGGCAAAAATACTGGAGTAGATTGCCATTTCCTTCTCCAGGGGATCTTTCTGACTCAGGGATCGAGCCCAGGTCTCCTGCATTGCAGACAGATTCTTTACTGTCTGAGCTACCAAGGAAGTCCCAAGTAGAGCCTTTACCCAGCCCCATATCTCTCTTGTCCTAGGTCATGCCTTCTTTGCTGGTCTGGCTCCCAGTCGCCTCCTTGTACCTATTAGTCTTTCTAACTTGGAGCTGTGTATTTTTGCACGCATGCTTGTGTGTGTGCCTGTGAGTATGTGCTGTGTGTTTGTATGTGTGTGTATTTGTGTGTGAGTATGTTGCCTACATGAGCTCTAAGGAGGCCAGGCCTTAGAAGGTCATAGAAGGATGTCCTTCTCAACCAAGAGGTGATAGTCAGATGAGTTCCTTGCAAAAGGCTGCCCCCAATTCTGCAAACTTTCCAGGCAGGAGGTTTCCAGACAGCAGGCTCTCTGGCTCATAGCCCCAAAAATGAAAGTGGCTGTCCTGCTCTGAGGGAGCCCGGATGTGATGTTTCTAGGGCTCACCCTTCTGAATTAAACATCACAGACCTCAGTCTGCGTGTGTTATGGGGCTGCCTCAGGCAGAGGACAGTTTCCTTTCACACCAAGCAATGCCAGGGAGAGCTGGGCCACTGACAGAGTTCTGACTTTCCCTTTGATGTGCCCTCTGGAGAGCTCACCCCTCCCTGAGGCATCCCCCGACCCCCAGGGCTTGGCAGGCCCCAGAGCAGAGACACCAGACCACAGAATGGGACAGCAAAGGACCCAAAAAAGGCCATTGTCATGTACTGAAAACCTGAGGATTTACATAATTAGGCTTCACATGCATTATTCATGGGCTGCCTCGTTCATACACAATGCAGGGGACGTGCCAGCCTGTTTGGCACTAGACATCCTTCAGCAGAGAAGGGTCTGAAATGGCCAAGCTGAAACTGTGTCAGGGTCCCCAGAAGAGCTAGAGCTGGGAGCTTTCAAATTTGTGAAATTCACAATTGGAGGAAAGATGTACATGAACAACAACCACAATCATGGCATCGCCAACGATATCATTTACTGAGCACTTTAAGTATCATTTACTTTACTTTATCAGGGCAGGGCAGGCACCTGCTCCACACAGTACAGGCTTCATCTCTCCCATCAACCCCACAAGGGAAGCTGGAGCATCAGCCCACTCCAGAGAGGGGAGGGCTGAGTTGACAGAGGGTGCCACTCCCTGGCTGTCAGCTGCAGAAACAGGATTCCCTCCCAGCTGCTGCGCTCTCCAGCCCACCTTCACTTTCCCACACCCCTTCCTTCTGCATCTCCCTTACCCGGGTGCCTGCTTCCTATGTCTCTCACCATTGCTCCCGGAGTATTCACTCCAGGACTTGGGTTTGCATTTGAGGCTTCTTATTACTATGTCATCAGAAATCCCTGTTTGTCAGGAAGAAAAAATAATAAACTTTACAGTTTTGCTGGATTCTAAAGGGCACATGTATACATTCGTCTTGGCATCAGTTCCTTCCAGGGAGTATGTCTTCATTGTTTTTAAGTGGAAATTAACAGAAAATAGAATTCCTCTTTCATAAGTTTTACACTTAGTATTTTCACAAGGAGCCTTAATTTTTAGCCTCCTGTACAAAACTTTGAAACTGTTCACCCTGTTCATTGAGCTCATGGGGTTGAAGCACTGAGAGATGAAATTAACACATCTGAAGTTTCAGCATCCACTCCCCACCCCCACCCCCAAAAATGCAGTTTGTCATCTTAAATGTTTGACCGTGTCTTCACTAAGCAGCACCTTCCAGAATCAAAAGTTGTATTTCCACACTAATACCTCTGGCTGTGAACATGAGACTTGACATGAAAGGCTAGGCATTCACAGAGAACCCTGATTCTGTGGCTCTCTCCACGTGGCAGAGAGAAGGAACCCTGGCCCAGGCTGAACTCACACTAATCCACGTCCAAGTCACTCAAGAAGGCCGCATTGTCTCTCAGAGGTCAGAGGTCAGCGGCGGAATCTAACAAACAGCGGCCCAGCCCCGCCCCTGCCCCCAGTGACCCTTGAGCAGGTGGCTTGACCTCTGTATCTCAGGCTCCTCAACCAAAACAACCAAAGGTGGTAACAAGAGGCCCACTCAGTGGGGCAGCGGGAGGGTTAAATGGCAAAATGCCCACAGTGCCTGGCACACGGCAAGCCCCGTTTCTAAGGGGGAAGAATAGACAGCCCATGGATGGGTGGGGATTCCTGCATTTCTTTCAGGGAGCTTCCTGCCAGCTGACGCCCTCCCTGGTCCTCCCAAAGCCGGCAGCTCTTCTGTGACGCTCTTTTCTCCTCCGTGAATACCACTCGGGTCACAGCCAAGAAAGGACCCAGATACCTTTTGTGAATGGGCTAATGCTGGGGTTTTTCAATAGGAAAAATTTAAATGCACAGAAGTGGCCGTTTGAAAAGCACGCAAACCCTTTTACTTAGGGCTTGAAGTCTGAGAAAGGCTGAAGGGCACCGGCTGCTTCTGGCAGAAACCCGTTCAGCTCGCCTGCCAATCAAATCTCCAGCCAATGAAGTCCTGACTAGGGGGCGTGGCCACCGCTTTGCCTTAGACCTCAGCCCAGCGAGCGGGCGTGTGTGATTAAGTCGCTCAGTCGGGTCCCGCTCTTTGCGACCCCGTGGACTGTTAGCCCGTCAGGCTCCTCCGTCCATGGGATTATCCTGGCAAGAATATTGGAGTGGATTGCATTTTTTCCTCCAGGGGAATCTTCCTGACCCAGGGATCGAACCGGCGGCTCCTTCATTGGCAGACAGATTGCTTACCACTGCGCCTCTTGGGAAGCTCCCTCCCTCAGCCAGGCAGGAGCCCCCTAAAGTTCCTTCTGCTTAATTAGCTCACGTCCCTTCTTTTTAAGATGAGAATAAAAATGGCACCTAACTCAATAGCCTTGGATGAAATGGGAGGTTGCATACAAAACCAAAACCCTTAGTACATGAGACCACATAGGATACATGCTCACATGCCATCATGGTTATCCTCGCTCTTCTATTTAACTCACTGTTTTCCAGGATTTCCTTGGGCCCAGGTATTCTCAAGATCCTGGTTTCCTCAGCACCACTTGTGTGTTTTTAGCCAACAGGTAGAAATTGGTAGATGTTGTGTAGGAGCAGCGTGAGATGGGAGGGGCTTGTGGGTGGTGCTCTCCTGCCCACAGTGATGAAGTAGGGCAATGTGGCTAGGCTGGTGCAGCATACAGATAGAAGATGGCTCACGAAAAAGACCCTTCTGCCCACCAATCCCAGTGAATCCCAGCGTCTCCTAGCAACCTCAGAGGTGTGTCCCCAAATGGAACAGGTGGGGACACACGGAACACTGTCTTGCCCCCCTGATATTTTCACTTAGGAACGTTTAGAGGACCTCGAACAGAGAAATGCCAAAGAGTCAGCAGCTTGCAACTGTTCCTTCAAAGAGAAAGAGAGGCAGGTACAGAGACCCTTTCTGATCTTGCAGCCAGACACAAAGTAGATACCTTATTTTCAAAGGGCAAGAGCTTGTAAATGCCAACGTGGGCAGCCCAAAAAACATTCCACCCTCCTCCACTCCCTTCCCCTGCCCCACCCCAGCCCCTGCCCCTGCCCCTTCTCCTGCCTGCAACCTGCACAAGGGACCTGAGAGACCCAGGATCTGGAAGTGAGAGAAGGCAGAAGGGCAGCACAGCCATCCTGGGTGCTAAATGATTTGGGGACATAGAGACAAAACCATAAGAAAAGAAGAAGGTAGGAGTGAGGAATCCCAGAAACCTCTGCCCTAAGAATGGAGTATAGTAGATGGAAGAAGGCGGGGATGGTACAAAATGAAGCCAGAAATAAGGATGAAGGTACCTGTTACAACACCTCCTCACCTGCCAAAGGGGAGCCCCATTCAACAGTGGGCTCTCTGGCAGCTGATGGGAAATGGATAACCCAGCATGGTCCAGAGTTTACTGTGTCCATGAGATATGAGTGTGATCCTCAGAAGTGTGCCTAGAACAAAGACCGTTCTGGATTCTCCTCCAGAGAGGACGTTGTGTGCTGTAATGAACAACGCCCCTAAGAATAGCAGTGCAGTGCTAGCTGGGTCATGGCTGTGCACAGCTCTTGAGAAAGACTGATGACATCATATCCCAGTGAGTCCAGGAAAAGCGTGTGCACATGGGCCAGGCTCTGCCCTTCCGTGCCCAGCCATCCACTGATTGGACTTAACCAAAAAAGATATTTCAGAGCAGTGTTCAAACTGGGGTTCCTTGGAGCCCTTGGGTGCCGTGGGAAGGGTATGACTCTCAACACACACACACCTCTCCCACCAGAGAAGCTCTCCATTATCTATTTTATACCCCAAGTTCCTCTTGGAATTTTGCTTGGATAAAAGGTTTAGGGGAAAAAAGGTAGGGGTGGGATGGGAAGGAAGGAGGTTGTTGACTTAATACCACTGCTTTATAATATCTGGAAATTTGGATGGTGACTGCCTCAACTGAGTTTGTGATAAATATTGAGTGGCTGCAGGCTCAAGGCCTTCTCCATGAAAAATGCCTGGAGGACAACTATCTGTTCAATATGGGCGCATAAGCCTTTCTGGACAATCCTCTAAGGGCTCGAGAGTTAGCATCCTTCAGGGAGAATGGAAGAGACTTACTAGTACCTATGACCTGTCCCAAAAGATGGCCTTACTTCCTCCATGAATTTTATGAATGTCCAGTAGCATTGCCAGATTTGGGGTTGGGGGGGCAGAAACAGCATGCTCAGGATGTGTTAAATATTAATTGCAGATAACAACAAACAGTTATTAAGTATAAATATATCCTAAATATTGCACGGGGGCATACTCATAGTAAAAAGTATTTTGGTTTCATTCTGAAATTCAAATTGAACTGAGAATCCTGTATTTTATCTGACAACCCCTCCAACACTTACTGAGCACCAGCTAGACACCAGGCAGGGAGGTTCTGAAGCAGGTGTTGCAAGACGGCAGCCCACAAACACATTTCATTTGACTCATGGGATTTTTTGGGGGGTACATTTCAAAGTAGGGCAGTTTAACAGAATACTTCAGATTTCCAACTTCTCTGGGAAACTTGCAAGATCTGAGGACACTAGGCCCACAATCCCACGAGTCACCATCACAAGCCTCCATCTTCCAGGCCCCTCAGGCGCTGGGCTCGTGGACTTGCTGCCACCCCTCCTCTGGCTCACCTCACCCACTTCCTTTACTTCCCTGGCCCCTGTAGGAATCAGGTTGGTGACCCCAGTTGACGCCCAGGGCTCTCTGAGAAAGTCCCCTCCTGACACCCCTACACGTTCACCTGCAGGATGTCGGTCTGCAAGGGGCACCCCAGTTCCCTCTCCCTTTGGTGTCTCCAGTGTCTTGGGGATGCTCTTTCTTTGATGAACTGTCCCTGAGATGCGGACCCTTGAGCAGATCAGGGCAGCAATAGTAATCAAACCCCAGAGGAGTGGCAAGCTCCAGATTCTCGGTGATGGCTTCCCAACAGGCCCCCAAAGTCCCTGCCAGGGAGGTTAACCTCTGGGGTTTTTGTCATGCCTAGGCCATTGGGTGGAAACCGCTGGACATGTACAGCCTCTTCTAGTGACCTGGAAGGCTGTGCTTCTACCTAAAGCAGATCTGTCCTCCAAGGAGAATATAGCATCCTTCATAGCCTTCTTGGTTGACCCATCTCCTTCTCTACTGGAATCTGGGACAGAGATCTCTAAGAGGTTCAGCAGGACAGTGTAGCGTTGCCCCAAAGCCACACCCCATTCTACAGACACCGCCCCATCCTTACCCACTCCCTCTTCTGCAGACCCTCATCCTCACGTCCTCACCTAGGAAGGCTCAACATTTCATCCAAATGGGTGGCATCCAAAAGTTGAGAAAAATCTGGTTTTCTTTGATGCAAAAGGCAAAGCAGAATATAAGCTAAAATTTGTCAATATTTTTTCTGTGTTAAAGAGACGAATGTTTGTAGAGGCGGTGAAGAACAAGATGCAGAACTCAAATTTCCAGGTGAGCCAGGAGAGGAGAGAAGAGAGAAAACCATAGAACATCAGCAGGAAGCCCAGTTGACAGTAACACTGTGTCTGTTGTGTCCTGAGCATTTAGCATGTGCCGTGCACACAGAGCTAAGCACTGGACCTGCAGTATCTCATTTAAGCTTCACAACAACCCTATGGGGGGTAGGTTTTGTTATTATACCCAATTCTCAGATGAGGTGTCTGAGGCTTAGAGACTATTCATCCAGAGCCACACTGCTAAGTAGGAGACATCTGACACCCAGGTGAGAGTGCTGGCTTTTCTTCCTTGAGGTTATAAACTTCCAGGTAATAAAACTGATAACACTTCCAATGGTATTTCTCTTGAATTTCACAGAAGCATCCTCTAAAATTCTTTTAAAAGTCAAGAATTAAGACTTTGAAATCTTGAGCATGTTGAAACATTGCCATTGACAAATCAGCCCTGGAACTGGAATTAAGCCAATCCACATTCCCACTTTGCAGAAAGTAGAGGCGAGCTCTCAGGAAGCTTGAAAACTCAACACATTTTGGTTGAATAAGAGAGAAGAGACATATTCAAGTTTGATAAAAGGCCACAGTCATTCTGAAGCAACCAAATTATCATGGGTAGAAGAAACAAAGATATTCTAGGTGAGGGATATATTTGGAAAATGGAAGCTTCTTCTCAACCAGCATCCTTGTTCTAAGGCCAGAAGATGTTTACTGTCCCAGAGCAGGACATTAAAATGACAGAGAGCGTCCTGGGGGCCCCTATGGATCTGAGACCTTTGCCACCCTGCCAAGTGTAAATTTTGGGAAGTTTGTCACTTATTCATTCACATATACAACTGAAGCGGAGGAGGAAGAAAGAGCCCTAAGCTAGGTTTTGTCTGAGGACCACCTGGGGATGTAAAATGACAAGAGAGGATATTGACATGGGTCCCAGGTGTTGTGGGAACACTGTGCTTCTCTGAGATATGAGACCCCCTGGCATCTCACGCTGTCTTTGGCTTTAACAGAATAGGGGCAAATGGTGCTTTGGCTGAGAGCAAAGAGCCAGCTTCCCATTTTCCTTGCACTCCAGCCCCAGCTTAGAAGTTGGTGTCTGAGAGCTCCTTGGTACAGACAGGTTTCCTCCAGGTCCCCTGCCAAGTGTAGCTCGGGCGCCTCCTTCCTCCAGAGTGGACCTGGAGTCCAGGGGATGGAGTCCCCAGGACCACACTGATGAAGATGGGACGTGTAAAGTCTGCTCTCAGTCTCGCATAAGAGACTCCCAGAGTGCCTCAGCCTTTCTCATAGCAGAGTCTCCATCTCTAGTACACTTCAGAACTAGCACATTCTTCCTTTTTAAGATCCTATGGGATTCATATCGATTTTATTTTTCCTCTGCAGCTAACAGTCTTCTATAGTTGTCAATCATATGCTAAAGGGGAAAATCTTCTAGTTAATAAATTGAATACCTAGTCTAGGCCACATACTGTGCTAGGAACTGGGGACAGACAAATGAACAAAGAGATACGATCCCAGCCTTCATTCATTCAACGAATATTTGTTGAGAGGCCTGCGATATGGCAGGTAATGTTCAGGTGTTAGGATTCAATCCCATTCTCAGTGGCAGCAATACCACCCCCGAGAGGGCATAACTCTACTTTTTTAATGTATAAAGCACAGAAATACACACAGTGCTATCTGTAATAATCATATTTCATGGAGGTGAGAACTTCCCAGGTGGCTCAGCGGTGAAGAATCTGCCTGCAATGCAAGAGATGCGGATTTGATCCCTGGGCTGGGGAGACCCCTGTAGAAGGAAATGGCAGCCCACTCCAATGTTCCCTGGGAAATCCCAAGGACAGAAGAGCCTGGTGGGCTACAGTCCATGGAATCTCAAAAGAGCTGGACACGACTTAGCGGCTAAACAACAAAAGTGATTAGGAAAAAAATGTCTAAGAAGGCTCTTTAAGGAAAAGGATGATAGTGAAAAAAAGAGTGAGAAATGCCGGGTTAGATCAGTGAAGAAACATGTAAAAACCCCAGTCTTTCATGGCTTTTCATTCTGGGGCAAATAAATAAGCAAATATTGGGTTGGATGAAAAGTTAATTTGGGTTTTACCATTAAAATGTTATGGGAAAACCCAGATGAACTTTTTGACCAACCCAGTACTTTCTGTTGTTCCTGAGCTCAGGAACACTTTCCACAGGGACCTCTCCATCCCCCTCCCCAGTCCAAGGACCAGGAGAGGCCTCCCTGAAGTAGGGATGTTGAAAACCAAGACCTGAGGTGGTGTGAGAATGAACTTTGTGCCCAGATCTGCCACTTCAGTATGCCCTGAGTTAATTCCCAGTTAATTTCCAAATTTCCAATTTAAATGTCCTTATTTAAATGACAGGCTCCTATCCTGGTCTTCTTCTAAGGATGAGCAGGGAATGTGATTCGCAACATGCAGGATGAACGCCTGTTGCTGCCTGAGGTCCCTGGCTCGGGACAAACCCAGCCAGGCTCCCCCCACCTCTCAGGCCCACACTTGAATTTTCACATTTCCCATTCCTCACCCCTTCCTTTTCCCAGTTCAGCCATCCCCTCTGCCTTTTGCTGTCCCCGACCTCATCACTCAAAAGAGTGGACCAAAGCTTGCTCTGTGGTGCTTCCCACCCCAAGCTCATGGCAGACCTGGGACTTGGGGGAACCTGGGACTAAGGAATCTTCATTTTTAACAAACACCCAGGCTCTTGCTCCAACAGCCAACCCCACACCAGGTCGGGGCACTGGCCCTGGGAACCCATCCAATTTTATTGAAAATCAAACTAAAAGGGATACAAAGGAAAACTGGTTTTGAGGCAAAAGATTTTCAACATTTGCTGCCTGTTTTCCTTTTATCTGGGCATTCCCACCAATATTTACTCTGTGGGCTACTGTAGAGATGTTAGCCCATCTCACCCTGAAATGTTTTCCTGCAATGATTTTGAAAGCAATCTCAACCTGCAATGATTTTGAAAGCAATCTCAAAGCACATTTCAAGGTTCCTGGCAGCCACCGGCATAGGTCAGGCACAGAACGTGATTTTTAAGCCTGTCTTAAAGTGAAAAGAGTTACAGAGATGGTCCTACCAGCCCCTTCCATTTAAATACACCCAGAACCTCCCCTCAACCCCCAAGGAAGACAGGACATTCTGGTCCCTATCTGACAGATGAGGAGACCAAGGATCATGCTTTCAGAGACAGAGCTGAAACCTGACTACCTGTAGGCCTGCAGGCCCTCTTTCCCCAGGAGCATGAGTTGGAGTCAAAAAAATTGCAGGAAGTAGGGCTGGTGATGTGAAGCCTGTTGGAAAGAAACTTGCAAATTACAATCATATCTACAGTATAAACAGAACCATGTGAGAGAGAGATTCTTGGGTTGCAATGAATAGAAACCTATTCAGAAAGAGGGAGGGGGCTTTTTAAGGATGTAAGAGTGAGTGCCTCATAAATACTGAGAGCTGAGAGAGAGCCTGGCCTCAAAAGAGAACTGGGAGGCCATCATCTCCCAAGCATCATCTCTCATACACAACACACACAGAGAGCTCATATCACCTCTCTGTGTCTAAATCTCCCCTGACCTCTTCTATCGCTGGTCATGTGATAAAAAGAGATGACCTCATAGTCCCCCAGTTCAAAGAACCAGCTCAGATAGTAAGTAGCATCATAAAGCCCATAATCCTAAATCCTGGGAGTGACCATCTGAAAAGCTGAGCCAGTGCCAAAGTGCCCGATCAGCTAAGACCAGGGACAGAGTCATATTTATGACTGCCCCCAAGCCAGGGGCAGTGCTTAGAATAGGGTTAGACAGACTCCCCTTGAATATTCTGCATTTTCTCCTCCTAAGACATTAGAGACAAGACATTCAGTTTAGTGACAGCTTTTCGAGAGAAAGTCCATCCCAATGAATGTGCCCATAATCAGAAACTCCTGGTTTCAAAAAACAAAAGAAAGAAAATATAAGAGAAAGCGTTATCTGTATATCTGGAAGGGAGTACACTGGAATGTCAATAAGGTTACCTGTGAGTAGTGTGAGAATGATGGATTATTTTAGCTTCTTTTTGCACACATCTATGTCTGTATATAATTTCTTTTTTACAAATACTTTATTTTGAGCAAAAAAGCCCATTTGAATGGTATATTTGGGGATCTTCAAATTGTCAAGTTTGTGCATTTGTTGCTCTTGTTGAAGGTTGGAGCTAGAAAAGTCATTGCAAAGATGGACCGAGAAAGAGAGATGCTAAAGAAAGAGATGTCCAGCAAGTCCAGCCAGAGCCTTCTGTTTCCTAAGCCTGGTGGAAGGAACTAGAAATATCATCCCGCCGGGTCTCACGAGATCCTCCTCTCTGAGTCAGAGAGAATCTTCTGCACCAAATCACAAAGACACTTTCTTAAGACTTAAAAGATTGTTACCCTGTGTGTTGCTTCCTAGACTGGTATTTTGCACAGAGCAATTTTTCAGAGTGTGTGGGGAGAGGGGCTTTTTTCACAGCTATCTACTAATACAAACGCACTCAGGCATGTGAAGAATTAGTTCGAAATTCTGACTCCTAGGCCCAGTAGATAAACTTATGTGTCTGGGTTGTGATGTACCCAAATGTCACACCTCCACGGAGCTCCAAGAAACCCACAGTTGAGAAAACCCAGGACATGTTACTGGGGCCACAGGACAGAAAGGTAACCTCAAGGGCTCCTGGGGCCATGGTATAGTGCATTTATATATGAATTTCTTATAATAAATTTGAACACCAACCTGTTTTTATCGCTTCCATAACAATGAGTCACATGTATATGGCACTCTGCAGTTTTCAAAACCCTTCTCATCTAATCTTCCTCCAAGCCCTGGGAGGTAAATAGTATTATATTCCCCATTTTACAAATGAGGAAGCTGAGGTCCAGAGAGGTTAAATGGCCCATCTAAAGTCACACAGCTAGGAAACTCAAGGGTTGGGTCTGGAACCCAGGTATTTAACTCCTGTCTCACACTGCCCATCCTGTCACAGCAGGATAAGTCCAGTAGTTCAAGCCACAGGCCATCAGGACAGGCCAACTACCCAATCACCAAAGGGCACACACTGCCCAGGTGGGCACACTCTTTTTCCATGGTATTTGGAGAGACTTTCATTTTTGCCCTCTCTGCAGCAATCTGTCCTCTCCCTGCCTTTCTTACACGGCCAAGACCACAAAATAAAATGGGAGGAACAACAGTAGTCATGAATATCACTAATTTTTTTAATTTTAAAAAGCCATAATAAAAATATTTTTGTATTTTAAAACCAAATGCATTCTTTATACTGATTAAAACTAGAAGAAAATAGGAAAAATTATTTGTGTAATATTCCACTAAAGGTACATCTTACACAGTGAGAAGGTACATCTTACACATGACCTTAAAAATAATCTTGAAGGGAATTCCCTCATGACCCAGTGGTAAGGCTCCATGCTTTCAAGGCAGGGGGTACGGGTTCAATCCCTGATCAGGGAACTAAGATCCCACATGCCTCATGGTAGTGCAGCCAAAAAAATAAAATAATTTTTTAAAAGAAGTTTTAAATTATTTTTAAAAAATACTAATAGTAATCTTGAAAACCCCAGTTTTGCATAAAGATATGATACTACTTATACTTCACCATATCCCCAAAATCCAAAAAGCAGTCTCCAGCACCAGAAAAGATCACTGGGTTAGACAGTAATTAAGAAGCTGGCTAATGTTTGGAAGCCAAATTGTGTGTGGGGGAAGAAATACTTAATTTGGTTGAACATGAATATTTGAATTTGCAGAAGTCAAATGTGATGCCTCTGTGACTCCACCGTATTTTAGATCTCTCAAAGGACATGTTAATTTTATCATGTCAACTTTGCAACCCACGATGGTGATTTCCTTTCTTCACTCCTTGAACTAGATGGTTCTTTGGGTATCACCTTAGCCACATACCCCTTTCTCTGAGAATGCACACTGCCCCCCCAATCAGGCTTGCCCTCACTAATGCTGCTCTCTTGGCCACAGCTGGTTGGCTGAGCAGTAGATAGTCGACCCAAGCCAGACCAATCAGGTTTCACTTCTAACCCAAGCTGGGCCAATCAGTACCTCCACCCTTGGTATTGGAAGTAGGGCACAGGATCACCACGCAGGTCATTAGTGGTATGGGGCTGAGGTCTTGATGCAGTTCCCAGCTGGTGTGGCCATTTCTTCCACTGTGTTTGGAGAAACAAAGCCAGTCTGAAATGAAACAGCCATGATAGATAAACAAAAAGTGGAGACAAGAAACCAAGAGCACCAGAGAGACAGTGCAGTGGACACCACAAGCCCCTTAGTCATCGCCCCCCTCTACTGGATAGGCTGAAGGTTAAACACCTTCATTTCTCAGCTTCCCTTGCAGCTAGACCCAGCCATGTTGCCCAGTTATGGCCAATGACATGCAAGTGAAGGTCCTGGGCAGGGGCTTCCCATCTGGAATTAAAGGCAAGACTTTGCTAGGAGAGAGATTTTTCTCTTTGTCCCTTTGTCTTGTCTGCTTTATCTCTCCTGAAGCTCAGACTTGGAGCTGGAGCAGCCATGCTGGGAATCACCAGGAAACAAGCAAGAGGCCAAAGCCCACCTCAAGGACAATGGAGTGGAAAGATATGAAAAGCCTGGGTGGGAGCCTGGTAACATCACTGTGCTGTACACCACAGTGTACAGAACAGCCTGCCTCTGTACATCCTGTTGTGTAAATAAATAAATCCCTCTCTGTTTAAGTCACTGTAGTCAGGTGTACCTGTGTGTGCTGTGGAGCAGACCACTTAAAATTTCTCAGTGTTAGTCACTCAGTCATGTCTGACTCTTTGTGACCACCGGTCTCCTCTGGCCATGGCATTCTCCAGGCAAGAACACTAGAATGGGTTTCCATTCCCTTCTCCAGGGGATCTTCCCAACCCAGAGATTAAACCTGGGTCTCCTGCATTGCAGGCAGATTCTTTACCATCTGAGCAACTTGCTGACTTACAATGGCGAACATTATTTCTCATGATTTCATGGGTCAAGCAGGACACATGTACTGGTCTGGGCTGGCCTGGCTGGAGCTGGATGGCTCTGGACACCTCGTGTACATGCCTGGTCATTGACAGGCAAGTGGGTGAGGGCAGTGGTTCTCAATCAGGGGCGATTTTGTCACCCAGGGAATATTGGGCAATATCTGGACACAACTTTGGTTGTTAAACTGGCATGGGGGGGTGCAACTATCTAGGGCAGTATTCCCCAACCTCTGGGATCTAATGCCTGATGATCTGAGGTAGGGAAGATGTAATAAAAATAGAAATAAAGTGTACAATAAATATAATGCACTTGAAATCATCCTGAAAACATCCCTCTGCCCCAGTCCATGGAATCTTCCATGAAACTGGTGCCTGGTGCCAAAAAAGGTGAGGACCGCTGATCTGGGGGTAGAGGCCAGGGATGCTGCTTAGCATCTCACAGTACACAGAACTGCTCCCCACAACAAAGACTTATTTGATTCAAAATGTTAACAGTACTGAGAATGAGAAACCCTGGTCTAGAAAGGCATCAGCTGGGATTTCTGTCTCTGCCTGGTGTGATCTCTCATTGCCCAGCAGGTCAGACCAAGCCACAGGTTCCCAAGAGCTGCAGGAGAGACCAAGCCCCAAAGCACACTTTTCAAGTCTCCACCTGCCTTGTGTTTGCCAATATGTCATCAGACAAAGCAAACTGCACACCAGGGTTCATCTGGGAGAGGCTGCACATTTTCACCTACCCACGTCAAGGCTTCTGTTATTTAAAAGCTGAAAGCATTCCAACTGACACAGAAAGTTACCCTAATTCCTGATGACTTTCTGGTTCCTGGTTTCTTTCCTGGTAAAGGCCAGTTCTAGGGCCTGCCCTTGGGTTCCACTAGGACAGTGTATCACTCCTGTGGCTAACGTAAACAGAGAGGGAGCTTATCGAAAGGCAACAAGGTAGGTTAGAGAATCACAGGGTGAACAAAGCTGAGACGTCAGGACCATCAGGAGAAAAGTCAGGACTGTCAGGAACCAGCTCTTCTTTCCCATAGATGTCCTCTTTTTTTGCTTCAGCTGGTTTGAGTTTCTGTTACTGCAAACAAAATGGCCTTTATTAAGACACTCTTGGGACTTCCCTGGTGGTCCACTTGTTAGGTCATCACCTTCCAATGTGGAGGGTGCCAGTTCCATCCTTGTTCAGGGAGCTAGGATCACACATGCCTTGTGACTGAAAAACCAAAACATAAAACAGAAACAATACTGTAATAAATTCAATGAAGACTTTTTTTAAAAGACACTCTGGTACACGGCCCCCACTGGTAGCTCTGAGAAGCTCCCAGTGACATTTCCCCTGGGGTTGTTCCAAGGGACAACAAGGGACAGGCAGCTTCACCCTCCTCCCAGAGCTCCCAATCTCTGGTCCTTCCGAGAGGCTAAACCAAACAATTTCCTCCCACCCTTGCCAATGGCCACCCATTTGGATTCGTGACTTTGCAGAAAAGGTGCCCTTCTCCAGCAACTTGGCACAGCCAGCCATGCCTGCTGTTGTGGAAACCAGAGTCATGAAGTGTCTGCGGGAAAAAAACAGCTTCTGCCAGATCTGCATTCCCAAGTGTGTTCCTGGTAAATGGAGTGGTTTCTAATTTTCTAGGGTCTTAAGAATGAAAGCAATACACCGAGGATGATGAGAGGAAACCCAACACCTGCTCACGCTGATGCGCTTCTCTTTTCCATACTGAGGTTCCTAAAGCCTCTTTTCTGTACTGAGGTTAGGGTGCCCAGTGAGGGTAGACTATTTCAGCTTATCAGCTTGGCCTCATTTCCATCAAGATGCACTGCTTGCATTCATCTATTCAGTGTCCCGAGTTATTTTGGGCCCATTCATGACCTTATGTCCCTGCTTTTGTTTTTAAACATTTTTCTTTGTCCATCTGTTCCCTAGGAATCCATCACAATGCCTCCTTCCTGCAGTGGGAAGCATTAGCAGATTCCTTGTTTTGACTTTACTCTCATAATGCTTTCATTCCTAAGACCCTAAGAAATTGGAGGCAGAAATTTTATCTTCTGGCTCACCGTGGTCTAATCATCAGAGGTACTCTATTCGGATCAATCACTTTTATGGTTAAACAACCAGCCTTCATTCATTCAGGCAACAAATGCTGGGTACCTACTATGAACCTGATGCAAAGAACTGACTCATTGGAAAAGACCCTGATTCTGGGAAGGAATGAAGGCAGGAGAGAAGAAGGGGATGGCAGAGGATGAGATGGTTGGATGGCATCGCCGACTCGATGGACACGAGTTTGAGCAAGCTCCGGGAGTTGGTGATGGACAGGGAAGCCTGGCGTGCTGCAGTCCATGGGGTTGCAAAGAGTCGGACACGACTGATCGACTGAACTGACTGACTGTGCACCAGGTACTAATGATACTGTGCTAGATCTCGTAGCCTACACCTCTGCTCCCCTGTCTTCTCACCATCTGACCCGCTGCTCACCTGAGGAGTGGAATCGTTCATTTAGTGGGTGTGTTGCCTGGGAGAGCTCACCTGTGACATTCCCATCCTCTTTTTTGGCTTTCTATGAGATTCCTGCTGGGCCTTCTCTAGAGAGAGCTGCACACAGCAGTTACCCTTTTCTGGAAGTTTCTTTATGCCTTTCAACAATTGAATTTTAATAGCTAATAATTGCAAACTTGTTATAGCATCCTTGCCAGCCATCAGATCCTGCGCTAAGCACAGCCCAGACATTATCCCTCCAATCCTCGCTGTGTATATCACTCCTATTTCACATGTGAAAACAATAAGAAATAAGTTACTTGCCCAAGAGAAAAAGCCTCAGAGCTCAGACTTCACACGCAACTGCCCCAATGTAGCGCTTTCCTCAGTGAAGTCCAGGAACCAGCTTGTTATCTACTGGTCACTGAAGATCAGGTTGGCAAATTTTTCTATAAAGGGCCATTTCCCTTTGTGAATGGGGCAGTGTCATGACTACTCAACTCTGCCTTTGTAGCATAACTGAACAAATGAGCATGGCTGTGTCCCAATAAAAACTTTATTTATAAAGATAGGCAGGGGGCCAGATGTGCCAGACCCATGTTAGACACTTACCCAGACTACATTGTTAACATCTGCACAGCTATTGCCTGCCACATAACTACCAGGAAGCCAGTTTATCAACATCTCCATCACTGAGAGCATCTGGAGCTTTTACTATGAACCATGCACTTCACTAAACACTTCACATAAATTTTCTCATTTAATCCTCTCAAGTACTCCAGGAGAAGAGATCCATTGCCATTTATAGACAATGCAACTGAGGCCTCTAGAAAGGTAAAACAGGCTGCCCTAGGTCACCCCAAAGGGATTTTCAGATCCAGATCCTAACCATGATGTAACACTGCCTTTCACCATCACAGCCCTGCATCTGAACAATAGGAAGCTTCACAGGTGAATCAGAAGAACTGCCTTCCACCGAACCAAGCTTGAAGGAAATAAGACTTCATGACAAACCCCTTCCTCTTGGCATCCTGGCTTACTCGCCCCTTCTCAGAGTCCCCTAATTTCTTTAGTTACTACCTGAGTTCAGGTGTCCCTGGCCTGGGCACTGTGCTCTCTCTTTCAACCAACTTCGCCTGCCTCGGCCTTGTGCTAATTTGACAACCTGCTTTCCAGTTTCCCAAATCCTCATGTTCCCCTGCAGCGGCCACATGCACTGTTTACCTCTACTCTCCTTCTATTCCTTCCAGCTTGTCTGCTGAGCGGAGAGCTCTAAATGATCTCTGGGCCGTATCGATGCCCAAGGACCAGCAGGTCACCGGGCCGCAATCCCTATCTGATGCTGCTGATGCTGTCCTCCGAGGAGCAGGGGACAGATACTTGAGAGGTTTGTTATCCGAGAGATCCTGTTAACTTTGTGTTGAGTCATGTGGCGCAGAAGTGTCACATTTACTCTTTCTTAGCGGTGACCTTGAGACCTGAAAACCAGCCACCGGATGCTCAGGAGAGGACACAGGAGAAAACACCCAGTCCATCCTGAGCCCTCAGGCAGAGCAGGCCATCACGCATTCAGTCAACCTTGATTTCTCCAACCTGACCTTGGGCCAGGCACCATGCTGGCACTGAGGAGCCGAAGCTGAACCAGACAGACAGGTCCCTTCCCCCAAGAAGCTGTGCTGGGGCAGGGTGGGGTAGGAGGTGTCGGATAGTTTACGAACAGCGTAATGTGGGTGGTAATAAGTACTGAGTCCCAGCCAGAGGCTTGTTAGCTGGAACAGTCATAGCCTTTGTCAGTCCCCCAGCGTGGGTCCAACAGTTCTCACTCTTCAAACTGGCTAGTCCCACTCTCCCCAGCCCCATTCCCGCTCTTGCACATGGCCGGGAGAATTCCAGGACCAGAGCCTGGTGCCCAACACACTTAATAAATAGGTCTTGATTGCCTGGATGGAGATGCACACTGTTTTCATAGAATAGTATAAAAATCGAAATCAGCTGCCCATATTATTGCCATCTTTGGCAAAGGTCCAGGAAGGCCCTGCAGATGCAACACTGCTGGGTTTTAAGCCACAAGATACACACACACACACACACACACACACTCTCTCTCTCTCTCTCTCTCTCTCTTTCTCTCTCTCTCTCTGAGCATTTGAGACAGGGCTAAGACTTAAGCTGTGTCCAAGTTGTTAAACTTGGACACAGAACTGCCTGGGGTTTAACAGAAGCAGAAATCACGCTCAGCTTTCTTCTCCCAGCCCGTCCATTTGGGCATGTGCAACTAATTAGAAAGACAATCTTGATTTTCAAGTAGATTCAGCACATCCAAGATAACCACAAAAAGAGAGCTTGTGAGAGAGATAGGTTGGCTTCTAATGACCAGCAACCACCTGCAGGCCTTGGCCCCATTACACCCTTTCCCACCTGCCCTGCTCTGCGGTCCTGTGAGCGCCTCCTGACGCAGCCCGCTATGCATGGCTTCCAGACTTGGCAGGAGGTGAGAAAGCCTCTGAGACCAACCAGGCTGTGACCTCATTTTTTGCTCTCACTCCTCCAATCGCTCCAATTGGGTATCTGGGCTGTCCCTCAACTTTGACCTCTGTGCACCTTTCTCCATCCATCATAGGTTTGCTGGTGACCACGGAGGGTTTGTGATGATGAATGAGTAAACCGGTGTTTATAAAGTGCCAAGTGAGTGAGTGCTGTAGTTTATGAACTGACTCTATCTCCTCCGGTCTCCCTAATCCTTTCTTGTTTTCCAAGCATCTCAGGCTGGAGGGACCACCCAGTTCTATCCAGCTCTGGAATGCCCCTCAAAGTTCTCTACATCTGCCCCCATCACCCGAGAGCTCTTCCCAACTCCTCCCTGTGTCTCCCTCCTGTTTTTCAAAGGGCTGTTGTTTTTCTTAATATTGCTTTACCCCTCCCCAAAAGACAGTTACACAAGTAGATGTGGGAGGAAGCTAAAAAACATAAGTCAACGATGACTAAGTCTGCCTAGCTCCCTCATCGCTGGAATATTGTCAGAATCGGCTCTCTCTCACCCCTGCCTCTGTAAAAATCCTTTGCCGAGGGTGTGATTTTTTCCTGAAGATCATTCTTTCCACATGACCAAATGTTGTCATGCATAACTAGTCCAGAGCATTTCTTTCTGCCCAAATCCGTGCTTGGGGCACAGCACTCAGGGTCACTCAGAAGTGATTTTTCCCTAATGGACAGGCAGCTGGGTGGTTCCTGGAAGTTTCACTAGCAATCAGGGATGATCAGTTATCCCAGAGTTTTCTTCCCTCGACTCCTTCTCTGGTTTCTGAATAAGTGCTTTTCCTGAAGTCCAATGACCTCAGAAGGAAAGAGTTCAAATAAAATCCAGCATGCATCTCCAGCTTTGGAGCAGACAACAAGGCCTCTGAAATGAGACAGACACCAAGCAACCTGAGCTCCTGCTCCACAGTCCCAGAGTCTCAGACCCCTCAACCCCTGAACACTAGTGACGCAATCAGCCCAAGAGGTGTTAAGAGGGCTCGCCCATTGGGCAGCACTTCCTGAGCTCTGTCTGAGCATAAGAGCCACAAGGTCTGGGCATTCTGCTCCTCTTTTACAAGATGCAATAGGTAATGAACAGGAATTCCCCCAACTGTGCATCACGGAGCCTGCCCTGCCTCCAGAGGGCTGTGTTCTCACAAGCCAAATGGGCAATTGACCAGAGCATTTAATACTTAAGAGCCTGTGTGAATAATCCAAACCAAAATCCCAGGTTTTTTACATACATGTAAATTGTTCTTCACAAAGGCAAACCCTAACCTAATCCCTTCACTGCTAAAAAGTTGGCTCCCAGAAACAAAACATTTCATAATAAAGGCAGCCCTATTTCATGCAGACCCATTATGAATCATAGGTTGGGGCAAATTGAGGTCTATCAGATTTTAAGTAATTAACTGCCTAAAAAAGAAAGCTTAGAATTTGCAAACCCAAGCATTTGCAGGCATAATTTTTAAAGTTTCGATCTATACCATGTCCCCAGGTTTTTGCATTCAATAAAAACCCAACTATTTTGCCTCTGATGAGTCCTTGAAGAAAACACATGGGAGATACAGAAACTTAGCTCTTAAAAGTAGCTGGACCAAATTGTCCAAGACCAACAGAAACTTAATTCCAAACTTAAAAAAAAAAAAAAAATCACATCATTTAAGTTGAATATCTTTATTGGACTCAGAAACAGTCCAACTGATTTCTCAAAAATAAGTTGATGAAAATTTCATATTTTCTGAACCCTGAAGAGTTTTTTCTCAATTTTATTCTTTTTAAAATGCCTTTTAAATTAATTATCAGTTCAGTTCAGTCTCTCAGTTGTGTCTGACTCTTTGAGACCCCATGAATTGCAGCATGCCAGGCCTCCCTGTCCATCACCAGCTCCCGGAGTTTACTCAAACTCATGTCCATCCAGTCAGTGATGCCTTCCAACCATCTCATCCTCTGTCGTCCCCTTCTCCTCCCATCTTCAATCTTTCCTAGCATTAGGGTCTTTTCAAATGAGTCAGTTCTTTGCATCAGGTGGCCAAAGTACTGGAGTTTCAGCTTCAGCATCAGTCCTTCCAATGAATATTCAGGACTAATTTCCTTTAGGATTGACTGGTTGGATCTCCTTGCAGTCCAAGGGACTCTCAAGAGTCTTCTCCAACACCACAGTTCAAAAGCATCAACTCTTCAGCACTCAGCTTTCTTTATAGTCCAAATCTCACAGCCATACATGACTACTGGAAAAACCATAGGTTTAACTAGATGGACCTTTGTTGGCAAAGTAACGGCTCTGCTTTTTAATATGCTGTCTAGGTTGGT
Organism: Odocoileus virginianus; assembly: GCF_023699985.2. NCBI lineage: Eukaryota > Metazoa > Chordata > Mammalia > Artiodactyla > Cervidae > Odocoileus > Odocoileus virginianus. The sequence goes on from NC_069684.1 coordinate 27,445,048, forward strand.
CATAGCTTTTCTTCCAAGGAGCAAGTGTCTTTTAATTTCATGGCTGCAGTCACCATCTACAGTGATTTTGGAGCCCCCAAAAATTAATTCTAGCAATATCCTTTTTTTTTTTTAAGGAAAGCATATTTTTTTTTAAGTCATTGAATTTGTTTCAACACTGCTTCTGTTTTCTGTTTTGGTTTTTTGGCCCGGAGGCATGTGGGGTCTTAGCTCCCTGATAAGGAATGAACCCATACATTGGAAGTGCAGAGTCTTAACCCCTGGACCGCCAGGGTAGTCCCAGCAATATTCTTAAACTGTGGGAAATCGACAAATATCAATTGAGGATCTGTTCTGTGGGAATCAGTCTGTAACAGCTCGCTGGTTTTACATTCTCAAGGGCTGTTTCCAGAGCACTGGTTTTTTTAAGGCCATAAGCCCATCTCTTCTCTGGGGGAAGCTGTTTCTGCAGAGTCTTGAGAATGATCCTAACATTTTAGAGAATAAGCGCAAAGCACAGTAGTGATTCTCAAACTTCATGTAGCCAAACGCCCCTGGGTGTCTGTTAAAATGTAGATTTCTGGGTCCCACTCCAGAGATCAGTTTTGTTTTTCTGGATTGGAGCCTGGAAATTGGTATTATCAACCAGCCCCTCTCCTCCCCTGCAGGAGTCCCGATGCGGGAAGTCTCTTCAGTTTTAAGGTGACAGACCAGACCACAGAGAGAAATTCTCTCTCTGGCCTCTTCCTGACACCCCTTGAGCCTTGGGAGAGGACACTTCTTCTCTGGGGTCCCCACTGAAATGGCAACATCAAGATCTCCCTGCCAGCTCCCCTAAAATAAAGTCACAGACCACCGCATGGCCTGGGAGCTATTCTGCCAAGTCATTCATGTATGTGCTGACCCGCGGGGAGAGGACCAGGCCCTTCTCCCTTGCTCTCTCCCCCTGTCTCCGAGGACCTCTCAAGACTGAGGCCCAGCGCCATCTCCCTCGCAGCTGCTGGTCCATCCCTTTCCAAAAGATGCGGCGGCTCCACCTGCGGGTACATCTACACAGGGTATCCTGCACACCGGGTCCACCTTCTTCATTAGCCCCGCAGCCCTCACGGGGAGCGCCAGTGTGTAACATCGAGTGGTCTCCATGGCAACCGACAGGGTGTCACGCCGACACGAGATTACGACCTCACGGCGTGGGGATTCCAGAGAAGGGGTTGGGGACGGCGCCCCGCTGAGTCCCAGACCCACGCCCAAACTGCAGGGAAGGACCCCCCACTTCCTTCCCGCCTCGATCGCCTGACCCCTCCCGCTCCGTTGGCACAGTGAGGACGGAGAGCGGAGGATGGGTTTCCACGGCGTCCCCCAACCCGACGGGGGGGGGGGGGGGGGCGGGGTATGGTGGCGGGCCCGCGCCCCCGGCACACACGAGCCTCTGCGAGCGAGCTGGAGCAGGCGCGGGCTGCGCTGGGCCAGGATCGGGGGCGGGAGCGGGCGGGCCCCGCGAGGGGCGTAAGTCCCACCTTCGGGGGCGGTGCCTGGCGGTGGGGAGTGTCAGGAAGAGGAAGAGCTCGGCCAGAGGCGGTGCGGGCGCGCGACGAGCAGACACCGGGCCGAGGCGATCGCCGCGCGGGCCACCATGGCCACGGACGAGCTGGCCAGCAAGCTGAGCCGGCGGCTGCAGATGGAGGGCGAGGGCGGCGGCGAGGCCCCGGAGCAGCCCGGGCTGAACGGGGCGGCGGCGGCGGCGGCGGGAGCGCCCGACGAGACGGCCGAGGCGCTGGGCAGCGCGGACGAAGAGCTGAGCGCCAAGCTGCTGCGGCGCGCCGACCTCAACCAGGGCATCGGCGAGCCCCAGTCACCCAGCCGCCGCGTCTTCAACCCCTACACTGAGTTCAAGGAGTTCTCCAGGAAGCAGATCAAGGACATGGAGAAGATGTTCAAGGAGTGAGTGCCCGCCCGACCCTGTCCCTCACCCACCCCGCGAGCCGGCCTCGGCTCCTGAGCCCCCGAACCCCGGACCCCGCGCGGTCCCGTGACCCATGCGGCCAGCCGAGCTCCCCGATCCCCGACACAGTAGGGGCGAGGACCCCAGATCCCTTCCAGCTAGTCACGAGGCTCCGGGACCTCCTCCCCACCACGCTTATGGGTCTGGGGACCCGCGGCCCCTGGCACGGGACCCCTTCTCACGGTGACGCTGACCCCGGTACCCCAGCCGCGCGCTCACGGAGTGGGGGACCCCGCGGCTCCTTCCAGAGAAGCGCGAGCCCCCATTGCTACCATTCGCGTGGGTCTGGAGAGCTCGGATCTCTGGCCTAGGACCCCTGTCTTGTTAGTGATGCTTCTCCACACCCGCACACTACGAGACTGGGGACCCCGTGGCCTCTGCGTCCTCCTCCTCAGCTACTTGAATTCCCAACCAACCCCCACCCCAAACGCGGGTCAGAAACACCCACCCCACCCTCCAGCGCCTCAACAAAGGTGACCGTTCCTTTCACTGGCTGGGGCTCTTTCATTTTTTCCGCTTATCTCACATCCCCCTCAACGTGGGTTCTGGGCCGAGACCCCTCCCCCACTTTCCCTGCACTTATTCAACATCTACCAGCAAACTGTGTCAGAGACCCTTCAGTCCCTCTCACCTCTACCCCCATCCACTCCTTTAGCCAGGACCCCAACCCTTGACCCTCAGGTGATCTCCCTAGGGAGGGACCCCTTCCTCCCTGCCCCCTAGTCCGCTGGTCTGTACAAACCCCACCACCAATCGCCTGGTCAGGACTGTCCCCTCCTCCCTCTCCAGACTGGGCTGTCTCCTCTTGCCCTCACCACTCTGAAGCTTAGAAGTCACTGGCCCCCTGCTTTCTGTCAGAAGGCATCTCTCCTTTCCCCTCTTCCCCCACTGCGTGCCCCCTTCTCTCCCCGCAGAGGGTCACCTCCTATCTGACTTGGCTGGTGGCTCTCACCTCAGCCCTTCCTCCATCCCTTTTTCCACACCCCATGCCCTCAGCAGGTTGGACAGGTACTTTGAGGCCTCTGGACTTACCCCTCCCCCAACAAAAAACACTTTAAATTTCTTAAATGACTGGAGAGAAAAACTTCCTGATCCCCTTTGGGTCCACCCCTGGGTTCACCCTCTTGGGACTGAGATGATCAGATGCACTGCCCCCCAGCAGTGTGGGGGTTGGGGTAGGCATGAGCCCTGTGAAGGTGCTCAACCCCCCTCCCTTTGATACTCTTCCCCACGCACCTCCTGTTGCCCATCGCCCCTGCCCCTGGAGGGGAAAACAGCCCCGGGGGTGTGATCTGGAATAGGTCTGGAAATGGATCCAAAAAGGTAGACCCGTCCAGAGGTCAAGTCTTAGGTGAGGAAGTCAGGAGGTCTGGCAGCCACCTTGGCTGGGGCAGGAGGTGGGGGCAGGCTGGGGCAGTGTGACCCAGCGGCAAGCAGGAAGCCCAGGATGTTTTGCAACCCCCCAGTTTGAGAAAGGCTCTTTCCCACTTCTCACTGCTTGCTGTGGCTGCTGCTTCTGCATTTGACCCCCATTGTAGGGAAGAGGTTTTTTGGTTCTCAGACCTGGATGGCTGGGAACCCCATACTCTTTTCCAAGGGTCAGCCTGGGGCAGAACTGAGTCCTTAACCCCACCCCAGGCCTCTGCACGGACACCCCTGGTCCCTGAGGAGCCTGCTCCTTTGCCTGCAGGGTCTTGGTTTAGGAGATCTTCTCAAGTTTTATCATGATCGAAGACTGGCCTTATCAGAAGCGCAGGAGTTCCAGGATTCCAGACCCAATAGAGGGCAGCTTCCTTGTAGACTCTGCCGCCCCCCTCCCACCCCCACACAGGGAAGTACAGGAGAGATTATTCAGCTGCTTGATCCCTGTATTCACACTGCCCAGGGACCAAGGAGCTCCTCCATTCCTCCCAGCACTCCATGACATAGAACTGTCATCACCACTGTGGCGCAGTTGAGCAGTCTGGGCACAGAGAAGTGAAGTAATTTGCCAAGAACACACAGCTAGAAAATGATGGAGTCAGGCTCTAAACCCAGGCCTGTGACTCCAGAATTCATGTTCTTCCCTCCTGGGTTTCCCATCACAGATGTCTGCCTCCAAGTGGGAAAGATCACCCAGCACCCCCTTCCATATTCATGACTGATTTTCCCCCACATGGACCCACCACCTCCTTCTCTTGGGCTTCCATGACATCCCTTCTACCCCCACGAAAAATAAAAAGAAGGAACAGTTTGGAGAACCCAGACACACCAAATGAGCAGGGACTTGGGATTGCTTCTCTGGTGACTAAGACAGTAAAGAATCTGCCTGCAATGCAGGAGACCTGGGTTTGATCCCTGGGTCGGGGAGATCCCCTGGAGAAGGGCCTTGCTACCCACTCCAATATTCTTGCCTGGAGAATCCCATAAACAGAGGAGCCTGGTGGGCTACAGTCAGTGGGGTCACAAAGAGTCGGACATGACTGAGCGACTAACACTTTCACTAAATGGGAAGCTGCAGCTTGGTTAGAAGGAGCACATGGCTTGGGGAGTGGTCTTGAACCTGCGTTTGCAGAACAAGCTCACTTTTTTACGGAGGCTGTTTTTGGTGTGAGTTTGACGAGGGATACTTTGGTGAAAATTGAGCGGAGCTAACCCCTGGAGCCCCCTCTTGGCACCACTGCTGCTTGATGGGGTGCTGCTTGGCAGGGATGGAGTGGGGGGTGCAGGAAGGGGCCAGGGAGCTGGACTTCTAGGGAAGGAAGTGCCGCCCACTGGGGGGCCCTGGAGAGGAGGGAAGGCGGCAGATTTTGTATTCAAGGAAACAAGGCTTCACTGTGCCAGCCGAGCCCAGCCCAGCCGAGTCCCGGCTGTGAACAGCCAACAGACAGGCTCTCATGGAAGACAAAACCCCCGTTCTGCTTCTGCCATCCAAGAGGGGCTGCAGCCTCCTGGGTCCAAGCAGGGCTGGAGGATCACAGCCAGGGCTTTGCCGAGAGACTTCCACCCTGATCTGCAGCCCCCATGGCAGAGGGGAGAGGAGCCCAGGCCTCCTAGAAAACCGTCCCCCAAATCAGAGTGCAAGAGACAGGAGAGAGCAGAGGGAACTGGGAGCTGGACTTGCCTTGGAGGTCAGGAGCTAGGAAGCGGGGCTTTGCTATTGAATTACCTAGTATGCCTGCCCTTCCCCTGGCCTCAGTCTTCCCATCTGTAAAAGGAGCACAATGACAGATGATTCTCAAAGATGATTCAGCAGTGACCTCCTTATGTTTGAGCAATCCTGAGCTGTCTGGATGACAAAACTGCCTTCTGGGGTCTTCCAGTTCATCCATTCAGTAGTCATCAGCAGATTCTTCCTCAGGGTGGAGATGGAGGGAGAAGAAAGGGGGCAGAGGGAAGATGGACAGGCTCTCTACTATCACTGACCTTACACTCCTGGTAGTTTCCATCTGGGAGAGACCTTGGGGGGTCGTCATCAACCTTTCTCCCCATTTTACAGAAGAGAAAACTGAGGCCCAGGAAGGTGTAGTGACTTTCATGGGGAGATTTTCAATGACTGAACCAGAGCATCCTTATCTATACAATGGGGACAGTGGTCCCTGCTTCTCAGGGAGGGGCTGCAGGCAGGTGATGCACTCAGAGCTCTGGCACAGTGCCAGGCACCTGGAGGCACCTTGACTCTCAATCCTTCCTCCCCTTGCTGCCTCAGGTTGCTGCCATCACCTCTAATTCCACCCTCTCCCATCCTCTGTCTGCTCATTCATTTAGGGTCCTGCCTGGGTCAGGAAGACCTCCCTGGAGAAGGAAAGGGCAACCCACTCCAGTATTCTTGCCTGGATAATTCCATGGACAGAGGAGCCTGACGGGCTATAGTCCACAGGGTCTAGGGTAGCAAAGAATCAGACTGAGTGACTAATGCTGGAGACCTCCAGGCAAGGGCCAGGGGTGTGGCCCCAGAGGGCCTCAAGGCAGCCACCTCTGGGCTGGCAACAGCCTGGGGCTGTTGCCTGGGTCTCTGTAGGGTTTTGTAAGCTGAGACCTGCCAGAGAGGCAGGCAGCCATGTAATTCTGAACCTGCTGTGGAATCCGAGGAAGATGCCCTAGTTCCCTGCCCGGCCCAGCCTTGTCCCCAGCCACTTGTCTCATGACCCCTGCGTCAGAACAGCCAGTGCCCCTCTCTTCTCCCCTCCACCTGCTCCACCCCCCTGGTGTCTCCTCAGGTTTTGCAGCGCACAGCACCACCCCGCGCCCCCCTCCCCGCCCCCCAGCACAGCCCCCTTGCCCTTTCTGGGAGACCATCTGGTGCAGTGGCTAAGCACTGGGCCTTCGGAGTGTGCTACCCTGGGTTGGAATCCCAGCTGTGGGCCCTGGGGCAAGACACCTAAACCCTTCTGAGCCTCACTTCCTCACCCTAGAACAGGGAGAACAATAGCCCCCACCTCCCAGGGTTGTTGTGAAGTGTTTAACCCTGGGCTTGGCACAGAATAAGTCCTCACCAAGTTCCTGTCACTACCATCCCCAGCCCTGGCAGTGGTGGCTGGCGCAGAGATGGCTCCAAAAGGCCACTGGCTGCCTCCACTTACCCCCCACGGAGCTGCCCAGCCTGCCAGGCTGGCAACAGCCCTCTTGCTTTGGGCCCGAGTGACGGGCCTCGGCATAAGAACCTTCTTTCCCTCCTGCGGAACAGAAGCTTTGATTGACAGCTACATGTGGCTCTGGTAAATAACAAAAATGGGGACTCGAATTCATTATCACTTAATTACGTGGAAGGCAGGTGGCAGGGAAAAGGGAAGAGCACCCAGCTGCCCGGGGATGACACAAAACTAGGACTCTAGTTGGCTCCCGTGTGCCATTGCCCAGCAGGTGGGTACTCCAAAGTTTCTCAGAGTCTATTTCCCCTGGGGCTAGAGAACCTGCCCTGGAAAGTCCTGAGGATTAAGTTGAGAAAGTCCTGGGGCACTCCCTGCTGGTCCAGTGGTTAGGACTCTGCACATTCACTGCCAAGGGCCCGGGTTAGTCCCTGGCCCAGGAACCAAGATCCCGGAAGGTACATAGTGTGGCCAAAAAAAAAACTCCTGAGCCTTTATAAAGAGTCCACCATCATGTCTGGCTGGTGGGCTATTAAAAACATAGGTGACATTTTTGAAAAATGTAGGGTTCACACCTTTGATCATATTTTGTTAAGTTTCTGTATGCAAGTTCCAGAGAATTAAGGGAAAAATAAAATCTCTGCCCTCAAGAAGCTTACAGTGTCATGAAGAGCAATGGCATAGAGGGGTCTTTGCGAGTGAGAGAGGATGGGTCCCCAGGGCTGGAAACGTCAGGTTCCATTTCTTTGTTTCTACAAAGAGTACTGAAAGTTCTCTTGAAGGATGCTATGATGATAGCCCTCCATAGCCAGCCCCCTGCCTCCACACCCTCTCCTTGTTAAATGGAGCCACCAGGCCCATGGGGCCCAGTGTATTATTTCAGAAACTAAATTGAATCCTCAGACCAGCCCAGTGAGGTGGGTGCTGTCCTTCTCCCCATTTGCCAGATGAGGAAAGCAAGGCCCAAGGTTATAATAAGTGGCCAGGGCAGGATTAGAACCAGGTCTGCCTACAGGGAGCTCCCAAGACCAAGTGAGGGCTGTGTTTATGGCTGGGGGACGTGGAGAGGGAACCCTCTGGGGGTTCAGAGGTTGGGTCCTGCCCCTACAGCAGCCGGGAGCCTGGCTTTCTGGGGAGAAGCCCCACCCCTGGGGAGGGAGGGTTTTCTGGCCTCAGGCCCGTCCTCTGCTCTCCTACTTCCCTTCTGATTCTGAGTCACCTCTCCTCTCCCAACCCCCAGGGACCTTTGGTTCCCTTTTGGTTTGCGCCTTCCTGCCTTCTCTCTGTGCCTCTGGGTTCAGCTCTAGCAGACCAGGCCTTGCTGCCTGGGGCCCTGTCTGCAAAGCCAACCCCACGCCCTCCAGCTGCTGAGGTCCCTCTGTCTGCACAGCAGTCTTCTCTTTGGCTGATTTCTGCTTTTTTTAGGACTCTAGAGAAGTGAGAGTTCTAGGCCAGAAAGGTGCAGCCAGACAGAGCCAGGCCTGGGGACTCCTGAGCTGTGTGGAGAGAGAGGACCACTGGAGCCACTCCCTTCCAGGATCTTTGCCTCTTGTTTAATCCTTTCTCAACATCCTAAAAGATGGTCATCACCCATTTCACAGATAAGAAGACTGAGTCTCAGGTTTCTGTGACTGAGGAACAGAGACAGGATTTGAACTTGATCCTTCTGACTCCAAGTCCTTTGCTCCCATGGGACCCTATTAGGAGCATATCCTCATCAGCTTGTTAGAAATCCAATCACTCAGGCTCTACCCCAGGCCTACTGGATCAGAGTCTGCATTTTAGCAAGACTCACCAAGTATCCACTTTAAGGTTTAAGAAGCACTGGGCCACCCCGTAGCCATCTCCCTGCCCCGTTCCTGAGTCTAGGGAGTGAGGCAATAACAAGAGGGAAGCTTAAGTAATAAACACTGGGTTATATTAGACATTCGGTATATGTCCTTTGCAATCACTGTTATAATAATAATTATTATTAAGAGCAGGCTGTGGGGAGACCCACTGCTATTGCTACCAGTGGAGGGAGCTACCCTCCCAGGGTGGGGCTCAGTGAGAGATGCTTAAACCTGAGTTTAGGATGTCCTGAGCCCTGATAGCCCCCAGCAGGTTGCCATTGGGGGGGGGGGGGGAGAGAACGCACTTGATCCTTGGACTCACTGGGAAGCCATAGGGGAAGCATCAGCCCCACCCTGGCCACACACTCACCCATACACGCTCACACACCCTCTCCTTCACTGACACAGGGCAACAGATCGAGTGTCAGACTCTAAAGATAGGGCTGGAGGAAGTGGTGAGTGACTGGGCTTTCCCCACCTGAGTCAGCAGCCTGGGGGTGGGGAGTGCAGGAGCGGATGGGCACTGCTGAACTGTCGTCCCGAGCCTGTGGGTGTCTACCTGTACCAGGAGGCGGGCCGGGCCAACCCAGCTGTAACAAGCAGCAAGGCCAGAATTTCCCTGGTGTCTAGAACTTTCCTACCTTCCCATTTCAGGACAAAGAGTAGAGGCCTAGGAGCCACTGAGGCCTCCCCAGACAGGATGGGGGAAGACCAGTTCTGTGAATACTGGGGCCAAAGTCAGGTGGGCCTGGGGGCTCAGTGGTCCATAAACACCACTCTCTCCAGCCATCTGTCCTCCTGGCAACCCCCATGGGCAGAGGGACCACCCACAAAGACCTGGGATGGGATGGGAACCAGAAGGGAGAGAATTGGGGTCCCCTATGCTCCCAAACTAACTGTTGCCCCTCTCCCCCTGTGCAGTGATTCTGATGGCTCCTCACTGCCATCAGACAGTACAGACCACTGGGAGGGTCATATTAGAAAGAGCAACTTTCTAATAGAGAGTTCCAAAGCCCAAATGGGTTGTTTTAGTGAAGCAGTGAGCTTCCCATCCTCAAAGGTATTCAAGCAGGAAAGCTGCATTAGGAGATCTGACCCTCATGAATGGCTAAATTAGGTGGCCTCCAGTATCCCTCCCAACCTGAGTTTCTTTGGTACAGGGTCTATAGGCATCAGAACACAGCACAGTAGTTAAAAGCACATGTTTTTCCTCAGGTCAGGGTTCTGATCGTCAAGTATGTCCTTGTTAGCTGTGATCTTGGTCAAGTCACTTCCTCCCTGAGTCTCAGTCTGCTGTCTGTAGTATGGGGATGCTTATTCCTGCTTCACCAAGTTCCTGAGAGGATCTGACACAAAGCACTTGGGATAGTGCCTGCCACTAGTAAGTGCTCAGCCAGGAGGAGCCGCTAATGATAATACTGTTATGAAATCGGGGCAGGCCCTGCACACTATCAGAGCCAGTCACTGCTCAGTCCCATAACTCCAGGTTATCAGAACCAGGGGAGGAGGAGCAATCCGCCAAGAGGGCCCTGCAGCCCCAAGGGGCAAAGTCTGCCCGGGTGGTGGCCGCTGCTCCATTTTCAAGGACAGATGGGAGGGGATTTTGTCACCAGCATCCGGGGCGGCAGCAGCTGAGCCCTCCCTGTTGAGAACTGTTCAGGGGGAGGGGGGTAGGAATGTGGGCACAGTGCCAGGTGCAGCAGCCTCCCTCCAGTGCTGGAGAAAAGTGCTGAGCTCCCAGCCCAGGAGCTTTGTTGTCAGTCCCTCCGGATGGAATTGGTCCTCCCAGGCAGGTCCCAAGCCTCCCCTCTCAGCCCAGCCTCCCCCAGCCCTGCAGGCTTGAGAATTCAGGACCTCTCATGGAACGAAGAGGGAAGCAGGCAGGGAGGGAGGGAGGAAAGTTTACAGCTTTTGGAAACTTGCTAATCTCTAACTGTGTGACCCTGGACTGCTTGCTACCCACTCTGGGCCCCAACTTCCCTACATGACATGAAGTGGGTAGACCAGGCATCCAGACGGATCTTGTGTACAGAGTCTTTGCCTGGATCCTCTGAGCTACCTGTAGCCTCAGCTCCAGCTCAGGGCAAGGGCTGTTGGAAGAGAGGGTCTCCCCAGCCAGGGATATGCCTGTTTCCCAGCATCCTACTAACACCATTCTCTCCTGGGTTGCCAGGCATCCTCCTGCTGGTGGCACAGTGACCATCTCCCCCTTTCTCACTTCCCTCTCTGTCAGGAGGAACAGGAGGGTAACCCAGGACTGGGGCTTCTCTCTCTCTCTGCCCAGTGAGAGAGCAAAAGATTATATTTCTCCACCTCCCCAAGTGTCAGGGTCTCTGAATCCAGCCTAAAGGGGGTTGGGGTGGAAGTAGTTGGACCTTCAAGGGAGATGCTCGTGGGACCCCTCATTCATCTTGTCCACCCCCTACCTCCAGGCCACTCTACAGCAAGCATTTCCTCCCAGCCATACACCTTCAGGACTGGGGAAGAAATTGTATTTTTTACCACTGTTATTATCACTATTTTTATATTATATGTACAAAGTACTTAACTAGTATCTGGCACATTAAAAGTTCTCAGTGGAGCTATTATAATCAAATTAGCAGGTTTTAGGCACATATTACGTACTAGGTGTTTTATATCCTTGTGTGTGTACGTGTGCGGGCTCTGTTGTTCACTCAGTCGTGTTCAACTCTTTGCGACCCCATGGACTGCAGCACTCCAGGCTTCCCCTTCCCTGTCCTTTACCATCTCCCAGAGCTTGCTCAAATTCATGTCCATTGAGTTGGTGATGCCGTCCAACCATCTCATCCTCTGTTGTCCCCTTCTCCTTCTGCCTTCCATCTTTCCCAGCATCAGGGTCTTTTCTAATGAATCGGCTCTTCACATCAGGTGGCCAAAGTATTGGAGCTTTAGCTTCAGTATGGACTTAGTCATGTCCAACTCTTTGTGACACCATGGACAGTAGCCCAGCAGGCTCCTCTGTCCATGGGATTTTCCAGATAAGAATACTGGAGTGGGTTGCCATTTCCTATTCCAGGGGATTTTCCCAATCCAGGGATTGAACCCATATCTCTTGCATTGGCAGGCAAGTTCCTTACTAACTGCAACACCTGGAAAGCCCATTTTATATATCCATAATCTCCTTTACTCTCAAACCCTAATGGTAGATGTTAACAATAATAATAATTCAGCAGTGGTACTGCTGTGTAATTAGTGTGTATTCATTAAGTACTTATTGTGGGCCAGCCTCTGCGCTCAGAATCTATGTGCATCCTCTCTTAACCCTTGCCTTGAGCCTGAGATGGGTCTGATCTCCACGGTGTAAATGGAGAAATTGAGGCGCCTGGGGTCATGTGACTTGAGCAGGGTCACCTGGCCCACAGATAGCAGAACTGGAGTTTGGACTCGGGTCAGTTTCAGCAGAGATTCTGTGAGCACAAACCTCCAGGGTTTGCCTAGGAAGAATCTAACTGATCCAATGACCCAGAGCCCGCCCACATCAGAGCCCAGGGCATGTGGTGGATGTCCACTCCCTGGACGACGGGGGAGGGTGGTGGTGGGGAGTTGGGGGGGTGACAGTGTTGCCACCTCTGGGGCCCCACCTCCCACCCCAGCACCTGCTTCTCCCTACTCTCTGTCACCTCCCCTTGGTGACTGATTCTCCAGCACTGCGGCCAGAATTGTCCCCCTAGGGGTGGGAGCCCAGACCCGGTAATTGATTGATGCTTGATTGACGCAGACAGCGGTTCAGGCCGTGGTTTGAGCTACAGCCCAGACAGGCCGGGGAGCTGCCAGAGACCGAGATCCAGAGCCCTCGTTTCTGTCCAAGTGTGGACACTTTATCTGCACTTCCTCTGAAACTGAGCCACCCCTGGCTGCGGGAGAAACGTTTGAGCAGTAAATAACACTGAGACTCAGGAAGGCGAGTGGGGCGGTGGAGAGTCAAGTGTGGGAAACGCAGGGATGGGGGACTGAACCGCTGGCCAGTGCCCAGACCTTTATAGTCCCTGTTCCCTAATCAGTCATGTGGGGCCATAACTGACCTCCCAGGATTGCTGAGCATAGAGGTTGTAGAGAGAAACCGCCTGGCACATAGTAGGAGCTTCATAAAGGTAACTAAGTCTCATGATAGTGCTGGTAGCTGCCATTTCTGGAGCCAGCGCTGTGCTAAGTGCTTGTCACGTATGAACCCCTTCAGTCCCCGCAGTGACCCTACGAAAGGGTCACCATCATACCAGGGGTTCTTGGCCTCGGCGGGAGGCTCAGTGGCACAGTCTCCTAGAAGCCAGGCTCCAGCCCTGACATGTCATCACCAAACGTCACTGGAGCCCAAGTTCAGAAAGAGGCCGGGCCTTTGTTTTCCTCGGGGACACTGAGGAGGGGCGTCCGCATGACCCACCTTGGACAGATGGACTCCTCTGTCGTGGGGCCACTCTCCTCCCAGGCCACCCCAGGGCTGCTCCAGTTCCCCTCACTAAGGCTCAAGGAGCAGCCACCCCGCCTACTACCAACTGGCAAACAGACTCCAAAGATGGAAGGTGAGGGGCTCCACTGTGCCCCCCACAGGGTCCCTCCAGCTCTAAGTGGAGTCCGGACCACGGGATCGCCGGCCTTCCTGACCTTCTCAAGTCCCACAGTCCTACCCTGCATCCTCTCGTTATCTGCTTCCACCTGGGCTGTGGCCACTGCCCGCGCTGTAGCCTCCTCTCTCCACGGTGGGGGATGAGGCCTCAGGACCCTATGTTCCCTGCAGGCTTCCCAGAGACCTGTCTTCCCTGTGCTGCGTCACTTCCAACCACTGACTCACTTGCTCGTGAACTATTTATACCCCTCGCACACATGCTCTGCTCAGCGCTCCTCTGTTCTGCTGGCAGCCCCAGGACGTGTGGAGGGGGGCTGGGCCCAGCAAATGTGCAGGTCTGTGAGCCCTCCAGACGTGGGATAGAAGCCCAGCTCCTTCCTCTACTGCTGTGTGACCTTGGGCAGCTCACTTCACCTCTCTGAGCCTTCGTGTTAAATGTAGGAGATTAAGTAAAATGAAGTAGGTAAATTTCCCAGCACAAAGATAAGATTTCAAAAGCTGGTTGCTGTCAGATTTGTCCATAGTTGTGTGAAGTATACCTGGAGATGGGGGAAGGGAGTTAGGGAGCCCTTGAAGAGGGGACAGAAATGAGATGAGTGTTTATGTGGGAACTCCAAGTCTGCAGAAGGTGTCTGGAGCTCAGCCCTTCTGTGTCATATTACTGTCCCCAGCACTGTCACCCAGCCATCTTGAGGCCTTGAGGACTGCATGAAGGTCTTTAGGCTCAGGAGGCCCACTTGGCCAGCACTGAGATGACCCTCCCTCACCCACCAGGAGGCAATCAGGGCGGTTGCTTGGTTGGCCTGATAAGAGGGCCTTGCTGGGCTGCAGGAACAGCGCCCACATCCGCCCGGCTATGTGCTCCCAGCACCCCAGCACCTCCCCCACCAGGGGACAGGCCGGAGTGCAGCTCTGACCCAAGCTCTTACCACAAGGAAGCCGGTTGAGTGAGCTGTTTAGACTCTGCCCCTCACCCTGTCTGTCTCTCTGCCAGGCCATGGGTGGTAGGAAAAAGAGACCCGAAATGTGCAGGGCAGAGGCACAGTCATCACCTAATCATTGTTCAGGCCTTTCCAGCCACTGCTGTGTACAAGTTGTTCTCTGAACACACCCCAGGCACATTCCAGAAAACTCAGTTTTCTTTGAGGGCTCCTGTAAGCCCGGGCCCCTACCCTTAGACATGTATCTTCTGCCTCCCTCCTGGGTGGGGATGGGGAGAGGGGGAGATATGGAGCCAAGATGCCCTCAAGGGCCTGTGGAGGTGCCGAAGGATGGTCAGTGAGTTCTTCCATCAGGCCCACCCTCCCAGTTCATACCCCGTATGATACTGTGAATCTTCCTACCTGCTTGTAATGTCTCACTCAGTAGATAGGGGTTGTGGTTTCAGCTTCCCTGTGTAGCAGGTTTGGCCAAAAGTTGGCATTTCTCAAGATGTAGGAGGCTGCCAGGCCACATGGTGAGCTGCCCATCATCAGAGGTAACCAAGCAGTCGCTGGGCCACAAATCAGCCTTGGCTGAGGTCCTCACTAGGAGGTGACTTTTGAGCCCCTAGGGTTCTTGCACTGTGGCTTATCACCTCTCTGGCTGGTGAGGTATGAGGTGTCAAGATGTCCTTAGGCCTCTCTTTGCACCCACAGGTACGATGCCGGCCGGGATGGTTTCATCGACCTGATGGAGCTAAAGCTCATGATGGAGAAACTTGGAGCCCCCCAGACCCACCTGGGCCTGAAAAACATGATCAAGGAGGTGGATGAGGACTTTGACAGCAAGCTCAGCTTCCGGGAGGTGAGTGTCCTACTCCCCATGGAGGGCAACACTGTCGGGGGCTTGGTGGTAGGGAGAGACTCACCCCTGTTTTGTCATTGAGCTACTTGTCCTTGAACAGCCACTGTTGAATGGCTTATTGTTGGCTGAATGAGGTTTCAGCAGATCATAGAGCACGTCCCCAGGGAGATTCTGAGCTGCCTAAGTGAGAAGAAGGTCCATCCATTCCTTCATGTAGTGAGCACTTATTTTATTGATTGATTGATTTAATTTTATTTATGTCTGTGTTGGGTCTTCATTGCTGCGTGAGCTTTTCTCTGCTAGCCGAGAGTGAGGGCAGTTACTCTCTGGTTGCGGGGCTCGGGCTTTTCATTGCAGTGGCTTCTCCTGTTGCAGAGCATGGGCTCTAGGTGCACGAGCTTTGGTAGTTGTAGCACACAGACTCAGTAGTTGCGGCTCATGGGCTCTAGAGCGCATACTCAGTAGTTGTGACCCACAGACTTGGTTTGCCCCACTGCATGGGGAATCTTCCTAGACCAGGGATCGAACCCATGTCAGACTCCCCATCCACTGTACTATCAGGGAAGTCCTGTATCCCTAACTCCATGTGGGCTCTGGGAGTACAGAGAAAGACCCTGTGCTCCAGGGGTCCTGGCGTGCAGAGGGGGAGATGCACAGAGAGTGAAACAATAGGATGCTGTGACTGAGAAGAGGGGGCAGATGGAGGAGGGACTCGCACTGCAGGTCCAAGAGGAGCAGGTGCTGGACCAGGTGACTTCACACTCCAGCTCTCACTCAGCCTCACTCTGAGATGGGAGCCATGAGCGAACCTGTTTGCTGGAGGAGGAAACCAAGGCTCCAAGCCAGATAGCAATGGCGCTGGCCCTGTGGGCAGCACAGGGTTAAATGCCAGCTGTGGCCTCTGGAGAGTCAAGGCTCAGGTGGGCCCTGGGGAGCTAGCAGGAAGCATAGAGGAGGCAAGGCAAGAGAAGAGTGGCCCAGGGAGGAAGGTGCGGGCAGCACACAATGGTGGTATGGACTCAGGACCTGGGTTCAAGTCCTTCCTCCATCACTTGCTGGTGCTGAGCCTTCCTCTTTCTGTAAAATGGGCACAATCATGTACCTTCAGGGCTCAGTAAATGGGATTTAAAGTGGACTGGTTTGGAGAAAACAGTGGAGACAAAAGTAAGAGGTAAGTTGAGGCTTATGATGGGAGCTGAGTGTGGGCAGAGCAGCCTGCAGGAGCCGTGATCTTGGGGTGGACAGGAGATAGGTCACCTAGCCTCCCATTCTACAGATGGGCAACCGAGGCCCAGAGAGAGAGGGGCCCAGCAACCTGTTCAGGAATACAGAGCATGGAGAGTGGAGAACACAGGCCTCTGGCTCCCAGGCCCGCGAGCACCTCTCTTCCCAGGGAAGCCTGTAGCAGGTCCAGGGGTGGGCCGGTTCTGGCCCCTCCCACTCTCTCCCCGATGACATCAGTGTTCTGTTCTCCCCACCACAGTTCCTCCTGATTTTCCGCAAGGCAGCCGCCGGGGAGCTGCAGGAGGACAGCGGGCTGCACGTGCTGGCCCGCCTCTCTGAGATCGACGTGTCCACCGAGGGTGTCAAGGGTGCCAAGAGCTTCTTTGAGGCCAAGGTAAGGAATGGGGGGCTGTAGGGTGCCCTGACCCCACTTAAGGGTGGAGGTGGCTTGGATCCACCAGGATCCTGAGTTAGCAGAAGGATCCGCATGTCCCCTTCCTGTCCCTGCTGAGGCCGCAGACAGGAGGTGGGGAGCTGACGCCTATCAGGGCCCACGTCGTTCCTGGCTTCTGTCCCCTCACACATCCTGCTTGTGATCCTTTCCAGCTTCCCCTTTATCTCCCCCAGGGATGGGTGAGGGGTGTGTATTCTTGAAGAGGGAACAAGGACCACTTTGAGATGCCCCTGCCCTGGCACACAGAGCCACTACCCACAAAGGACTGGGCTTTAAAAGGTGGGATCAAGAGAAAGCAGAGCGGGCCCAGAAACACAGCACTGGTTCCCAGCACCTCTCGGAGACACTGGCCCTGCCAGCCCCAGCCTGGAGGGAGTGTGATGGGCCCCAGAGGCCATCCCCAGGCATGGCACAGGTTCAGGTGGAGAGGACAAGTATGGTTCCTGGATCCTGGCTTGCCAGGGCTCTGGGGCTCCTGCCTGTTCTTGCTTCTCCCCATCTTCATGTTAGCTAAGAACATTCCTTCTAAAGGCCTCCTCACACCTCCTTCTGGGCTTCTAGAATTGATGGGATGTTTCTGGGTTCAGTTGGGCTTCCCAGGACGGGAACAGGATAAGAATAGCTACATCAGAAGCTCCCATTTACAGGACCCACACTCTGCAACAGCCACTGAATGCATCTTATCTCTTTTAATCCTCTCCCTGTATCTATGAGGTCAGACTTATTAATCACCAGGCTCTAAATATGGGCTTCCCTGGTAGCTCAGTTGGTAAAGAGTCTGCCTGCAGTGCAGGAGACCCAGGTTCAACCCCTGGATGGGAAAAATTCCCTGGAGGAGAAAATGGCAACCCACCTCAGTATTCTTGCCTGGGAAATGCCACGGACAGAGAAGCCTGGCAGGCTATAGTCTATGGAGTCACAAGTCAGACACGACTTGGCGACTAAATCACTCTAAATGGAAGAACTGAGGCTCAGAGAGGTGACTGAAGTGCCGAGCCGAGGGTCTGGATGGTGGGAGGCAGCGCATTGGTTGGGGTGGGATGGGGGGCACAGCAGAACTAGAAGAGACCCCAGAGAGACCTCCTCTGGTCCTGACCACCTGACTCCCACCTGACCCCATCCCAGGTCCAGGCCATGAACGTGTCCAGCCGCTTCGAGGAGGAGATCAAGGCAGAGCAGGAGGAGAGGAAGAAGCAGGCGGAGGAGATGAAGCAGCGGAAAGCGGCCTTCAAGGAGCTGCAGTCCACGTTCAAGTAGCGAGGCTGCGCCCCACCACGTGGCCCCAGCCCCGGCACCCGGTCCAGCCGGCGAGGGTGGCAAGGCTGGGCACACCGGAGGCCCAGCTCGATCCTCGGCTCTGCCCGAAGGGACCGTGCTAAAAAAGCTACAGATGTCTGTGAACGAGCCGGTCGAGGGGGTCTCCCAGAGCGGCCCGGCCTCTCCCCGCTCCCTCTGCTGTTCCTGAGGCCGAGACACCAGCTGCCCCACCGGTCCTGCTCCTTCGCCTCCTGGCTGCCCGCTGCCTGCCCCAGCCGCCCCTGCTCCCGGCTCTAGGGCGCACCCTGCTGGGAGGCTGCCCTCCACACACACTCCTCTCCTCCCTGCGCCGCCCCCTTTCCACCTCCTCCCCACTCCAGAGGCCACCTTCCCTTCACCTGCAGGCCTCACTGCCCCCGCGCCCCTGGGGCCCCTCCCTAGACTGGGCGAGCGACAGATGGCAAGAATCGCAGACCCAGAGAGCTGATCGGTGGCACCCGGCTCCCCACCCCCAGCACCTGTTCCTGCAGCCCTGCTGGAATCAAGGGGGAGGCGCTTCTATCCTGGCCAAGGGACCCAAGGCCCTGGCCCACCCGCCCCACCCCTGCCCCCCAGCTGACATGGAAACCCCAGCCCTCTGGGCCCCAGCCAGGCAGGGTGAGGGGGCAGCTCTGCCAATCTACCTCACGGGCCCACACTCTGCCGGCCATGCCATGGATCATGGGCCGGGAAGGCTCTGGGGGCAGAAACACCACTCTCTGGTTCCCCCACCCCACCCCACACCGGCCCACAGCAGCCAGAGGGTCCCTGGAGAAGCGGGGGCAGGGGGGAGGGCTTGGCCCCTTCATGGGAAAGGAAACCAGCATGCCTCCGTTCTCCAGGAGGTGTCCAAGAAGTGCTTTAAGTGGTTTGCACGGACCAGGTGGTGGGGAGCAGGGGGCCTGGCTGGGCTCTTTCACGCCATCCTTCCCCGAATGACGTTCACCGCCTTGGCACCAGCGACGGGAACCTGTCCCGTCACACCCACCCCCTGAGAGTGCACGGGGCCCCCAGCCCCCCCTGCCCCGTGCCCCTCCCCAGATGGGCCGTGGTCAAGCCTGTGCCACCAGCCCGGCCCTGCGTGGCTCCCCATGTGCGCGCTCACATGTGTGCGTGTCCGTGTGTGTGCGTGTCCGTGTCCGTTGCTGTGTCGTGAAGCTGTGCCCGTCCCCCAGTCCAAACAAATGAATGGCCGCCAAGGCCACAGTTATGCAACTTTCCGTGTGTGTCGTGACAGCGTCACTGCTTTTTAAACTCGATAATTCTTTATTTTAGTAAGATGCCCCAAGAGTCCACACAACTCCTGTTGGCCTTGCAGAGGTTTTATTTTTTTGGCCTTAGAATCTGCAGGAATTAGGAGGTACTGACCCCCACGCAGCAGCCTTGGCCCTGGATTGCGTTTGCCTTAGCGGATATGTTTATACAGATGAATATAAAAAGTTCTTTTTCTTTGGGCTTATTGCTTTTTTTCTCTCTCCTCCCATCTCACCAAAAAAAAGCTACTTCTTCATTCGGTGGTACGATTATTTTTTTTAACTAAATAAGATAAAATTCTATATTCTTATGTGTGTGTGGTTCTTGTTGGGGTGGGAGAAGGGAGGGGCTGGGAAAGGAGTGGACAGGGCAGGGTCACCTGGGTGCGGGGACAGCATTTGCTCAGGTGGCTCCCACGTCAGAAGCCAGGGAGAAGAGGGGACTCAGGCCTTCTTCCTAAGGGGAGAAGTTGAGTTTGATGCTCTCACACGCTGTCACCAGGGACTCGTCTAAGCTCTTTTTTAAAAGGAAAAAATTGTCTACTTATTTATTTGGCTGCGCTAGGTCTTAATGGCCACACTCGGAATCTTTACTTGTGGAATGCAAGTGCTTAGTTGCATCATGTGGGGTTTATTTCCCTGACCAGGGATCAAACCCATGACTCCTGTATTGGATGCATGGAGTCTTAGCCACCAGACCACCAGATAAGTCAGTGTATCAGTTCATTTAATCCTCACAGTCAGCCCATGGGCGTGGGGGGGCACTGTCTTGGTTTTCAAGAGACACAGGCAAATGGGGCAGCTCCAGTTCATTCAGTCCACAGCCCACGTCCCTGCCCATCTAGCCACCCTGCCTGCCAAGCTCACTGGAGGACATGCACCAGGAGTGTCACCGAGGCCACAGGGGTTCTGGACTGATGCGCCCGGGAGCCCCGCCAAGACGCCCTCACACTCAGAGACACTCCAAGCCTCCTCCATTACAGACTGGGGTGGTGGGGTGGTGAGGAACAAGCTGGGGTTCCCCCTATAAGAGGACTTTGAACAGATTAGGCTCCCCCTGGGTCTCAGTCTCCCCGTCTGGTCAATGTGAGGGTGGGCTAAGGTCTCAAGGTCTTCCCTTTGGGTGTCCCCCTTTCCCAGGTACAACCTGGTGTGGGGGGCGGCGGACAGGATTTTGAGATGATGCTGTACATTGCTGCCCCCAGGTGGACGTAGGTGGTACTACAGCAGCCGAATGCCCTACGCCTCTGGCTTCCTGCTTGGAGAAGGCTTCCTCCTTGAAGGGTTATTTCCTGAGAAAGGCCACCCCACGTGCCACCTGTGGCCCTAGATGCCGTTAGCACTGCATGTTGGGTGAAGCACTGTCTTCAGTTGAAGACAATGTCCAGCTGGCCAGGTGATGGACGTGGACCTCAAGCCCTCATGATGTGAGATACATGCCGGTCCCGTGCCAGGCCCTCCACCATCAGATGCAGCTGGGAGGGGCCCTAGCCTCGGCCACCGTGAGAACCCACTCTCCCAGCCCAGGCAGGGGGCACGGGAGGAATAAGGAGTCTGGAAGGGAGGTGGCTCCTTAAACCCCAACCATGTCCTGGCCTCTCAGTAAGCCTCCCCACCACCAAGTCCCAGCCCCCAGCACCAAACACCGAATCCCTCACTCAGCCCCCAGCTCCCTACTTTCACCTGGTTTTGAGGAGAAATGCTGCCAGCCCAAGGCCTGCCTGCTTAATGGGCCCCACCCAGGATGTAACAGCTGCCACCGGAGAGTCCTGTCCCAGCAACTAAAAATAACGGGCCCCATCCTGGCACCTGCCCTGCTTCTCAGGCTCTCACCAGCACCCTCATTGACTCCCAACCTTGGCATCACTTCTCCTAACATTCCCCACACCCTCGAGCCCAGCCTCTGCCAAATCACTCATGGTTGTTTTTCCAGCATAGTCTGGCCCTGAGTGGCTGACTGACATTAAGTGCCCACATCCTGGGAGGCCCCACTCCAGGCGCTGGAATACACGAGGGTCAGCAGGATAGGATGGGATTTCAGCATCCTCGGGGTCTCAAGTCAAGTTCATTTGGGGTTTGTTGTTGTTGTTGTTATTTTTAATTTTAATTTTTTATCAAAGTATAGTTGATTTACACTGTTGTGCCAATCTCTGCTGTATAGCAAGGAGACTCAGTTATACACATATAGGCATTCTTTTTTATATCTTCTTTTCCATTATGATTTATCACAGGAGACTGAATATAGTCCCCTGCGCTATAACAGAAGGGCCTTGTTGTTTATCCATCCTATATGTACAGTTTACATCTGCTAATCCCAAAGTCCCGGTCCTTCCCTCTCCCACCCCTTGGCAACCTCAAGTCTGTTCTCTATGTCTGTGAGTCTATTTCTCCTTAATAGATAGGTTTGTTGGTGCCATAGTTTAGATTCCACATATAAGTGATATCATAGGGTATGTCTTTCTACTTATTTCACTTAGTATGATCATCTTTAGTTGCATCCATGTTGCTGCAATAGCATTATTCATTCTCTTTTATGGTTGAGAAGTATTTCATTGTATACATGTCTTCTTTATCCATTCATCTGTCAATGGACATTTAGGTTGTCTCCATGTTTTGCCTATTGTGAATAATCCTGCTAGGAAAACAGAGCTGCATGCATCTTTTTGAATCTTAAGTTCATTTTGGACATGGAATCTGCAGAAAAGGGCCCTTTTCCCACCTGTGCCCATCAAGCTCCCACTCAGGATTAACGCGCTCTCGTTTGGGGTTCCCAGACCTTGGCCCAGAACATTCAAAGGAACGTTTATTACCTTGCCCAGCGGGGAGCTCCAGCGGAGCTGAACAGGATATAATCCTCTCTGTGGCCCCAGCCCAGAGCCCACACAGAGGAGCTGCTCAGCTAGTTCGGGAGGAATGAAGGAATGAATGGCTTCAGTGTACTTACTAAGTCAGTGCCACACAGTCTGGGTAGGCAAGATGAACAGCTTTAAGTTAATCCAACTCCACGCCCTCTGCCTTCCAATTGCAGCAATCCACTCCCCAGGGCACCTCTCTGCAGATATTTACCAGCCCTCCTGGGGCTGTTTCTTCATCTCGGTGGTCAGAAGACCAGGTCAGCCAGCCAAGTGTCACCACCATAACTTTAGGCAATTTGAACCCCCAGAGTGATGGCGTCCTCTGGCCAGTGGTTTTCCCTGCACCAGAGCCAGGTCAGGAGGGACTGGCACTAGCCATGCACATTAGCCATGTACACTAGTTGTGCACCAGAGGCAGCTCCCATCTCTGCCCAGTTGCTCCCAGTGAGAGCATGGTTGCCCAACATGATCAGTGGGCCCAGCTCAGAAAACAACTCCAAACAGCAGTTGGAGGAGTTCAAAGGAGGCAAAGAAGAGAAGTCAGGCCTCAGGGCAAATGAAGTAAACCGACTCTCCGAGGTCAAAGCTGAACCCCAACTGCCCGAGGATCCAGGTGGAATTTTGGGGCATCCAGAGTAGCACTCAACCTTTACATCTAAATCATGGAAGCTAAGATCTGAAAAGAGCCCAAGAGTTCATCCGATCCTACATGCCCATTTTAAAGAACGGGAGACTGAGGGCCTTGCAGGGAGACAACTAAGCAGGCTCCAAGTAGGAATTTGGCCAACCAAAGCCGTCCAGGGTATGCCAGGGCCTCAGCCTCCATCCACAGCCTTGGGGGAGAAGGTGTTGCAGAGCAGGGAGAACCGCAAGATCCGACAGTATTGGTTGAATGAGGGAGAAAGAAAGAGCTATAAAGACAGAGAAGGAAGCGGTGCATCATAGCAGTTTTTGGCCACAGGCTGACATTTGAAAGACTGACTTCAAACCCTGGTTCTGTTGTAGAGCAGCTGTGTGACCCTGGATGGTCACTGACCCTCTGAGTCTCAGCTTTGTCACGTTTAATCAGTGGACAAGAGTGTCTACTGCGTGTTGTTGGGAGAATTAAGGGACTGCAAGAGTTACTGAGCATGGCAACCAGCACATAGTAGGTGCCTAGTAAACAACAACTAAAAAGAATGAGTCAGGCCAAGCAGCGTGATGGGGCCCCCATACCTGCAAATGCCAGAGTTTGCTCTGTCTCTGGATATTCGGGAAATCCATGCCACCGAACCAGCTCCATCTCTGCCCAAATTAAACAGTAACCACCCAAGGTCAGGGAAAAGGCCTTGGCAGAACAGATTTCTTCCAAGTGGTAGCTCAGCCTTGACGAGGTGGGCCCACCCCCCACCTGCCTATAAGTGCTGCCCTGGCCACCGCGACATTCACCTGATTCTGAGCATTCACAACATGTTGGGCATCACGGTCTTCACCGCGCTCCTGGCCTATGGTAAGCTGAGGCTCCATGACCAGCTGCAGCCATCAGGCTGTGAGCTCGGGCAAGGATGGGGGCAGGGGCCCTCTGCTCTCCAGGGCTTTGGGAAAGGAGCTGTGGGGTTCAGTGTGGGTCCAATTACTACTGATCAGCTGTGTCAAATGAGCTACTTGCCTGCTGGGCAACTCTGCTTCTGAATCTGCGAAACAGGGCCAATGATCTGACCTCCCCAGGGTGAGGATGAGCGATGAGGTGCAGAAAGATGTAGCATCAGCCTGGGGACACAGAAGATGTCTCATCCCCGGGTACCCTGGGGACCATCGGGGGGCCTGGGCTTCCCAGCTGGCTCAGTGGTAAAGAACCCTCCTGCCAATGCAGGAGATGCAAGTCCAATCCCTGGGTTGGGAAGATCCCCTGGAGAAGGAAATGGCAACCCACTCCAGTATTCCTGCCTGGGAAATCCCATGGACAGAGGAGCCAGGCAGGCTACAGTCCATGGGGTTGCAAAAGAGTTGGACACGACTTAGCAATTTAACAATATCGGGGCCTACCCTTACTGGGATCAGCATCTCTCCTTTGGGGATTCTGTGTTGGCCCAGAGGATGGCAGCTTTCCATGTTGGCAGGCTTCTCCCAGATTGGGAGTCAAGGAACTTGACTCGAATGTCACTCTCTCTCAGCAGGACCTAAGCAAGCTATATCACCTCTCTAAAGCTCACTGGCTCTTTTGGCAAATAAGAGCACTTCATTAAGAGTCCTCCAGTTGATAACAACAGTAGTAATAATAACAGTAGCTGCTCCTGTGTACTGCATGTTTACTCTGTGCCAAGCGCTCTGCTAAGCCCTTGACATTCCGGAGCCAGTTTGATTCTCCATCAACCTTGAGAGGCAGGGTCTATTAATATAGACCCATTTTACAGATGAGGACCCTAAGGCACAGTGAAGTTCACTAGCTTCTTCAAGATCACATGGCTGGTTAGTAGTGGGGGCAGAATTTGAGTCTGAGTCTGCCCAGCACTTGCTCTTGACCATGCCACAGCTAGGACAGTCTGGAATTCTGTGGGTTCCATGTTCACACATCCCCACCATGCTGTGGCCTCAAAAGGGACAACAGGGTAAGGATGAAGTACACAGGTGTACCTGGGCACTCACACCAAGCCAGCCTACCTTGGTGTTTCCTTCAGTGGTTTAACCTTCACTCTATACCAGACCTTTTGCTCAACTCTTCATATGCATCATTTAGTTCTTAGGACAAACTTACCAGTTTAGTGCTATTCTACCCATTTCACAGAAAGGGAAGTTGAGGCCCAGCAAACTCAATGGCTTCCCCAAAGTCTTACAGGAAAATCCAAACCCAAGTCTGCCTAGCCCCTAAATATGTGCTCTTTCCACCTGTCCCTTCCCCAATGAGACACCCGGCACCCTCACCTGTGCTCTCCCTCTCCTGTCTCCCCCAGCCTCCAGCTGCGGGGTCCCCATCTTCCAGCCCAACCTATCAGCCCGCGTGGTGGGAGGAGAGGACGCCATTCCCCACAGCTGGCCCTGGCAGGTAAGTTCACCGCCGCGGGGGTGGGAGGCGGGGTGGAGAGGGGCGTGGGGAGTGGGTCCCTGGGGGCTGACACACGGGCCTTTCACATCCTCCCCCAGATCTCCCTCCAGTACCTCAAGGATGACACGTGGCGGCACACGTGTGGCGGCACCTTGATCACCCCCAACCATGTCCTCACAGCCGCCCACTGCATCAGGTGAGCCGGAAGTCACCCGGACGCCCCGCCCGCTGCTCTTCCAGGGCACACACTCCAGACAGCGGCACAAACAGGCTGCTCATATCCAGTAACCAGTTGTCCATTTATTCATTCAACAAGTATTTAGTGAGTGCCTACGATGTGCCAGGGAACGTGACTGAAAACGCAGTCTGTGCTCTCAGGGAACTTATTATATTCTAGTAGAAGACAGAGTGGCAGGCCATCCAACAAGTAAATATGTAACAAAATAAGTGGTAGTGAAGAAAAACTAAGAAGCAGGAAGAGGCTAAAAAGTATGAGGGCTTCTATTTTAAATGACATGGCCCCGGGGAAGAGCTCTCTGAAAAGGGGATACTTGAGCCAAGATCTAAAGAAAAGAAGGGAAGAAATCTCTGGTCTGGAAGTAAGGTGTCACCGGTGGAGGGAAGAGCCAAGGCAAAGGTTCAGAGGAGGGAGTCCACTTGGCATGTTTGAGAAACAAAGTGGAAGCCTGTGTGGCAGGAGCGGATTGTGTGAGGGGAGAGGAGGAGGTGGCTAGAGAGGAATACAGGTGAGATAATGCATGCCAACAGCAGTGTGGACTAGTTCATCTTCACAGCATCCCTGGCAGGTGAGTTTCAAGATTATCCCCACGTTACAGGTGAGGAACTGAGGCCTGAGCCTGCCCACCCAGCAGTCAGAACGGACTTGACTCCAAGACCAGGGTCCTTACCCTCTGCCCTAGGAAGGGTCAATGGGGTGAACTGTGCCTTCCCCCAAATGAGTCCCACAGTGACCCCAAAGCTGCATCACCAGAGCCCCAACTTCCCTCACTACCCTGCCAACCCATGGGGGCAGGACCCTGACTACCCCAAAGCTGCATCACCAGAGCACCAACTTCCCTCACTACCCTGCCGACCCATGGGGGCAGGACCCTGACGTGGCCCCCTTGCTCTGTTCAGCAACACCCTGACATACCGCGTGGGCTTGGGGAAGAACAACCTGGAGGTGGAGGACGAGGCAGGCTCCCTCTACGTGGGTGTGGACACCATCTTTGTCCACGAAAAGTGGAACTCCTTCCTCATTCGGTGAGTGCCCAGCTAGCCATCACATGGCCCCTAGGGGCAGCTCAGAAGAAGAGGGGGTCCCTGAGATGGAGAGAGAGCCTGTGCCTGGGCCCCATCCTCACCCTGAACAGCCCGCAGATGATGATTTTATGCAAAATAGCAAAATGCTAAGAGAAGACGGACACCCCTCCCATCCCCATCATTGACCAAGGGGCTCCAGAAAGTACACATGGACTAAGGATCCCGAGGCCCCCGTGGTATGTTACCTGAAGTCTGTCAGCCAGGGGATGAGCCAGCACTCCCCATTATTGATGCTTACTGCATGCCTGCCCACATTGCAATAAGCGTTTTATGCGCCATCTCTTATTTAATCTTCAAAACAGCCCGAGACAAGAACGCGAGGATCAGAGAGGTTAAGGAATGTGTCTCAGGTCACACAGCCCGCTAAGTGGCAGAACCACAAATCAAACCAAGTCTGCCTAGGCTTGTCCGCTTTCATTCAGCAACACAGAAACATTAAAAATTGAATCTGCAAGTATTTTTACCGTCATAATTTCCAATTTGCTTTAGCTTAATTTTGGTTGATACAGTGGTTCACTTACAGTGGCTCAGGCTTCTGCTCTTGTCACTTCTCTGTTAAACCTGTCGTGATGTGAAGATACAAGTAGGGGAAGAAGCTACACCTACAGGGGCAGGTGATGGAATTAGAAGGCAGATTATTTGTTCCCTTCATCTCTGTCCACCAGTAAAACCTGGCAGTCCGGGATGTGTGCAAAGGACCCCTGGTCACCCTTGGCCTGACTCCCAGCTCACAGGCCAGGCCTCTCAGCATTTGCTTGCTGCACCAGGCCCTCTTATCATTCACCACCTCCACTTTGGATTCCAGCAATGACATTGCCCTTATCAAGCTGGCAGAGACTGTGGAACTGAGTGACACGATCCAGGTGGCCTGCCTGCCAGAGGCGGGTGCCTTGCTGACTCAGGACTACCCCTGCTACGTCACTGGCTGGGGCCGTCTCTACAGTGAGTATAGCCCCTGGTAAATCAAGAGCGCCTTCCTGGAGGAAGCAGCTCCCACAATAAGCATGCCACCCACATTTGCCCACCGGTTTCCTTTTTTCCTTAACATCTTCGCATCTTCTTAAACTGTGTAATGATGGCTAATATTTAGTAAGCACATACCATGTGACAGACACGCCAAGTGCATATAAAGGATGCTATAAGAATTAAATGGACTAAAATTTGTCAAGGACTTAGAACAGGGCTGGGCATATACTAAGTGCCATGTAAGTGACTATTGAATCAATGAAACTAACCATTTGGGGGTAGGAGATTAGATCATATACCAAGTATATTCCAGTGAATGGAATTCTCAAGTAAATTCCAGCTGAATGTAAAGGTTAAATGCAAATAAATGAACCTACGGAAGACTTAGAAGAAAATAGAGATCAGTACCTGGAAAATTTGAGGCTGAGAAAAATCTTTTAACATGTGCCACCGAAGGTCGAGAACTACAAGGAAACCATTGGCAATTAAAACCCCAGAACATAAATTAAAGATAAATGGTAGTTATTTCTTGAGGGTTTTCTATGGGTTGGTTTTACCTTTCCAATCCTTTGAAGGGTCTCTAACCCAGTTTGGGACCATTGGCTCAGAGTCTTGCCTCTCAATAAAAGGCATATATGTCCCTCAAAGTCTTGCCAGAACTTGCCTGGCCTGGCCCAGCCCCATTTAGCCCTCTGTTCCCTGAAGGCATGGAGCCAGGGCTTCCTGGGCTGCCTGTCCAGTCACACCCATTCTCTCTCCAGCCAATGGCCCCATTGCCGCCGAGCTGCAGCAGGGCCTGCAGCCCGTGGTGGATTATGCCACGTGCTCCCAGAGAGACTGGTGGGGCTCCACGGTGAAGGAAACCATGGTCTGTGCTGGAGGCGATGGAGTCATCTCAGCCTGCAATGTGAGTGTCCAGACTCTGCACCCCAGCCCTAACGCAAATGGCCAAGTGCTAGGGGCAAGGAGAAGAGCAAAGGAGTGAGAAGTGGGGAGACCCCATGAGGAACCCTCTCCCTGGAGGGAGACTGAGTCCCAGTTGGGCTCAGGAGACTTAGGAAAACCTTGCCACTGTCCCCCTTCCCCTCCCCCACCAGCACTATGGCCAGAGCATGAAGGCTGAATGTCAGTCTCTAGGTCCGAGTCCCAGTCCCACCCTTCATAGCTGCATAACCTTGGGCAGGCCGTTTGACGTCTCTGAACCTCAGTTTCCCTGTTGTAAAATGGAGCAACAGTAAGCACAGGGCTGCTGTGAGGACTAAATGAGTCTGACGCGCGTAGAAGAGACTTCATTCAAGTCCGGGCACATGTCCCATCATACCGTCAACTGCATCGCTCCAGGGAGACAGAGGACTCAGGGAATCTGACACAGAAGCAAGAAGCATCTAGGGAAATCAGAGACTGTCCCATTTTTAAACACAGGACCCTTTCCCCATTTCCATTTCCCTCACTTTCCTGGGTCTCCTACACAACTCCCAGCATCTTCACTTCTCTGGGCAGCTCAGACTCAGGCATGGGACACTGAGGCACAGAGAGGGTTCTCATCATCCCAAGATTGCACAGCAAACCACAACTTAATCTGATACTTTAGGGCTCCCCTAGGATAAAGGTCCGGAGAAGGCAATGGCACCCCACTCCAGTACCCTTGCCTGGAAAATCCCATGGATGGAGGAGCCTGGTAGGCTGCGGTCCACCGGGTCGCGAAGAGTCGGACATGACTGAGCGACTTCACTTTTACTTTTCACTTTCATGCATTGGAGAAGGAAATGGCAACCCACTCCACTGTTCTTGCCTGGAGAATCTCAGGGACGGGGGAGCCTGGTGGGCTGCCGTCTATGGGATCACACAAAGTCAGACACAACTGAAGCGACTTAGCAGCAGCAGCAGCAGGATAAAGGTCAAGTCATTCCCAAATCATATCTTCTCTCCCTTCCTCACTATGAACAAACTGAGGTCAAAACAGGAGGTACCAAGGCAGAGAGGCCAACTCACATGCCCCACTCTGACCTACCCCTGTGGCCCAAGCCTCCCTCTGATGCCCACCCCATCTGGTGCAGGGGGACTCGGGTGGCCCCCTGAACTGCCAAGCTGAGAATGGCAACTGGGATGTGCAAGGCATCGTCAGCTTCGGCTCCGGGCTGGGCTGCAACACCTTCAAGAAGCCCACGGTCTTCACCCGTGTGTCTGCCTACATCGACTGGATCAACGAGGTGGGTGCACCTCCCTGGCCTCCTTCCTCACTGCCCACCGCTCACTTGTTCCTCTACTCATTCCTTCACTCATTCATTCATTCACCTGCTCAAAAAGTACTGATTGTTTACTGTATACAGCCTCGAGTCAGGTGCAGTAAAAGAAACGGCCATTGACTCCCCAACCCTTTAATCCATTTGCTTCAGCAAACACTTCTGTCCCAGCCCTAGGCTCCCCACCAGGGCTCCCAAAGGTGAAATGTGGCCCCAACACAGGAGAGGGGGTGGCATGGATAGCCATCTATCTCTTGAGGAGGGACAGGGTTCATTTTGGGAGTAGGCAGTGTCCTGAGCCCACTTGCACGGTGGTGGGAAGTGCCGAGGGGGCCAACCCTGGGGGCAGAGGCAAGCCTGGCTCATTAAGGCCTGGTACTACCTGCTGTGCCCGCTCGTTCCTTCCTTCCTGGCTGAGACTCATGCCGCCCTGAGTCCCTCACTCTGTCCTCTGCTTCTCCAGAAACTGCAGCTGTGATTCATCCCCAGGAGCCCAGGCCACAAATCCCGACAACCACAATAAACCTCTTTCCCCCTCAAGCTGCCTGCTTTCTTTTTTTTATTATTTATTTATTTATTTGTCTGCACTGGGGCTTAATTACAGCACTCGAACTCTTAGCTGCAGAATGTGGGCTCTAGTTCCCTGACCAGGGATTGAACCTGGGCCCCCTGCATTGGGAGCTTGGATTCTTAGCTCCTGGACCAGCAAGGAAGTCCCCTGCCTTCATTCTTGATTCTCGTGTCCCCTGCGGGTTCTCTGGGGGCTGCCCCTTCCACACCAAGGACGCAAAGAGAGGCCCCCTCATTCAGGCTGGTTTGGCCTTGAGGGGGAGCTGCTGGAGGTGCTGGGGGAGGAGGCGATCCCAGGAGGCCACCTGGTGCCTGAGGGGACATGAGTTAAGGACACACCAGAGATTTGCCCCCCTCCCCCAAACACACACACACACACATCTCATAAGCTGTGAACCACCACACCCTGGTCAAACAGCAATGGCTTCCACATGTAGTCACAGCAGGTCAGAGGTGGGCAAGCTTGCACTGCACTAGACAGACAGGGAAACTGAGGCCCAGAAAAGGAAAAATCTGGGCCAAGTCACAGGAAGAAATGACCAGTAATACACAAACAAGAGGCTCAGTTCAGGCTCCTTCAGTCCTGAGGCCACCTAGAGGGCACATGGGGCCAGAAAGGTGAGGGACCCAGTGTCCAGTGAGGTGGATCCAAGTGGGGCCCCTGATCCCTGACCACTGTATCCCTAGTTTAAGGCACTCCTGAGGATCGCCAGGGCTCCTAGTCCAGGGCTGATCTAGGAGGGAGATGCCCCCACCCCCACCTCTAAAGTCTTCCTAGGAAAACCCTCAACTATGACTGCCTCTGGTTGGTCCATGAGTAACTTTGGTTCCTGGAGGTGGGGACCATGACCTCCCACAATGCCAAGCTCATTCTCAAAAAATATTTACTCAACAAGCAATGGGGGCTACAAGAAGCCCAGCACCAGCTCAGCCCTGGGAATCCAGGGAGAGTCCAAACAAGACCCCTGCTCTGCGGGAGAGAGACTCATAAACAGATCATTGAGGTCACTGTATAAGTTTGAAGGTAGGAATACAGTCCAGGAGCACAGATAAGGGACACTTAAACCAGTGTCAGTTGGTGAGAGGAGTCCACGACAGCTTCCTAGAGGTCGTGATACCTCAGGCTGTCTTCACATTTGAACAAAACGTATCCAAGCACAGAAGATGTTGCTGGTTGCTTGACCCAAGGGCCCCCTGGTCCTGCTTGACCTCCTTCTTTTGCAGTTGTCTCTATATTGGAAGGTAGATGTGCTAAACATTAATACTATTTGTCCCCAAGTCCCTTACAATTCTAATAATGAAGTAATAACTAACACATACTGAAAACTTGCTATGTACCAGGCACTGTTCTACAGGCTTTACATGTATTACCTCACTTAACCCCCAAAACAATCCTAAGACATAGTCTTTTAATATCATCCCCACTTCACAGATGAAAAAACTGAGGCTAGAGATGTTTCATGACTTCCCAAGGTGATTTAACCAGAAGATGATGGAGCTGGGATCCAGACTTGGTTAATCTGGCTCCAGAGTTCATGCTCTGGATCACCAAGCTCTACTGCCCTGTGATGAATATGAATGTGGATGTGATGCCCGGAGCTAAAGCAGCCATTTTGTGGCCAAGAGAATTACAGAGACATGGGTTCATACATCATCAGGCTGCAGATCTGATGCCAGCAACCATTTTCTGAATATCAAGTTTTGTGGGAAAAAATAAATCTGCATTTGTTTTAAACACTGCAGTCAGGTTTTCCATAACTTGCAGCTCAGCACACACCTAACTGATACTCTTCGGGATATCATAAGGGGTCACTACTTTCCTGGCTAAGGGAAGGGAATAAGCAAAGTCATGGTGACTGCTCGGGAGAATCTCAAGGCAGTAATTTCTGCTAGAGCATAAGGCACGGAGCATGGATAGGGTGACCAATGGTCCTCGTACCATCCAAGAGCTTCACATACTCGATCTCATTTATACAATAATCTTGGCAACCTTGATTATTATCCCCCTTTACAGATGAGGTAACTGAGGCTCGGAGGGGGTTTAAAAACTCACTGAAGGTCACACAGCTAGTAATGGGGCACCAGGACTTAAACTCAGGTGGTCTGACTCCAGAGCCTGTTTGACTAACAACCACGTTATTCTGCCATTAATCCCCGACTCTCAAGGATCCTCTCACACAGATTCCTCTAATGGCCATGCCAGGGAGGGGTGGAGGCTGTGGGTGTGCTGACAATCCTGAGCAAAACTGGCAATTTTGAACTCAAATAGAAACCTGAGGAGAGAGTTATTGCTCACAGGTGTTCACAAAGGCCTTCACCAGCTGTATCAGCTACTTCAGGCATAATTAATAGTGCTGCATAACAACCAACCACAAACTCTCAGTAGCATCCAAAGACAGGTATTTATTGCTCACACACTTGGGTTCAGCTGGGAGTCAGTTAGGTGACTTATTTTGACTAACTGCCGATTTTGGCTGGAAACATTCATAAGTCTAGGGGTCAAGTCTGGGTTTGACTGGGGAAGTTCAGCTCCACGGGGCTCTCATCCTCCTTCCAGGAGGCCATTGCAAAATTGCAAGGCAAATGGCATGGATAAAGTGAGAGGTGAAGAATCAGAGCCATCCTGGAAGTCTCTCATACCCTCACATTATCTAAGACACAAATTAATAGCATGAAATATGGCAGAGTAGAAAGGAAGGCATTTATTGGCTAACAAGCAGTGACAGCAGCTGAATCACCTAACCTCTCCGAGACTCAGTTTTCCCATCTGTAAAATGGGCACATCTTCCACCTCCATCTGGAAGCCTCCCAAAAGAAGCTTGTGACAGGAGACGTCATTACTACTACTGACCTCATACCTGGACCTCCAGTGGCACATCTCCCCTCTCCCTTTTATTCCTTAGGAGGGGGAGCTTCATTCCCAGCAGGCCCTGATGGCCAGTCCCCTAAAACTCACTCATCAAGTAGGAGCACCTATCTGCAAATGTTCACATGGTGATAGGCCAGGGGGCATGTAATGGCAGAGAATAAACACAGAGCATCTTCCCAAAGCACCGATTTCCTATGAAGATTGTGTGGGAAGGAAAAAAATGCATGTTAAGATAAACCCAGCTGTGTGATGAAATAATCTGCAAAATTCAGATCAAGCTTTCCAGGTGAAGAATGAAACTTCCCAGACATTAGCTGTTGTGACTGACACATGCTAGACCCCAGATCGTTAATCTACTGAACACCAGAGCCTGAAAAACAGATCTGTTTTGTAAATAAAGTTTTCCTGGAAAACAGCTATGCCTATTGGGCTGCTTTTTGCAATATAACAGCAGAATTGAATAGTTGTAACTGAGACCATATGGCCCATAAGCCTAAAACATTTGCTGCATGGTCATTTGTAGAAACAGGTTGCCAACCCCTGATCTCCTCAGATTCTTTGATGGTAAAGTTTCAATAATTCTGTGCTATTCTGATATCTGAGGTCTGCAGGTCTCAGGACTGAAGAGTGAACATTTTATTGCACATTGACAATTCTCAGTGTTCTAAGTGAATAAACCATTGCTTAATTCTAGCAACAACCCTAAGAGCTGGATAAGATTTTTATTGTTCTATTTGATAGGTGAAAAAATTGAGTTATAGATGAAACTTGCTCTAGCTCAGGTCTTCTCAAATTTTAGCAAACAGGGGAATCACCTAGGTATCTTGTTAAACTGCAGATGCTGAATCAG
This sequence comes from Odocoileus virginianus, assembly GCF_023699985.2. NCBI lineage: Eukaryota > Metazoa > Chordata > Mammalia > Artiodactyla > Cervidae > Odocoileus > Odocoileus virginianus. The sequence continues at coordinate 27,478,721 of NC_069684.1, forward strand.
TAGGTGTGGATACATGAGTCTGCATTTCTAACCAGATCCTAAGTTATGCTGGTCCAAACCACTCTGTGAGTAGTGAGGATCCAAACCACAGTCACTACCCAGAAGCACAGGGCTGCAAACCCAAGTCTCTAACCCCTGAGCATTGGATTTCTCAGAGGAACCCTTATAAATGAGTCATAAATCTCATGAAAGTTCATGTCTGCATCTTCATGGCCCCACTGAGACCTCAAGGACACAGCCCAGTTTAGAACTTCACAGATTGCCTGGTTGTCCATCAACATATAAATGGGGACTGAGCCCCAGTGGGAGGAAGTGGGCTATAAAACTCATCTGTTCTCCCAGCCTCTATTCCCTCTCCAGAAACCTGGATTATTATTTTGGTGCTATCCCTCCCCCACACCTCCATCTGGAGCCTGGTGCCCAGATCTAGGGGTAGGACTTGTCCTCCAGGTCCTAAGCCTGTCCAATCCACACTTGCATCCCCTCTCCCACCACAACCATTGGTTCAGGGATGGTCATGTGACCTGAGGCAGGTCCAATCAGAGAGAGTTACAGGACTTCTGTGGGATCTACCAGGAAGCTCTCACTCATTCCCTGATGGGTTTGAAGATGAGTGATGTGAGGCTACAGGAGCAAAATGGAGAGGATGGTTTTGCTCTCTAGAACACATTTGACAATGAGTAGAGACACTTCTGGTTGTCACAACTTGGAGAAGGAAGGAAGAGACTACTGGCATCTAGTGGGTGGGAACCAGGACTGCTGCTAAATATCCTTCAAGGCACAGGATTGTAGTTCACAGGATTCTGGGTCTCAAAACAAAGAACCATCATCCAAAATGTCAATAGCACCATAGTTGAGAAACCCTGGACCAGAGATTCTGTAACCCTCTTGTCCCTATAGGACAACCTGTAGCTCCTACAGGCCATGTAATGGAGCCTGAGAGTGGACTCTCACAGTGAAAAGCAGAGACAAAAGATAGAGATAAACTGAGTGCTGGGGACATCACCAGAGCCCTGGATCCAGCCGTGCCTGAAACCAGCCCTGCTCCTGGGCTTTTCCACCTTGTGTCCCAATGAATGACTTTTTGGCTTAAGCCTATTAGATGAAGATTTTTGTCACTTCCAAACCCTCCCAGAAATGTGATGAAATAGGCTGGGCATATGTCTCTCTCTGTGTTTCATTCATAAACAGCCCCAGGCCAGAGGATCTATGTGACTTGCCCAAGGTCACAGAGTAAGCCCATGGCATGCGCCAAACCTGTATTTGTTCAGTGACCTCCTACAGGAAAATCTTATTTTTATAGTAAAATAAACACAGATACATGGAACAGAATGGCATGTTCACATTAATTCAAGATAAAATAGGAAACTTCAGGAATAGTTTATTGTTGTAGTGACTGCTATAGACTACAAACAAGAGCCCAAAAGTTACAGAAGTTAGGGATGGAGTTGGGACTAGAACCCAGGTATTCTGACATCTAGTGCAATGGGATTCTACACCCCAGGCTCCCTCACCCTCCTCATGATTCTTGGCCAATTACAAATTTTTCTCACCCATATGACAATCCTATAATCCAGGCCTGGATCGTTATTTAGGAAACTCAGGCCCAGTGACTTGTCTGTCCAAGCTATAACATTCAGTTCTGACTCAATGAGCACTTGAACTCAGGTCTTAACAGTTCAAGTCCACTCTTTGCTTTTCTGACTGGGCAAAAGGTAGAATCTGTGGTCACAGGGCAGGTCTATCTCACCAGAGCCTGGCCTTCCGGAACTGTGCTCTGACCATAAGCAAGGAGAAGGAAGTTTTAAGGAAGAACAAGAACATCCATCAGGAACTCTTGCTCCTTTTTTCCACCCATGCTCCCTGCTACCCACGAAACACAAGGGGCTTATTGCAGTACTAGGAGGACATTTGAAATGCCACGTTCAGCATCCTCAAGAAAAGGAGCTTGGAAATCAGACCAGCCTATGTTGGAATCCCCTTTGTGCCACTTTAGAAGCTGTGTGATCTTGAGCAAGTTCACTTTACCTCTCTGAACCTCAGCTTCTTCATTTGAAATATGGGACCTTTTGCTAGATTTCTTAAGACTTAGGTTAGATAAGACATGTGAGTGCATCTGCCATGTATGTTGGGTGAGTGTCAGCCTCCTTTTCTAAGAAGTTCCTGCTTTGACCTCATTTGGAAGTTACTGGAGAAGTACAAACTACTGTGGTCCTAGAAGGAGATGATAAATACTCTTCAGCCATCCTAATAAAGCCCTCCGCAGCTGCCCATTCTGAGACTGCCCAACTCCACCTGTTCAGGTCTAGTTTGTGCTTCTCCCGTATAAGCACATTTTTCAAATCCTCACCACATCATTACAAAACAGACTGGGCATGCATTTCTCCCCTTGTTTTATAGACAGGCAGGCCCCAAGTCTTGAGACTTCATGGCTTACCCTAGGCCACCCAGCAAGCCGAGGTATGGCCTAGAACAGGCTTCCTCAACCTCGGTGCCACTGACAATTGAGGGGGAATCATTCCTCGTTGTGACAGGCTGTCCTGTGCCTTTGTGGGATATTTAGCAACATCTCTAGACTCTACCCACTAGATCCAATAGTACCCCATCCCCAGCCGTGACAACCAAAAATGTCTCTGGACGTTGCCAATTGTCCCCTTGGTGGATAATACCAGCATTATTGAGAATCACTGGCCTAGAACTGTTTGTTCAGCATGCAACCTAATGTTTTCTATGAAAACACAACTCCAAGGGCCAATATTTTTCTTCTTCTCATAACATATAATCTGTTGAAAGCGGATAGAACCCATATTTCAACATCCACATTTGGCATCTTTTCCCAAGTATTTCCAGGGTGTCAATTAGGGAAAATGGAAAAAAAATGTTGGACACAGGCCGTTTTTCCATTGGGCTTTGAGAAAATCCCCATATTGAATTTTCCTAGTATATCTCTGTCTGATAAGCCCACTCATAAAACCAGGGCCTTAGCCAGGGCCACACACATAGGACTCCTTACAGACACACCATGATCAGGGCCTTACTGCTGTCTACGTTGGTGGCTGTAGGTAAGCCCTGTCGCCCAGAGGCACTTTTCCAGCCTCCTGATGGAACTCAGGATGGGACCTCCCTGCACCCACTGGATTCAGTCCTGTGGTTGTAAGAAAGCTGGAGTGAAATTTCAGAAAAGTGCAACAAAGGGTAGGATTCTACAACCTGTAAGGATCCTTCCAGAATAGGGATTCTCTATTTGGGGGTTGGGAATTCAGGAAGTGTGGGGTAAATTGTTTGGGTCACTGCTTCCTGGGTTTACAACCCTTTCTCTTTCTACAGCTCTCAGCTGTGGGGTCCCCACTTACCCACCGCAACTGTCCAGAGTGGTTGGAGGTGAAGATGCGAGGCCCAACAGCTGGCCCTGGCAGGTGAGTCCCCCCTACTCTACCTCTTGCCTCCCTCTCCTTACATCCATAACATCAGCCCTTTACCCTCCACCACAGGGCCTACTGCACTGGCAAAAATGAGGATTGGTGGGGACTCAAAGGGCAGGATGGGGGAATTCAACAATAAAAAATACATTTCTGTGCCCTTGGTCAACCTTGGGGGTGGAAGGAGAGGGGCCTTCTCTAACGTGGATAAAGATCTGCCCTAGCCTACAAACCATCCACACAAATTCACAAATACATTCTTTCTGTTAACCAATCAGATGCTTGCTTACAAATATATTGTTATCTGAGAATCCATTCATCACTCTCTATGCAAATATTCCTTGCTTTCAGGAACAAATCAGTGCTATTTTATGCAAATTAATTCTTGACTACAGGCAAATCGATGTTACCAATAAAGTAAATGCCTCCTTACCTTGAAACAATTCTAACAATAAGGTGACTAAAAATGCTGGGTGGGGCACAGGCACAAATTACTAGGACCTGTTAGTGGTAGGACTCATGAAAGAAATATGTGAGGCTTCAGTTCAGTTCAGCTCAGTTCAATCACTCAGTCGTGTCTGACTCTTTGTGACCCCATGAATCGCATTACGCCAGGCCTCCCTGTCCATCACAAACTCCCGGAGTTTACTCAAACACATGTCCATCGAGTCGGTGATGCCATCTAGCCATCTCATCCTCTGTCGTCCCCTTCTCCTCCTGCCCCCAATCCCTCCCAGCATCAGGGTCTTTTCCAATGAGTCAACTCTTCGCATGAGGTGGCCAAAGTATTGGAGTTTCAGCTTCAGCATCAGTCCTTCCAATGAATGCCCAGGACTGATCTCCTTTACGATGGACTGGTTGGATCTCCTTGCAGTCCAAGGGACTCTCAAGAGTCTTCTCCAACACCACAGTTCAAAAGCATCAACTCTTCGGCACTCAGCTTTCTTCACAGTCCAGCTCTCACATCCATACATGACCACTGGAAAAACCATAGCTTTGACTAGACAGACCTTTGTTGGCAAAGTAATGTCTCTGCTTTTTAATATGCTATCTAGGTTGGTCATAACTTTCCTTCCAAGGAGTAAGCGTCTTTTAATTTCATGGCTGCAATCACCATCTGCAGTGATTTTGGAGCCCCCAAAAATAAAGTCTGTTACTGTTTCCACTGTTTTCCCATCTATTTCCCATGAAGTGATGGGACCAGATGCCATGATCTTAGTTTTCTGAATGTTGAGCTTTAAGCCAATTTTTTCACTCTCCTCTTTCACTTTCATCAAGAGGCTTTTTAGTTCCTCTTCACTTTCTGCCATAAGGGTGGTGTCATCTGCATATCTGAGATTATTGATATTTCTCCCGGCAATCTTGATTCCAGCTTGTGCTTCATCTAGCCCAGTGTTCCGCTTACACTGACATAAATAAATATAGTAAAGTCTATCTTATCTGACATGATTGGGATTGAGTAATAGGCTCAGTGGTAAAGAACTCTCCTGCCAATGCAAGAGACCTGGGTTTGATCCCTGGGTCAAGAAGATGCCCCAGAGAAGGAAATGGCAACCCACACCAGTATTCTTACCTGGGAAATCCCATGGACAGAGGAGCCTGGTGGGGCTACAGTCCATGGGGTTGCAAAGAGTCAGACAAGACTTAGCGACTAAACAACAAATTGAAAGGTTAGTTATAGATAAATTATTAGAAATCACACATATATCCTTTAAAACTTATTTTAATTGAAAACTTGTAAATACACATCAGGCACCAATCTATCTTGTATAAATCATCCCCACAATATATCATCTGTAATTCCATTTCTTTATTTCTTTTTCATTTAATTCCATTTATTTAAAGTAGAGTAACTGACTACGAGATACTCAAGAAGCAATCTGACAGCCCTTCCATATTGTGATTACCTTTTTTTCTCAGTTTTTCAGTTTTTTCATCTATGCCTAATTCACAGCAATGTTTTAAAATTCATGGTTATCTGGTCTCTTCCAAGCACTTACCTTAGTTTCCATGTAAATCACAACTATCTTTTAGAACTCATATTTCATTGATTACATATTTAATTAATACACATAATTACAATATGAGTACAACTGGCATACACAGGTTTGGGAGCAGAAAGGTTGAGTGGGGTGAGTTTACAACATAAGTGAGTGCTCAGAGTGCCCCATGAAGCCATCAGTAGGTTTCATGGAGGGAATGCAACATCCATTCATCTTCCCTTCAATTAGGAGAGCTTCAGTCATAGATAGTGATAGACAATTTGCAATTTATGTATTGGATTGGCCACAAAATTCATTCATATTTTTCTGTAAGATGTTACCAAAAGAAAACCCAAACGAATTTTTTAGCCAATCCAATACTTAGCTCTGTGTATTTTTGCCAGTTCTACTTTTCTCACACTCCCACAATATATTTTTTCTGGGAAGTTGGAAGAGGGGGCCCATACCTCCCCCTTAAGTAGAGGTCACCCTTGTGCTGAGAATCAATCAATGCTGCCTACCAAAATATCTCCTCACCCTCTGGACCATTTGCTCCACCTCTGTACCACTTGCTGACACAAACGTATCCTTGTCTTGGGAACCAACTGATGCTAGTCTTAGAAGAGTCTCACTACACTTCCTGCTTCTGCTTCCCTAGGAGATTTTTTTTAATCAGGATGGGTGGGCAGGTCAAGCAGGGTGGGGACCAGGGTGAGGCAAATGAGACACTCACTTTGGGGGCAAAAGTTAAGGAAGCACCACAAAACTCAGTAACCAAAATGAATTTTTAATGCAATATTTTTTAAAAATCAAATTCTATCATAATGAACAAAATATCAAAATTTAAAACAAAGCCAATATTTTAAACAAATATAATTTGCTCTGCATTGACTGAGAGGTCTCTTCTGTTCCACACTCATCTCAAGATAATGATTCTAGGTCACAATCCACTAGACACTGGAAAATAAAGTGCTAGATGATTTAAAATTAAAGTGGGGTGTGTAGGACTTCCCTGGTGGCCCAGTGTTTAAAACCCCTCACCTCCACTGTAGGGGGCATGGATTCTAACTCTGGTCAGGGAACGAAGACGCCACATGCTGCAGGGCATAGCCAAAAAAAAAAAAAAAAAAGATAATAATAAAGTAGGATGTGTAAAGTTTCCACATAGATTCTGGAGCCAGACTATTCATACTATGTCACATACTGGCTGTACAAGTGAAGCAACTCAATTTACCTTTCTCAGTGAGTAATATTAAAAATATACGGCACCACTTATGATGTGGACCATGTTGTACAAATTTCTATTCACTGCCTTAGTTTATTCGTCTGTAATGTGGGGATAATGTGCTTCATGAGATTACTGTGATTGTGATGTGAGCTTATTTACAGTCTGAGCTCAGAACAGTGTCTAGTATATGGTAAGTTTTCAAATTATTAGACATTTAAAGTGTTAGCTATTATGATTATTAATCATCCCAAGAGC